>NW_012116822.1:523921-525289 GCF_000951035.1 Colobus angolensis palliatus | reverse complement strand
GCATCCTCTCCCTCCTTATCCCCCTAGTAATCTGCTCTGAGCTTTTATTGCTTCCTTGCTTTTCTTTATGTTTACCACATTTATGTATGTATGCATACATATTGTTGAAGAATATATTGGTTAGTTTTGCTTGTTTTTGAACTTTATACAAAGGTATTATATATTTTTTGTATTCTGTGATTTGCTTGGTTTTTCCCTCAACATTATGTTAGAGGGTTCATTTATGTTGATGTGTGCACATATGCAGTTTCATTGGGTATTGCAATTTACTAATCCATTATCCCACTGGACACTTGGCTTGTTTCTTATTTTTATTTTTTCTTAATTACAAACAAGGTTACCTTGGGCCTTCCTACCTGTCCGTGGAGCACATGAGTAAGAGTTTCTCTAGCATATATCATTAAGAGTGAAATGAAGGGTATAAATGTGGCTAACACGCACAGGAGACTTCCAGTTGCTGTATGTCTTTACTGACACAGGATACTGTTGACTTTGAATTTGTGTCAATCTGTTGGGGATAAACTGGTATCTAATTATGTTTTTGAAATTTAATTTTATTTTTTTGTAAGGTCTCATTATGTTGCCCAGGTTGGTCTCAAACTCCTGGGCTCAAGTGATCCTCCCAGTTCAGCCTCCCGAGGCGCTGGGATTACAGGCATGAGCCACTGTGCCCAGCTTGCTTCTTATTATTTTCATGATTGTTTCCTATAAAGAAGGAAATTCTATCTTTAAGTTGCCGTGTTCAAATCAGAAACGTACTCCCTTTTCATCTCAGCTTTACATGGCCTTTTCTTTCTTCCCCCTTTGATTAGTGTTGCTAAAAAATGTGTCGATTTTATTAGTCTTTTCAAAGAACCAATTTTTGGCTCTTTTGATTCTCTACTGCTTCTTTTTCTTCTCTTATTTTGCTGCTCTTATCTGTGTCTTCCTTCTTTCTACTTCTGTTCCTTCTTTTCTTTCTCTCTCTCCTTCTCTTTCCTTCTTTTCTATTTCTCTCTCTTTCTCTCTTTCTTGTTTCTTCTTTGTTGACAGGGTCTTGCTCTGTCACCCAGGTTGGAGTGCAGTGGCATGACCACGGCTTACTGCAACCTCCACCTCTCAGGTTCAAGTGATTCTCATGCCTTGGCCTCCTGAGTAGCTGGAATCACAGGCGTGTACCACCACGCCCGGCTAATTTTTGTATTTTTAGTAGGGACAGGGTTTCTCCATGTAGGCCAGACTGATCTCGAATGCTTGACTTCAAGTGATCCACCTGCCTTGACCTCCTAATTTATATATCTTTTGTAGAGACTGGGGCTCGCTTTTGTTGCCCAGGCTGGTCTTGAACTCTGGGTCTCCAGCAATCCTCCCTCTATGGCCTCCCAAATA
>NW_012116822.1:518626-521606 GCF_000951035.1 Colobus angolensis palliatus | reverse complement strand
AAAAAAAAAAAAAGCAGGTTCAACAGGTTCGTGTTCTAAAATGGAAGCCCAAGCTGGCAGTCCAATGGGAGGATGAAGGAAATCTATCCGGTTGCTTCTCATATTTGATAGTCTCTTCTCCTTATTCCTAGTTTTGATTGCTTCTTTGATATGTTTGTTTATTTAATTTATTTATTTAGTGACAGAGTCTCACTCTGCTGCCCAGGCTGGAGTGGAGTGGCATGATCTTGGCTCGCTGCAGCCCCTGCCTCTCAGGTTCAAGATATTCTCCTGGTCAGACGTGGTGGCTCACACCTGTAATCCCAACACTTTGGGAGGCTGAAGTGGGCGGATCATGAGGTCAGAAGTTCAAGACCAGCCTGGCCTACATGGTGAGACCCTGTCTCTACTAAAGATACAAAAAATTAGCTGGGCATGGTGGTGAGCACCTGTAATCCCAGCTACTCGAGAGGCTGAGGCAGGAGAATTGCTTGAACCCGGGAGGCGGAGATTGCAGTAAACCGAGATCCCGCCACTGCACTCCACCCTGGGCGACAGGGCAAGACTCCATCTTCAGGCTTAGCCTCAGGCCTGGCCCCAGAAAGTGTGGATCTGAGAATGGGGTGACCTGCTGAGGGCTGCAACCTCAGCCTCAGCTGCATCAGGCCTGGGGTCATCTGTGGTTTGCCTGCATGGGACCTTTCTACATCCTGTCTTCTTTGGAGAAAGATCCTGGGTTTTTCTTGTGGACCCCTCTCTCCCACTCTTGGCTCATGTGGTTGGGTGAACCCCACCTCCTTAGGCTCCAGGTGAGCACGTGGCCGCAGCCTGGCCAAGCAACTCATCTTAACCCTGCCCACCGGGCAGTGCTAACTTGTCTACAGGTGCAGTAGGTACAGTGCCTAGGGCCCAGAGTGCTTCTAGGGGCTCATGGAAATGTTTTCGGTTCTCTCCAAATTGGAAGGAGAAAAACAACCTTTTAAGATGAAAGAAGGCTTTCAGCAGCCTTCCTCTCTAGGTTAATCATTTCTAGCTTTTGATTTAAAGTGACAGATGCATGGCGCTTCCTTTCACTTGGACACCTAGAGGCCATTGTAGGGTTATTAATAGGTCTAATTTCAATATTGTTGTGTTTCAGAGAATAGGGAGGCTGGAGGAGAGGAAGAGAAACAGGAAATGGCTGGTAGGTGGAGCAGTCAGAACGCACCCATATGGATTCAGTTCACTGTCTTACATGGGCACGGTTCCTGGTGCCCAAAACAAGTGCAATAGTCACTTGAACCATCACTGATCACAGATCACCATAACAGATATAATAATAAGGAAAAAGCGTGAAATATTGGGAGAATTAGCAAAACATGACAGAGACAGGAAGTGAGCACGTGCTGTTGGAAAAATGGCGCTGATGGACTTGTTCAGTGCAAGGTAGCCATGAATCTTCAACTTGGAAAATCGCAGTATCTAGCAAGAGCAATAAAGCAAAGTGCAGCAAGATGAGGTGACCCTCTACACTGTGGCTTCTCTCCCCTGGCTGGATACAGACTAATTCCTGTGTTTTTATTTATTTTTATTTATTTATTTTGAGATGGAGTCTTGCTCTGTGGCCCAGGCTGGAGTGCAGTGGCCGGATCTCAGCTCACTGCAAGCTCTGCCTCCCTGATTCACGCCATTCTCCTGCCTCAGTCTCCTGAGTTGCTGGGACTACAGGCACCCGCCACCTCGCCTGGCTAGTTTTTTGTATTTTTTAGTAGAGACAGGGTTTCACCGTGTTAGCCAGGATGGTCTTGATCTCCTGACCTCGTGATCCACCCGTTTCGGCCTCCCAAAGTGCTGGGATTACAGGCTTGAGCCACCACGCCCGCCTCTGTGTTTTTATTTTTAATTCAAGCCTTATTATTATTATTATTATTTGAGATGGAGTCCTGCTCTGTTGCCCAGGCTGGAGTGCCATGGCATGATCTCAGCTCACTGCAGCCTTGGCCTCCTGGGTTCAAGCAATTCTCCTGCCTCAGCCTCCCAAGTAGCTCAGATTATAGGTGCGTGCCACCATGCCTTAGGGCGAAAGGTGGGACTTGCTAGCGCAATGCTGCTCTTTATGCACTAAAAAGGTTTATGAAGATGTTTGCATATGCATATCAAGGCACAGCACTTTTCCTTAAAGTTATTTATGTCACAGAGATCTTTATTCATATGTCTTACTGCTGACCTTCTCCCTACGATGATCCTATTATCCTGCCACTTCCCTTTTTTCTAAGATGGTAAAGATAATTATCAATAAATACTAAGGGAACTCAGAGACCGGTGCTGGCGTGGGTCCTCTGTATGCTGAGCGCTGGTCTCCTGGGCCCACTTTTTCTTTCTCTATACTTTGTCTCTGTGTCTCATTTCTTTTTTCTTTTTTTTGAGACGGAGTCTCGCTCTGTCTCCCAGGCTGGAGTGCAGTGGCGGGATCTCGGCTCACTGCAAGCTCCGCCTCCCGGGTTCCCGCCATTCTCCTGCCTCAGGCTCCTGAGTAGCTGGGACTACAGGCGCCCGCCACCGCGCCCCGCTAATTTTTTTTATTTTTAGTAGAGACGGGGTTTCACCGTGGTCTCGATCTCCTGACCTTGTGATCCGCCCACCCCGGCCTCCCAAAGTGCTGGGATTACAGGCGTGAGCCACCGCGCCTGGCCTCTGTGTCTCATTTCTTTTCTCAAGTTTCTCGTTCCACCTAACGAGAAACGTCCACAGGTGTGGAGGGGCAGGCCACCCCTTCAGAGTAGGAATGTGCACTCTTTCGTATATTTAAGGACTCCCTAATTTTTTTTTTTGGATGTGAATGTGAATTGTTTGCTCATTCTTTGCCCATTTTTCTTTTGAGTCTCGCTTGGTCACCCAGGGTGGAGGGCAGTAGCACAATCTCAGCTCACTGCAACCCCTGCCTCCTCCTGGGTTCAAGCAATTCCTCTGCCTCAGCTTCCCCACTGCAACCCCTGCCTCCTCCTGGGTTCAAGCAATTCCT
>NW_012116822.1:516647-518576 GCF_000951035.1 Colobus angolensis palliatus | reverse complement strand
GTGGGACTTGCTAGCGCAATGCTGCTCTTTATGCACTAAAAAGGTTTATGAAGATGTTTGCATATGCATATCAAGGCACAGCACTTTTCCTTAAAGTTATTTATGTCACAGAGATCTTTATTCATATGTCTTACTGCTGACCTTCTCCCTACGATGATCCTATTATCCTGCCACTTCCCTTTTTTCTAAGATGGTAAAGATAATTATCAATAAATACTAAGGGAACTCAGAGACCGGTGCTGGCGTGGGTCCTCTGTATGCTGAGCGCTGGTCTCCTGGGCCCACTTTTTCTTTCTCTATACTTTGTCTCTGTGTCTCATTTCTTTTTTCTTTTTTTTGAGACGGAGTCTCGCTCTGTCTCCCAGGCTGGAGTGCAGTGGCGCGATCTCGGCTCACTGTTTGTATTTTTAGTAGAGACAGGGTTTCACCGTGTTAGCCAGGATGGTCTCGATCTCCTGACCTCGTGATCCGCCCGCCTTGGCCTCCCAAAGTGCTGGGATTACAGGCATGAGCCACCGCGCCCTGCTGTAGCATCTTTTTATATACCTGTTTGCCATTTGTATGTCTTCTTCCGAGAAACGTCTGTTCAGATCTTTTGCCCATTTAAAAATCAGATTATCAGATTTTTTTCCTATTTAATTTTTTGAGCTCCTTGTATATTCTGGTTATTAATCCCTGGTCAGATAGTTTGCAAATATTTTCTCCCATTCTATGGGTTGTCTCTTTCCTTTGTGGATTGTTTCCTTTGCTGTGCACAAGCTTTTCAATCTGATGTAATCCCATTTGACCATTCTTGCTTTGGTTGCCTGTCCTTTTGGAGTATTACTCAAGAAATTTTTGCCCAGACCAACTTTCTGGAGTGTTTTCCCAGTGTTTTCTTTTAGTAGTTTTATAATTTGAGAGCTTAGATTTAAGTCTTCAATTCATTTTGATTTGTTTTTTTATATGGTAAGAGATGGGGTCTAGTTTCATTCTTCTGTATATGGATATCCAGTTTTCCCAGCACCATTCATTGAAGAGACTGCCCTTTCCCCATTGTGTGCTCTTGGCACCTTCCCCATTGTGTGCTCTTGGCACCTTTGTAGAAAATGAGGTCTCTGTAGATTTACTTCTGGGTTCTCTATTCTGTTCCATTGGTGTATGTGCCTGTTTTAATACCAGTACCATACTGTTTTGGTTACTATAGTTCTGTAGTATAATTTGAAGTCAGGTGATGTGATTCCTCTAGTTTTGTTCTTTTTGCTCAAGATGACTCTGGCTATTCTGGCTCTTTTGTGATTTCATATACATTTTAGAATTGTTTTTTTCTATTTCTCTGAAGAACGTCCTTGGTGTTTTGAAAGGGATTGCACTGAACATGTAGGTTGCTTTGGGTAGTATGGACATTTTAACAATATTATTTCATCTAATCCGTGAACATGGAATATCTTTCCACTTTTTGTGCTCTTTAATTTCTTGCATCAATGTCTTACAGTTTTCATTGTGGAGATCTTTCACTTCTTTTATGTTGATCTATAGGTATTTTACTTTATTTGTAGCTATTATAAATGAGATTACTTTCTTGATTTCTTTTTCAGATTTTTGAGGCTGGCATATAGAAATGCTATTGATTTTTGTATGTTAATTTTACATTCTGAAACTTTACTGAATTTGTTCATTCATTCTAATAGATTTTGGTGAAGTCTTTAGATTTTTCCAAATATCATATCATCTGCAAACAAGGATAATTTGACTTCTCCCTTTCCAATTTGGATGCCCTCTCTTTCTTTTGTCTGATTACTCTAGCTAGGGCTCCCAGTACTACGTTGAATAACAGTGGTGAAAGTGGGCATCCTCCTGTAATCCCAGCACTTTGGGAGGCCGAGACGGGCGGATCACGAGGTCAGGAGATCGAGACCATCCTGGCTAACACGGTGAAACCCCGTCTCT
>NW_012116822.1:515908-516377 GCF_000951035.1 Colobus angolensis palliatus | reverse complement strand
GCGGGCATCCTTGTCCTATTCCAGATCTTAGAAGAAAGGCTTTTGGTTTTTCCCTGTTCAGTATGATACTAGCTGTGGATCCATCCTATATGGCTTTTATTATGTTGAGGTATGTTCATCCTATACCCAGTTTTTTGAGGGTTTTTAATCAAGAAGGGATATTGAATTTTATCAGATGCTTTTTCAGCATCAGTTGAAAGGATCATATGGTTGTTGTCCTTTATTTGGTTAACAGGATGTATCACATAGATTGATTTGCATATGTTGAACCATCCTTGCATCCCTAGGATGAATCCCACAAGATCATGATGAATTATCTTTTTTTTTTTTATTTTTGAGACAAGGTCTCACTCTGTCACCTATGCTTGAGTGCAGCAGCATGATTATTGCCCAGCTAATTGAAAACACTTTTGTAGAGACAGAGGTTTTGCCATGTTGCCCAGACTGGTCTCAAACTCCTGGGCTCAAG
>NW_012116822.1:510071-515713 GCF_000951035.1 Colobus angolensis palliatus | reverse complement strand
TTTTGAGACAGAGTTTCACTCTGTCGCCCAGGCTGGAGTGCAGTGGCGCGATCTTGGCTCACTGCAAGCTCCACCTCCTGGGTTCATGCCATTCTCCTGCCTCAGCCTCCCAAGTAGCTGGGACTACAGGTGCCTGCCACCATATCCAGCTAATTTTTTTTTTCTCTGTATTTTTAGTACAGACAGTAACAATATATTATTAATATGATTAGAGAAAAGTATTTAATTTTGGAGAAGGGAAGGAGAGAGGGAGAAGAGGAGGGAAGAAAAAGGGAAGGGAAGGAAGGGCTCCTCTCTGAGCCTAAGCTCAGAGCAAGGTGAGGGGCACTCAGCCTGAGGATTCTCCTCTTCCTTCAGTGGCCACACAGACACCCTGGCCTCTGGTCCCTGAAATCAAAGATACAGCCTGACATGCTGCCACCCTGGGAGCCGATCAGCAGGCATGCAGCCTGGGGGTTCCCTTCCCGAGGCCTGGGCTCGGCAGGAGGCTCCTCATGGCGCAGTGGAGCCACAGAGCATCCCGGGGTGGGTGGCAGGTGTGTGGTGCAGAGCTCCGCACCAGGTGGGTTGTTTCCTGGGAGGCCCTGGGCTGTCCTTGGGCCTTGGTTCCTGCCTGAGCCTGGTTCCCCACCTTCCTCTTGACCTTGTGAGGTGCCCAGTGTCCTTCCAGGAAATTCCCTTTCTGCTGGAGTCATGCAGAGCTCGCTTCTGTGGCAGGCAACCTTCCCCTAACAGCCCCTGGGAGAGATGGAGAGACAGGCCAGGTGACTCCCACTGTGCGCCGGCCACCCTGCACCTGCAAAAGCCCTACAGTCCTGCTCTCTTCCTTCTTACCTTCCACTCAGGCCAAGGCGCAGCACAGATGTTACTTCCTTGGCAATCCTCCCTGACACCTGCCCAGGCCAAGAGGCGGAAGACATGTTTGCTAAAGGCCTTGAGTTAGCGTCCCCAGGTAGAGCCGGGCTGGATAGAGCAGTCACTGGAAGAAGTGACTCTCAGTTGGGGCCTAGAGGAACTCCCAGGAGCCAAGTCCTTGCTTTCTCTGCTTCCCTCTGCCCCTGTCTGGGTTCCCCAGTGGCCCCGTTGCTTCCCTCCCTGCCCAGAGAGCCCCTCACCCCTTCAGCCACGTGAAGGTGCCTTCTATGAACCAGGCTGGGACCCTCACCAGATACTGACTTAGTTGGCGCTTTGACCTCCCCAGCTTCCAGAATCGTAAGCAATAAAGCTCTGTCATTTATGGTATTCAGTTATAGCAGCCTGAACAAATGAAGATACCAACAGGGCACAGCCCGGGTGGGACGCGTAAGTGCATGAGACGCCCCCAGGGATAGTGTCTTGCTGCTGTTAGGAGGCATGGCCAGAGCCAGCAGATGGTGCTTTTCAAGAGAAGCCAGAAATCCGGACTGTGATATCCCAGCTCCCAATTCGAAATGTTTGCTGGCAATTCACTAAATTGAAGCTACCATGCAGGCCAGGTTAAAGGGGCTCCCAGGGTGGAATCTGGGTCCACCACTTTGTACCTTTGCTTGGTCAGTGGCTTTAACACTGTGCTCTGCAAAGCCCGGGCCGCCATTCTCGCAGTGTGAGGGCTGACCACCTGGGTCAGCATTACCAGGGGACACATGTTACCAAAGTGCCTGCTGGGCCCACTGGATCCCTGAGCCTGAGTCCTAGGGGTGGGGCCTGGACCTTGTCTCTGCCAAAGTGCTGCAGTGACGGAACTCTGGACAGGCTCCACTAAAGGACCCTGGGGCACCTGGACATCCAGAGCTGATCAGCTGCAACCAGTGTCATATCTGGGACTTTGTGATGCACGGTTTCTTTAAAGAAAAGCTCCATCTGCTAAATAAAGTTTGCTATCCAGCTCTCCTAACATGGGGGTCGGGGGGGGCATAGAGCCCACAGCCTCCAGAGTGATCTTGATCTTTGAAAAGGAACCCAGCCAGGTCACTTGTTTGCTGGCAGCCTCCTCCTGAGGCTGCCCCTATCCTCACAGTCCAGTTCCCCGGTCATGCCATGGCCTCAGGTCCTGTCTATGTGGGTCTCTCCTCCTCTCTGCAGTCGTTCCCCATCATCCCACTTGCCCTTTGCTCAAATGTCACTTTCTTAGTTAGGCTTTCCCTGGCCCCTTATATAACACGGCCCCTCCCACTCCACACTCTCTCCCCTCCCTACTTCACTCTCCTCTGTAGTCCTTAGCTGCTTTCAGACACCTACATTATATTCTAGGACATTTTGCTCTCTGCTACATCCCCAGGGACCAGTGCCTAGCTCCAACTAGGCTTGAAGAAGGATGTGCAGAGTGAATGAATGACTCCAGGAGGTTGTTTCTGCCTCAGGGCCTTTGCGTATGCGGTGCTTTGCACAGAATGTTCTCCCCCAGCTTAATCCCCAGCTGACTCCTTCTTGTCACTGAGGTCCCATCAAGTGTTTCTACTTCAGAGAGGCTGTCCTGGTCTCCCTAATACCTCACCTCCCCGTGCTTATTTATCACTCTGCTTCCCTTTCTTTATTCTTAAATTAAATTAAATTAATTGATTTATTTAGAGACAGGGTCTCACTCTGTTATCCATGCCAGAGTGCAGGAGTGCAATCATAGCCACTGCAGCCTTGACCTCCTGGGTTCAAGCAACCTTCCCACCTCAGCCTCCGAAGTGCTGGGATTACAGGTGTGAGCCACCAGGCCCAGCCCCTTGTTCTTTAAATGGAGATATCACTCACATAACGTAAAATGTATCATCTTAAAGTGTACAATCAGTGGTTTCGACTATGTTCACGAGGTTGTACAACCATCACCACTGTTGAATTCCATTACATGTCCCCCCTCCAGAAAGAAGCCTCATACCATTAGCAGTCACTCATCACCACCCCACTACCCCAATCCCTGGCAATCATTGTCTCTGTGGAGTTACCTGTTCTAGATATTTCCTATAAACGGAATCATACAGTGTGTAACCTTCTGTGTCTGGCTTTTTTCCCTCAGCGCAGTGCTTATAGGTTTATCCATGTTGGAGCATGTATCAGAACTTCATTCCTTTTAATACTGAATAATATTCCATCGTATGAGTATGCTACTGAATGCGGAAGAACTCAACTGTGTTCCCTTGGCTGTCACACAAATCAACACAGGAGGGGGGTTTTCCCCACAGGTACCTGGGATTACAGGCACCTTCTGTGACCACATGTGTGGGGGTTTTCCCCACACCAGCAAGAAGGCAGTCAGGTCCAGCTGGTGCCCTTCAGTGCAATTCTGACACTATCTACCTGGAGATAGTGTCAGAGCCCACAGGGTGGGGCTCAGTCCCCAAGACTGCCCCCACTTCTGATGCCAGTCCCAAGCCTGGGCCTCAGGAACTCCTGATGGACCAGCTTTAAGTTGGGGTTCCCATGACACCCTCCTTGCGTTCAATTAATTGGCTAGAGCGGCTCACAGAACTCAGGGACACACTTACGTTTGCTGGTTTATTATAAAGGGTATTGCAAAGGATATAGATGAAGAGATGCATGGGCAAGGCATGGGGAAAGGGGCACGAAGGTTCTATGCCCTCCCTGGGCACACCACCCTCCAGGAACCTCCATGTGTTCAGCTATCCTGGAGGTTATACAGAGGCTTCATTACATGGGCATGGCTGGTTAAATCACTGGCCATGGGTGAACAACTTAACCTTCAGCCCCTCTCCCCTCTCTGGAGGCTGGGGGGTGAGGCTGGAAGTCCCAGGCCTCTAGTCCTGCCTGGGTCTTTCTGGTGACCAGCCCCATCCTGGAGCTACCTGGGGCTGCCCGCCTTCACCCACGTCTTCAGCATAAGAAAGACACCACTGTGGAGATTCCACGGATTCTAGCAGTTTCAGGCCAGGATGCCCGGATGAAGATCAAATGTATATTTGATGAGATCGCAGCCACATTTTGTTTAGCCATTCATCCACTGAAGTACATTTTGTTTCTTCCCCTCTCCTTGGCTATTGTGAACAGTGTTGCTAATTACATTTGTGTGCAAGTTTTTGTGCGACTGTGTGTTGTCATTTCTTTTAGGATAGAATACCCAGGAGAGTGGAATTGCTGGGTCACATGGTCTTGTTTAATTCTCTCTAGATCTTATCACCTTCTGAAATTATTACTTTTTTTTTTTTTTTGAGACAGAGTCTTGCTCTGTTGCCAGGCTGGAGTGCAGGGCCCTATCTCAGCTCACTGCAAACTCCGACAGGTTCAAGTGATTCTCCTGCCTCAGCCTCCCAAGTAGCTGGGATTACAGGCACCTGCCACCACACCAGCTAATTTTTATATTTTTTGTAAAGATGGGATTTCACCATGTTGGCCAGGCTGGCGTTAAACTCCTGACCTCAAGTGATCCTCCTGCCTCAGCTTCCCAAAGTGCTGGAATTACAGGCATGAGCCACCACACCCGGCCTGATTTTTTTTTTTTTTTTTTTGAGGGGGAGTTTCACTCTTGTTGCCCAGACTGGGGGTGCAATGGCACGATCTCGGCTCACTGCAACCTCCGCCTCCTGGGTTCAGGTGATTTTCCTGCCTCAGCCTCCCCCAAGTAGCTGAGATTACAGGCGTGTGCCACCACGCTCGGCTAATTTTTGTATTTTTAGTAGAGACGGGGGTTTCACCATATTGGCCAGGCTGGTCTTGAACTCTTGACCTCAGGTGATCCGCCCACCTTGGCTTCCCAAAGTGCTGGGATTACAGGCGTGAACCACCATGTCCCCCTATTACTTGTTTATTGACTGTCTCTGCTGGGGCTG
The DNA here is from genome assembly GCF_000951035.1 of Colobus angolensis palliatus. Classification (NCBI taxonomy): domain Eukaryota; kingdom Metazoa; phylum Chordata; class Mammalia; order Primates; family Cercopithecidae; genus Colobus; species Colobus angolensis. Next base: position 510,962 of record NW_012116822.1, on the reverse strand, counting down.
GGACTAGCATGAAGGGAGTGAGGTAGCTGCCTCAGGTGCAAAATTGGAGAACGGTCCCCAAAATCTCAGTCTTCAGCATAAATAATATTTTAATACATTTTAAAAAGTCAAAGACAAGGTCAGTCAGAGGACTGGAGCCTGAGGCCAAAAGAAAAACCCAAACCGGCCGGGCGTGGTGGCTAAAGATACAAAAAACTAGCCCAACGCGGTGGCGGCGCCTGTAGTCCCAGCTACTCGGGAGGCTGAGGTGGGAGAATGGCGGGAACCCAGGAAGCGGAGGTTGCGCTGAGCCGAGATCGCGCCACTGCACTCCAGCCTGGGCGACAGGGAGAGACTCCGTCAAAAAAAAAAAAAAAATCGAATCCTGTCTTTATTTAAAACGTTATTTTGTTCATGGACGTTTTCATTAACTTTACCTTTCAAAAACATGGCATTAAAATATCACTGACCTTGATGGCTGCGTTTTCTGCTCCCCTGGCTTTCGGCGCGGGAGGTGAGAGAGGTGCGTCCTCAGCCACGTCCCCGCAGGGCGCTCCCCGCAGCTCGCCACAGGCTCTCGGGAAGCTCGGCCGGCGGCGGGAAGGGCTGCTGCGCGCAGGAACTATCGTCAGCTTTGATTTCAGGTCGCGCTTTCATGCTGCGAGGCCCGCCCTCAAATCACAACGTGAGGAAAACCTCGGGCGGTGGGAGCCGCGGAGGCTAGACCTGGGGAGGGCTCCGTGAGGGGAGCGGGGAACAGATCCCAGGGCGTCTCGGGGGAGAAATGGACACAGGTTGGTGGGCAGTGGATGGGGGCAGGCGTGGGGAGGGGGCTGCCGCCAGAGGAGGGTGAGGGTCCAGTCTGAGGCCCAGCCAGCGGGACGCCCAGCGCGGCTTCAGGGACCCCGGTGC
>NW_012116822.1:506422-509674 GCF_000951035.1 Colobus angolensis palliatus | reverse complement strand
TACCGGTGTGAGCCACCGCCCCCGGACTCTTGTGACATCTTAAATAAACAACTTCCCAGGGATGCCAAGGCACGGGAGGGAATTAGGATAGACAAGGCAGTGTTTTAAAAAATTTAATCAGGAGCTACTGCCCACAGGCTGGCTGCCTGTTTTGGCAAATAAAGTTTTACTGGCCAATTGGCAAAAAATCCAGAGCAAAGGCCTCAGGTGCAGGCCACGTGTCAGGGAAAAGCATGAGACTTAACTGGGCTATTTTAATGTGGTCTGTTTCACTTGCAAGGTGATGCCTCTGCTGTCGCTCCTCAGAGGGAGGCTTGGGCGTGCGCACAGTCATCCTGGGGTGGCAGTGGCTTTAGCAGGGCTCTCTTTGGCTGTCCCTTCCCTCATAATTCTGTTAACTGCCTTTGTTGGTCTCGCACCAGCTGTTAGGCGCCACCGATTGCTGGATGATTGTTCTACTGTTTATGACGGTGTCCTGGGACGTACATTTTGCCACAGTTTGATTCGATTAAATGCAGGCGCCTCTGCAGGGGCAGTTTTCCAGGCCAGTCTTTGAGGTTCATTCTGACCCCAGGAGAGCTCTTTGTAGCTGCTTTTCTCCATGGTTCTATCTGGTAAATTGGCTGGCTTATGGTTTAGCTGGTTGCTCTGTTGAAGCTGCTAGTTATCTATTAATCGCTTACCAACACTTTCTCTATTGTTTTTGATTTGTTTTTAGACACTCCAGCTCTGTCGCCCAGGCTGGAGGGCAGTGGCACAATCTTGGCTCACTGCAATCTCCGCCTCCTGGGTTCAAACAATTCTCCTGCCCTCAGCCTCCCAAGTAGCTGGGATTACAGGCATGTGCCACCATACCAGGCTAATTTTTTATAGTTTTGGTAAAGATGGGGTTTCACCATTTTGGCCAGGCTGGCCTCAAAATTCTGAGCTCAGGTGATCCACCCACCTCGGCCTCCTAAAGTGCTAAGATTACAGGCAAGGGCCTCCGCATCTAGCCTGTCTATTGTTTTTTGAGTGCCCTTAGCCTTGAACTTACCTACACTCTGTTCAAATAAAGGCAATTCCTTTGGGGAGAGCTTAGAAGCTGTCTGCTCTATGCCTTGCCTCTCCTCTCCTGGGCAAAATTCCTCAGTCACTGCTTCACTGTGGGTGGTAGAGACAATGGCCCACTTTCTCAGAGTGACACCCTTGCTTGATGAGTGGATTGGGTGGGGACTGTAGCCTCTGATCTTCCTGGTTTGCCTCTCCCAGCGTGGAATTTCCACCCTGAGTGAGCTGGAGCCAGCCTGACTCGGTGTTCTCAGACCGAAGCGCCTAGAGCAGAGTCTTCACTCTGAAATGGAGGGGCTGGCTGGAGGAGGGCCCTGACCTCTCCGCTGTGCTCACTCAGGATTTAGCTTCGGACACAGAGCTGGGAGGTGCGGGCACAGATGCTGGCAGCTGCCCGTCCGGTGGAGGTCTCGTGGCCTTGCCTGGGAGCTTTGTGTTGTTGGCTGCTCCCGCCCAGCACAGAGCTTTTGTCACTCTGAGCTGAGAGTGATGAGTGAGGAAGTGGTAATAGTTCAAATGTCATAGTGCTCACTGTTCTTACCAAGCTTCAATAGGTTTTTCCTGAATCAGTTTTTCTTCATTCAGTCTATGCTTTTAAGACAATTTCCGGGCCAGGCATGGTGGCTCATGCCTGTAATCCCAGCATTTGGGAGGCCAAGGCAGGCAGATCACGAGGTCAGGAGTTCGAGATCAGCCTGACCAACATGGTGAAACCCCGTCTCTACTAAAAATACAAAAAAAATATAGCCGGGTGTGGTGGCGCATCCCTGTAATCCCAGCTACTCAGGAGGCTGAGGCAGGAGAATTATTGCTGGAACCCAGGAGGTGGAGGTTGCAGTGAGCCAAGATAGCGCAACTGAGTGAGACTGTCAAAAAAAAAAAAGACAATTTCTGGAGACTTAAAGAAATCATTTTTACCCCTTGCACTCATTTTGCTGGGAAGGGGGTCCATAGGGCTCCCTCGGCTCCTCTCCTCTGCCTGTCCTTTGAGATTCCTACTTCTGATGCTGGGCAAATACACTTCATCCTCACTGCCCTGAGGAGCTCCCTGGCTCTCCCTCCCTGGGCCTGGGCCCCAGGACGTTTCCTCCTCTGGTAGCTGTGTGTGTCTGGGATGCTGTTATTTTGGAGGAACATCACATTTGAGAGAGACCCACCTTTCGCTGTCTGTGTCCTCCCCTTGCCCGTTTTCCTGCTCATTTTTCTGGGTGCAGAGCTCTCTTGCTAGGCTATAGGCCCTCTCAGATTTGGGAACTCTACCCTACCCCCTACAGTGATTTACTGAACTTTTTGGTTGTAAAGTGTTTTTCTGGGGGGATGGGAGACAGGGTCTCATTCTGTCACTCAGGCTGGAGCGCAGTTGTTCAATTATAGCTCACTGCAGCCTTGAACTCCTGGGCTCGAACTATCCCCCCACCTCGGCCTCCCAAGTAGCTGGGACTACAGGTGTGTGCCACTACTCCTGGCTGTTTTAAATTGTTTGTAGAGACAGGGTCTCACTATGTTGCCCAGGCTGGTCTTGAACGCCGGACATCAAGTTATCCTCCTGCCTCCCTAAGTGCTGGAATTCCAGGCATGAGCCACCATGCCCAGCTTAAAATCAATTTAAAAAAATCAAAGTAGTACTTAAAAATAATTTAGTGTAAAAAGGCTTTTAACAGAAGCTACCATTCCCACTCCCCCTTCCTTTCATATTTTCTGTTCCCCAGAGGCACTCTGTGGTAAGAATCAGGACAGTCATGCCTACCAGCTCTCTCTCCATTCGGGCTTCTCCTGGAGCCCTGTCCTCCCACTGGCTCTCATCTGCTGGTGCTGAACAGAGGCTGTCTCCCAGGACTTCCTGTTCTCTCCCTGCGTTGGGTCTTGTGACTGCTGACCCACGTCATCTTTCTTGGTTTTTTTCCTCGTTTTGGTGGCATACATCTCGCTGCAGGAACATAATCCTGACAGTGACACTAGGTGTTGGCAAGGATTTGTGGGACCACTGAACCACGCTGGTGGGCTGGTATGTCCATTGTGGGGTGAGGGTGCCTTTCCACGTCAGTACATGAAACATCCTTATTACAGCTGCGGAGTCTTCAATGGGGAGGCACACAGGGATGTATTTTCCCGGCTTCCTATTTGTGGACATGGGTTGTTCCCAATCTTTTGCTGTCAAACACTGCTGCGACAAACAGCTGTATGCAGACTTCATTTGAAGGT
>NW_012116822.1:480145-505948 GCF_000951035.1 Colobus angolensis palliatus | reverse complement strand
TTTGAGCTATGTACATTTCCTCTTCTGTGAACCGTTTCTTACCCATTTTCCCACTGGATAGTTGGTCTTTCCATCTGCTTTGGAATCATCTTCAGTGTCTTAGCCAGGATGGTCTCGATCTCCTGACCTCGTGATCCGCCCGCCTCAGCCTCCCACAGTGCTGGGATTATGGACATGAGCCCCCGCGCCCAGCCACCGTGAGCATCTTCGTACATGTTTGAGCTATGTACATTTCCTCTTCTGTGAACCGTTTCTTACCCATTTTCCCACTGGATAGTTGGTCTTTCCATCTGCTTTGGAATCATCTTCAGGCCGACTTTCATCCCCAGCATTTCACTGAAATTCCTTTTGAGGTCACTATTGATGTCCACATTGCCCAACCCACGGGCCAGCTCCTGGTTCTTACTGGACTTTCTCAGCAGCATTTGACGCAGCTGGGTGGCTGCTGCTTCTTGCGTCTTTCTGTATAACAGCTTCTGCCTCTTCCGTGGTTTCCTTCTTAACTTCCAGAAACTCTTTTCTCAATGCCCTTGATGGATTTTCCTTATTTCTTTAACCTCTAAACATTTGAATTTCCAGGGCTCAGTTACCTTCTCTCTGAGTGTTGCCACATAGACCCTTTATCCAGGTCTTCAGTAGCCTCCTGGCAGGTTCTCTGTGAAGGGTCTCGATGTGTCAGATCAAACGATCGACTGTGAAGACATGTTCTAGATGCAGAGGTTGTCTATGTGAGTGCTAGCGGCTCTTGATTTAAACCAAACTGGTCTCTAAATTGCTGTGTTTCATTTATGTTTTCCTTCCTTCCTTCCTCCCTCCCTCCCTCCCTTCCTTCCTTCCCAGGGTCTTACTCTGCTCCACAGGCTGGAATGCAGTGATGCAATCATAGCTTACTGCAGCCTTGACCTCCTGGGCTCAAGCGATCCTCTACCTCAGCTTCCTGAGTGGCTGGGAGCACAGGTGTGTACCATTACCACCATGCCTGGCTAATTTTTGAATTTTTTGTAGAGATGGGGTCTCACTATGTTGCCCAGGTTGGTCTCGAACATCTGGGCTCAAGTGATTCACCCGCCTCGGCCTCCCAAAGTGCTGGGATTACAGGCGTGAGCTACCATGCCTGGCCTTTGTTTATATTTTAATCTGGAAGGGTAAATCATTAAATAGTGGGGTGCAACTGTCCACAAAACCAATAGGAGCGAGTAATTCATTGAGAAGCTTTCTGCCCCTTATGAGGCACTAGTCTTCCTTCCTGCCTTTTTTTTTTTTTAATGGAGTCTTGCTCTGTCTCCAGGCTGGAGTGCAGTGGCACAATCTTGGCTCACTACAATCTCCACCTCCTGGGTTCCAGTGATTCTCCCACCTCCGCCTTCTGAGAAGCTGTGATTACAGGCATGCACCACCACACCCAGCTAATTTTTTGTGTTTTGTAGTAGAGACGGGTTTTCGCCATGTTTTCACTATGTTGGCCAGGCTGGTCTTGAACTCCTGACCTCAAGTGATCCACCCCCAAAGTGCTGGGATTCCAGGTGTGGGTCACCGTGCCCGGTTGAGGCACTAGTCCTTATTGTCTCACTAGCCCTTCGGTGTCAGCCGATCCCGTGTAAGGCCAGGAGCGCACATCCATCTCCCACCAAGGCTGCAAGAAAGGGCTCAGGCTCCTGCTGGTTAGGGGCCTTTGGCTGGGCTTTCCAGGGGCTGGGCTGGGCTGAGGAGCAAATCCATGTGCTGGCACAGGAGCAGGACTGTGGAGGCCATTTGTGACGTCTCTGTTATGCAAATAATGTGCTGATCTCAGATTTTTTTGCTTAGTTTAGGTTGTAAAAGTGGGAGTGTTGGGTCAAAAGTGATCAGAGAGCTTTCTAAAACTGACCATGTTACTGCCACCCCCGAAACTCTTCACTGGCTCCCCTAGAGCCTTTGGGGTAAACTTCAGGCTCCTTGGTCTGTCCTGTGGGGATCTTTACTGCTGGCCTCTGCTGCTTTTTCCTGCCGTTGCTCTCTGCCCTGACGCATGGGATTTCTGTCTCCTCCTTTGCTGAACTGCTCTCAGCTTGCCCACTGGGTAAAGGTCTGTTGGGGTGTAGTGGGGACAGCTCATGCCTTAGATCCCTTCATTCCACTTAACCTTCCATCTCTCCGGTCCTACCTGGAGGCGCAGGGTGGGATGCTGAAGAAGACAGTGTCAGGCACCCCACCCAGCCACAGGCCAGGGCCCCGCTGTGGTTGAGGGGCCTCTCATCATGCCTTTTGACATTTCCCTACTGGATCCATCTCCTGGCCTGGGGCCTCAGGACCCCAACCTGAGTCCTGGGGAGTGAAAATGGGGCCCTTTTCACTGAAGACTCTGTGCAGCAGGCCAGAGCCACGCAGCCTGGGTGTCTGGGGGTGGAGGGTGGTGTGATAGGGAGTGAGGCCTGCTTTTCTGTATGGCTGGGTATGAGGCATGGCTTCACCCAGCAGGGCCCGCGGAGGGCCAGGGCGGGTGCAGGAGGGGAGCTGGGCCATGGCATATTTTGTCTTGAGCATGAATGGGACAGTGCAGGGTCCTCCTGAAACATCAGGGGACACCATGGGGCTTAGGGACCTGCAAAAGAGGAGCAGGCAGGAGCAGAGGAAAGACGCATATCACCGTGAGTGTGACTGTGGGAAGCCCAGGTGGCAGCAGAAGCCCCTCTGCTCCACACCATGGTTAGAAGCAGAGCTGTGGAGGCGATAGACCCTGCAAGCCCCTGCCTCTCCATGCTGCCGTCCACGAGCAGTTGCTTAGCCTTTCTAAGCCTCTGTTCCCCACTTGCCAAGGGGCATGATGATAGCACCTACCTGGCGGGGTTTGTTAGGCTACAGGTGAAGCGCTGGCCTGAGGCTCGGTGTCATGGGGAAGCGTTTGAGTTTCCAGGTATGAAGTATGAGCCTTCAGCTGAGACATATCCCAACTGGCACTCTTGACTGAGATCTCAGCTGCTCACCTCCTTGACCCATGGGTGGGTGAGTCAGTGATTGGGAGCTGGAAACTGGGGAGGGCATTGCTTGGAGGGTGCTGTGGGTGCACGGGGTACTTCCAAGGGCTGAGGGGGTTGCCCCTCCTGGAGAACCACTCAGGAACCCTGCAGGGTTGGGAGACGCAGAGGCCTGAGGTCTGATGCCTGCCTGAGGGATCTGAAGGATGAGGGGCCATGTCAGCATTTATCTGTCCCTGAGTTGTCAGGGAAGGGGACCATGACAGGCCCTGGGACAGCCCTACTCACACCTTTGAGATTATCTGGGGTTCTGCTCTGGGGGGCTGCATGGGTTTTGCAGAGGGCTGGATGTGGCTGGGTTCCCAGGCTAAGGTGCTGGCCACGATGGAGATGCCTGATGTGGTCTAATGTTGGTAACCTCCCCAATTCCCATGTTGAAAAGGAACCCCCAGTGTGAGGGTATTAAGAGGTGGGGTCTTTTGGGGAGTGGTTAAGTCATGGGGGCGCTGGCCTTGTGAATGGGCTTAGCGCCCTCATAAAAGGGGCTGGAGACAGCTGCACACCCCTTCCGTGTGAGGGCACGGAGATGGCACCACCTGTGAGGGGCCAGACACAGAATCTGCTGGTGCCTTGATCTTGGACTTCTCAACCCCCAGAGTTGTAAGCAATGTATTCCCATTGTTTATAAATTACCCAGCCTCTGGTGTTCTGTTCCAGCAGCCAGAACCAAGACACCATTTCCCAAGGAACTGCCTGGGGTGGAGGGGAGTCCCCAGGGATGCAGTGATGGGGGGCAGGGGTTTCAGAGAACCCACGGGTCCCCCATGTGAGAATGAATCAATTTGGAACCCCAGCCAGGCCCAGGGCCTCTGAGGCAAGCCCCAGTCAGGGAAGAATCTTCCAGTCTGCAGGCTCCACCCCACCCCGGCTCCCTCCCTGGAGAAGCCTAGGTGGTGAAGGAGAGCCCATGGCCAGGGCCTGCCTCGTGCCTGCATTTGACTGAGTGGTGTTAGGGGTTCACATCACCTGGTGCCATGCTGTGCTCACAGGCATTAGTCCTGGGCACCATCTGTGCTGCTGACACTTGCCCCACAGGCACAGGCCCTGCCCTGTGGAGCCCCTGGGGGCCGTCCCATCTGGCAGACCATGACACTGGAGCCAGGACTACAGGAGAACAAAGACACCTCTGCAGGGAAGGACCATGAGCCAAGGAGCAGACTGTGTGGCTGTGGGCAAGGCCTCCCTGGGCTCCGAGGCTGCACCTAGAGAAGGAACACCGGGTCTGGGCGGGTTCTCTGAGGGAGCTCATGCCCTCTGGCTGTACCAGGGCCTGGCACCCAGCAGCTGCTCAGAGGGGTGCAGAGCCAGGTTGAAGGCCCCTTGGAGGATCCTGAGGCACAAATGTCCTCAGCCTGAGCCCCCAGCCCTGCCTTCTCCACGGGGCTGGCTGTGGGCTGCCTCCTTCCCTCCTGCGCCAGAGCCTCCCCTGCTGGGGTGAGCCTCGGGGCACCCAGCTTCACCTGGCCATCCTGATACCCATCCTGCGCTGGGCCACTGGGGGGCTGCTGTCAGGAATGGCTTCTGGGAGATGGGCCCTGCACCTGAGGCTGCAGCTCTGACTGGATCGACAAGGTGGGGAACAGCATACTGGTGCAGCCAGGAGGCAGGGACAGCCCCCCCTGACCTCTGGAGTGGGCTTTTCTCATGTTGCCCAAGGGGTGCCAGGGACTGAGGGTGTCAGGTAGGGATGAGAGTGAGAAGGTGGCTCTAACCAGCCTCCTGGAACCCCCCCCAAACTCCTGGGGTTTGGCCCCCAGGGCTCTGCCCAGGCCCTGTGGGAGCCCTGCCCCCACCTCTCCACATTGCTTGCCCTCCCTGGGGTCTCAGATGGAAGGGGTGGGCTGGGGGGGTGCAGGGTAGATTCTGCTTGGCCCTGATGTGCAGGCCCTGGGCCTCTGCCGGGCCCTCCTGGGCCTTGCTGCGGTCCTGGCTCACCAGGCAGAGTCCCTGAGTTGGCTGAGGCACTGGGGCTGCTCGTGGCCCTATCTCTGCCTGTTCCCCAGCTTAGAACCAAGTCTAGGGCACCAAGTCTGATCCTGAGTGGGACCCCACCGCTGAGGGGCCTGAAATGGCCTAGAGTGGGCCAGGGTGGGTCAGTCAGCGCACCCCAGCGCTCCCTCCCCAACCCCTCCGCCCCCCAGCAGGCCCTGACCAGGAAAGGGGGTGCAAATTGCACTCCCTGACTTCCTGACGAAATGACCTTGTCACGTGTCAGGTGGGGTCTCAGCTGCTCCCTAGCCCACTGCTTGCTGGCTCCGTTTGTGAGGGGCTGGAAGCAGACTGGGTGGGGCTGTGAGAGGGGCCTGCTGGTGGGCCGAGGGGGTTTTACTGGTTTCCTCATGCCCTGCTCTGGACAAGGGGCACCAGGCACAGGCAAGGCTCTGGGTATCCCTCACCAAAGGTTAGCTGAGCATCCACTGTGCACCAGGCTCTGAACACCACGCGGGTCGCTGGATGGGAAACAGTTTCCCGGTCCCGTGCCTGGAACTGTGGCTGCAACATTCCTCAGGCTGAGTTGAAAACCTGCCAGGCATCCTGGCCAAAGGTCATCTCAGGCCGGCGGGTCAGAGACGTGGGGTGGACACGGATAGGCAGGGTGTACGGGTGTGTTTACAGCGACTAGAGTTTACAAGGGGCCAGGTGGCAGGACTGCCGTGTACACACTGTGACTCCAGGTGTCCAGTTTGTCCTGCTGACCTGTTCCACAGCTGTTACCAGAAAGCTGTCTCCTGGGGCCAGCAGCATCCAGGAAGCGGGTACCTAGGGCTGCAGAGACGAGCTCGTCGGCAGGACAGGGTAAGGGACCATGGGCGGAATGGCAGTGGCCGCCGGCGGGCTCGGGGCTGGCTCGGGCATCTCACTTTGCACCGCGATGCCTGCTGTGGTTCCAGAAGTTCCCAAGCCACCTGGTGACAGACTGGGTGGTGGCCAAAGTGGCACATGTCACCAAGCAAGGTCTCGAGCTTGCAGTGGCCCCCACCCTATGGGGCAATGTTGTGTCCTTGCCGAGGATGGACAGACTGACCAGGCCCCACGGTCCTGAAGGCAGGATGTCCCCAAGGCATGTGCCACCCACACGTCTGGAGGCCCTGGGTCCTGCCAGGGCTGAAGTCCCACAAAAGGTCTCCTGTGCCCGTATGGCCACTGTGAGGGGCAGCAGGCCACGGGGTCGGTATTTGCAAAGTAGTGAGGTGCTCCCCCGCCTCTGCCCGCTGGGCCATACGAGGCAGGGCTGTGGACGGCTTCTGCGGGCTCCATCTCTTCCTCCTCCCTCAGCTCAGTGCTTTCATGTCTTCCCCAAAATAGAAGATCTGCAGATTTAAGCATGTCGGGCAGCGGTGAGAGCCTGGAGCTCCCCACCCCGGTTAGACTGCTCTCCAGCACAGCCACCTTCTCAGTGCACGGAGGAGAGCCGGCCTCCTGCCCCCGAGGGGTGTTCTGCAAACCCCTGTGGCCAGTCCTCGAAGTCCACTGCTATGGATCATTTCCGACCGCCACTCGGAAGTGTTAACACGCTGAGCAAGAAGGAAGTGGGGCGTGTGTCCCACTGTCTGGCATAAAAATATAGATTGGGAGTCCCTGTCCCTGGGACATGCGTCTTGACTGCCCACAGAGGCAGCCACCAGCTGTGGAGGGGGGTCCACAGGCTCAGCCTCCTCTCCTCATCCTACGACCATGGCTTGATCCTGCCCCACCCCACTGTGGGCTGCTTAGGCTCCCAGGAGGCTGATGACCCGGGTATCTCTGAAGCCCCTTGGCCCTGTCCTGGTCCCAAGCAGCCCCCATGCCCCATCTCGGCACGAAGACTCACCTTAGAGATTTCCATCTCTCTTTTTCTGTTTGGTTCTCTGGGCTCTCACTTTCATAAGAAGCCAAATAAAGACCTAGACAGAAAATGAAGTGAAATTTCACAACTATGGTTGATGGTAACCTGTTCTACACCCAGATGATAATAACCTGTTCTACACCCAGATGATAATAACCTGTTCTACACCTGGTATATTTGTGTGAGTCTCTTTCTGGGTTCTCTATCCTGTCCCATTGTTGCATGCGTCCATCCCTCCCCTAATACTGTGCTGTCTTAATGACCACAGCTCTATGATATTTGCGTAAGGGCTTTTGCTTCTGTGTAAAACTCACTTCAAATGATGTATAAATACATGAGTCTTCATTTCTCCAGAATAACTAACTGCCCAAGAATGCAATGGCTCGGTCATATAATAGTGGCATATTTGGAATAAGAAACTCTTTATCTAGCCCTGTATTCTGAGGATTATCTCTTTCTTTTCCCTGCTAAAAGTTGTATAGGTTTACATTTTACATTTTAGTCTGTGATCCATGCTGAGCTAATTATTTGTATAAGGTGTGAGGCTTGGGCTGGGGTTCATGTGTTGGTCTGTGGTCTGTGGATGCCTGGACGCTCCAGCACTGTTTGTTGGAGGGTTAGCTTTCCTCCATTGAGTTTTTTTTTTTTTGGTCAAAAATCACCTGATATACTTGTGTGGGTCTCTTTCTGGGTTCTCTGTTCTGTCCCATTGACCATGTGTCCATCCCTCCCCTAACACTGTGCTGTCTTAATGACCGTAGCTCTATAATATCAACCTTAACATCAAGCAGACTCATTCCTCCCATGAATCCTTTTCAAGATTGTTTTAGCAATTCTAGTTCCTTTGCCTTCCCATACACATTTTAGGAGAATCTCATCTCTATCTTACAAAGAGTCTTGCTGGGATTTGGGTAGGAATTGCATTAAACCTGTACTTAAATTCTGGGAGGAGAATTAATACCTTTGCTATGCAGTCTTCCCGTTCATGAACATCCTATGTCTCCATTTATCTACATCTTCCTTGATTTCTTTCATCAGCATTAACTTTTAGCATCTACGTTCTGTGCATGTTTTCTTAGATTTCCACCTATGCTTTCGTGTGTGATTATAAATGGTGTTATAGTTTTAGTTTCATGTGCGCATGTTCATTGCTCATACATAGAAACATGGTTGATTTCTGCATGTGTGTCTTGTATTCTGCAACCTTGCCGAATCCCTTATTAGTTCTAGGAGTTTTTATAGATTCCTTGGGATTTTTTTCCCTCATGATCTGCAAATAGGGACAGCGTTAATTTTTCTTTCTGATTTGTGTGTTATTTCCTGTTCTTGCCTTATTGCACTAACTAGATCTTCCATTACTATGATGACTAAGAGTGGGGAAGAGTGAACATCCTTTCCTTGTTACTGGTCTTAGGAGGAAAGCATTAAATCTTCCACTGTTAAAAATAATGTTTGCAGAAGCGTTTCTGTAGATGCAACTTGTCATGCTGATAAATTCCCTTCTATTACTTGTTTCTGAGAGTTTTTACTGTAAATGCGTGTAGAAATTTGTCAAATCCTTTTTCTGCATTGATTAATATAATCATGTGTCTTTGCTTCTTTAGCTGTTTAGTATAGTGAATTACACTGATTGAATTTCAAATATTGAACAGCTTTGCATCCTTGGAATGAACCTACTTAGTCATGACGTATAATTATTTTTATATATTGCTGAACTCTATTTGCTTATTTTGTTAAGGATTCTTGTGTCTCTATTCCTGAGGGATATTGGCCTATATTTTCTTTTTTTGGTACTGTCTTTGGTTTTATTATCAGAGTAATACTGGTGCCATGGTTTGGATGTTTGTGTCCCTGAAAAATTCATGTTGAAACATAATCCCTAATGCAACAGTGTTAACTAACAGATGGGGTCTGTAGGAGGCGATTAGGCCATGAGGTTCCACCCTCACGGATGGGATTAGTGCCCTTACAAAAGGGCTGGAGGGAGCTAGTCTGGCCCCTTTTTGCCCATCTGCCATATGAGGACACTGCATTTGCCTCTTCTGCCATGTGAGGACACAGCAAGAAGGCTCCACCTTGGAAGCAGAGAGCAGCCCTCACCAGACACAGGATCTGCCTTGATCTTGGACTTTCGGCCTCTGAAACTGTAGAAAATATATATATATTTTTTTAACTCAGTGGTAAGAAAATGTCTGTTGTTTATGAGTTACCCAGTCTAAGGTATTTCGTTATGGCAGCTCAAAGTGACTGAGATAACTGGCTTCGTAAAATTAATCAGGAGGCTCCCTCCTCTTCCACTTTCTGGAACAGATTGTGCAGAACTGGTGTTAATTCTTTAAGCGTTTGGTAGACGTCTCCAGTGTAACCATTTGAGCCTGGAGACTTCATTTTTGAGAGTTTTAAAATTATAAATTCAATTTATTTAATAGTTATAGGGCTATTCAAATTATCTATTTTATGTTAAGTTGTGGTAATTTGTGTTTTTTGAGGAATTAGTCCATTTCATTTAAATTGTCAAATTCATGTGTGTGGAGTTGTTTGTCGTGTTCTCTTATTATCTTTTCAACGTCTGTAGTCATTAGTGATATCCTGTTTTACTCCTGGTACAGTAGTCCCCTATTATCTGTGGGGGATACATTCTAAGTCCCATAGTGGCTGCCTGAAACTAGATAGTACGGAATCCTATACATACTTGCCTTGGATCCCTTTTCCATCTTAACTAAGCACCATCAGGCACTTTTGCAGTTTGAGATGCAACAGCAAAACTAGCAAGAATTTATTTTTCTTTCTTCAAAGTTTCATGGATGAGTTTGTTCTTACTGTAGATCTTAGTAATCTCAGCATACATTTTTTTCCCCTTAATTTGAGAACTTTCACCTCATCATTTAAAGGAGGCACTTTACAGCTTCTGTTTGCCATATCTGAATTGCCTGCATCACTACTCAGGTACTTTGGGGCCATTAAGAAGTAAAATAGGCTGGGTGTGGTGGCTCACGCCTGTAATCCCAGCACTTTGGGAGGCTGAGGTTGGTAGATTACTTGAGGTCAGGAGTTCGAGACCAGCCTGGCCAACATGGTGAAACCCTGTCTCTACTAAAAATACAAAAATTAACTGGGCATGGTGGCTCACGCCTGTAATCCCAGCTACTTGGGTGGCTGAGGGAGGAGAATCACTTGAACCAGGAGGCAGAGGCTGCAGTGAGCTGAGATCGTGCCACTGCACTCCAGCCTGGGTGACAGAGCAAGACTCTGCCTCAAAAAAAAAAAAAAAAAGTAAAATAAGGGTTACCTGAACACAAGCACAGTGACACTGACAGTTGATCTGATAACTGAGATGGCTACTAAGTGACTAACGGGCAGCATAAATACAGCACAAATGTTGGACAAAGGGATGATTCATGTCCCAGGAGGAACAGGGTGGGATGACGTGTGATTTCATCACACTACTCAGAATGGTGCATAATTCAAAACTTATGAATTGTTTATTTCTGGAATTTCCATGTAATACGTTCAGACCGTGGTTGACTGAGGGTAACTACAGATAAGGGGGCACTACTGTATTAGTAATTTGTGTCTTTTCCTTTTCTTTGTCAAGAGGTTCTTTGCTAGATGGCGTCAGTTTTATTGTTCTTTTCAAAGAACCAGCCCTTTGATTAACTTTATTGTTTTTCTGCTTACGGTTTCATTGATTTTTGCTCTTATTTCCTTCCTTCTGCTGACTTTGAGTTTATTTTGCTCCTCTTTTTCTTTTTTTTTTTTTTTTTTGAGACGGAGTCTTGCTCTGTCGCCCAGGCTGGAGTGCAGTGGCCGGATCTCAGCTCACTGCAAGCTCCGCCTCCCGGGTTTACGCCATTCTCCTGCCTCAGCCTCCCGAGTAGCTGGGACTACAGGCGCCTGCCACCTCGCCTGGCTAGCTTTTTGTATTTTTAGTAGAGACGGGGTTTCACCGTGTTAGCCAGGATGGTCTCGATCTCCTGACCTCGTGATCTGCCCGTCTTGGCCTCCCAAAGTGCTGGGATTACAGGCTTGAGCCACCGCGCCCGGCCGTTTTTTGTATTTTTTTAGTAGAGACGGGGTTTCACTGTGTTAGCCAGGATGGTCTCGATCTCCTGACCTCGTGATCCGCCCGCCTTGGCCTCCCAAAGTGCTGGGATGACAGGCTTGAGCCACCGCGCCCGGCCTTTGCTCCTCTTTTTCTAGAGTCTTGATGTAGGAACTTAGATTATTGATTTGAAACTTTTCCTTTTTTCTAATATATGCATTTGGTGCTATAAAATTTCCTCTCAGTCCTGCTTTAGCTGTCCCACAAATTTGATTATATTTTCAGTCAGTTCAATTATTTTTTTAATTTCCCATGCGCCTCTTTGACCTATGGATTATTTACAAGTGAGTCATTTAATTTCTTTTCTTTTTTTGAGACAGAGTCTTGCTCTGTCCCCCTGGCTGGAGTGCAGTGACGCGATCTCAGCTCACTGCAAGCTCCACCTCTGGGGTTCACGCCATTCTCCCGCCTCAGCCTCCTGAGTAGCTGGGACTACAGGCGCCCACCACTGCGCCCGGCTAATTTTTTGTATTTTTAGTAGAGACGGTGTTCCACCGTGGTCTCGATCTCCTGACCTTGTGATCCGCCTGCCTCCGCCTCCCAAAGTGTTGGGATTACAAGCATGAGCCACTGTGCCGGGCCGTGTCATTTAATTTCTAAATGTTTGAAGAGTTTTCTATTGTCTCAAGCTACTGATGTATAATTTAATCCCACTATGGCTGAAGAACACAGTGTGTTATGATTTCAATTACTTTAAATTTGTTTCAGCTTGTTTTATGGCTCAGGATATGGTATATCTTGGTCTATATTCTGGGGGCAATTTTTTAAAATGTGTGTTCTACTGCACTTGTATGGAGTGTTCTGTAAATGTTGATTAGATCCTGTTGTTTGATGATATTGTTGAGTTCTTTGTCTTTGCTGATTTTCTGTCTAGTTGTTCTATCAATTGTTGAGAGAAGGGTGTTGACATCTTCAATTGTAATTGTAGATTACTTATTTCTCCTTTCAGTTTCATCAGCTTTTGCTTAATGAATTTTGCAGCCCTGATGTTTGGTGGATACATAGTTAGGATTGCTATATTTTGGGGGACTGACCCTATTATTAATATATAATGTCCTTCTTTGTTTCTGGTAATAATTTTCTTTCTTCTAAGGTATAGTTTATCTGAAATTAATATTGCTATTATTGCTTTCCTCTAATTAATACTAGCATGCTATATCTTTTCTTCTTTTTTTTTTTTTTTTTTTTTTTTTTTTTTTTTTTTGCTATATCTTTTTTTTTTTTTTTTTTTTTTTTGAATGGAGTCTCGCTTTGTTGCCCAGGCTGGAGTGCAGTGGCGTGATCTCAGCTCACTGCAAGCTCTGCCTCCCAGGTTCATGCCATTCTCCTGCCTCAGCCTCCCGAGTAGCTCAGACTATGGGCACCTGCTACCACGCCCGGATTTTTTTTGTATTTTTAGTAGAGACTGAGTTTCACCGTGTTAGCCAGGATGGTCTCGATCTCCTGACCTCGTGATCCACCTGCCTTGGCCTCCCAAAGTGCTGGGATTACAGGCGTGAGCCACTGCGCCCGGCCCTTTTCTTCTCTTTACTTATCAAAATGTCTCTATCATTATATTGAAGTGAGTTTCTTGTAGATAGCATATCATTGGATCATTTTAAAATATCAACTTTGTCAATTTCTTTTACTTGGTGTATTTAGACCATTTACATTTAATGTAATTATTAATATGTTAGGACTTAAGTCTGCCTTTTTGTCTATTTTTTTGTTTTCTTTTTGTTCTGTGTTTTGTTCTCTGTTTTATTTTTCTTGTTTTCCTGTGGTTTACCTGAACAGCTTTTAGAATTCTATTTTGATTTATCTATAGTTAATTCCTGAAGGATGTTTTCACTGTATATAGGATTCTGGCTTGACAGTTCTTTATTTTTGGCAATTGAAAAATGTGCCCCTGTCTTCTGGCCTCTTGGTTTCTGATGAGAAATTTGACATGATTCAAACTGTTTTTCCCCTATGGGTGAAGTGTCATTTCTCTCTCAGTGCTTTTAATATTTAAAAAATAAATATATTTTTTAAATATTAAGGCAAAAAGGAACCTTGCAGACATGATTAAATGAAGGATCTGGAGATGGGGAGAATATCTTGGATTATATGTGAGGGCCCTAAATGCAGTCACAGGTATCCTTATAAGAGGATGGCAAAGGGAGATTTGACTATGGTGGAGAGAAGATGATGTGATGATGGAAGCAGAGATCGGAGTGATGCACTTTGAAGATGAAGGAAGGGGCCACAGCCAAGGAATACAGGTGGCCATGAGAAGTTGAAAAAGGCCAGGAAATAGATGCTACTGTCAGGGCATCCAGAAGAAACCAGCCCTGCTGACACCTTGATTTTAGCCCAAAGAAACTAACTTCAGCCCTCTGATCTCCAGAAATCTATAAGGATAAATTTGTGTTGCTTTGAGTCACCAAGTTTGTGATTTGTGACAGCACCAACAGGAAACTAATACACTAGTGTGGATTGAGTGTAGTTGTATGGGCTTTGCCTGGGCAACTCAAGACATTCTCACCACGGCCGTGGGGAGCAGGTTCTCACATCACCCCCCTTTCCAGATGCTGCAGGGGAGCCTTAGAGACGATGAGGCCTGCTCACTGCCCAGCTCACTGGGGTGGGAGCAGCTCAGACTGGTTTATTCATCAGCTGCTGAGCTTCTTAGTGGAAGTCGGGGGAGGTGGCTACAGATACGGGTGAAACCCCCTCCAAAAAGTTCCCAGCTTCAAAATATAAACAATAAAATGGCAAAGTTGAAAGTATTCAAAAGCAAAATCATTAAAAGATCCTTCTCCCCTATTTCTTTTTTTCCAGAATGTGAAAGTGCTCCCTGAGCCTAAGTGAGGGTCCCTCTGTGCCATGCATGCGGTGATGAGGAGCCAGGTCTTCTGTGTCCGGAGCAGGCCCTCTCAGGGTGATGTGGTTGGCCACGGGGCCATGCCACCCCAGCTCAAGCACACGGGGCCACTTGCTTCTCTACCACTTCTGCTTCCTGAAAGCAGGGCCCTGGGACCTGCCCCCTTAGCACACTTGCAAAGCAAACTTAATCTGACAAATGATCACATGGAAATGCTTACTTAGTGGAGAGGACAGAAATGAATGGCACTCTGGAGCAAAGAGGCCTCATCTCGTGCCTGTGTTTATACACCAGGACACACGTACATGCCTACACAGTCAGTGCCGTGCTTGGCACTCCCCATGTCAGCTCTGGGAGGGTGATCCTTTTTTTTTTTTTTTTTTTTGAGATGAAGTCTGGCTCTGTCGCCCAGGCTGGAGTGCAGTAGTGGCACGATCTTGGCTCACTGCAACTTCTGCCTCCTGGGTTCAAGTGATTCTCCTGCCTCAGCCTCCTGAGTAGCTGGGACTATGGGCAGGCGCCACCACGCCCGGCTAATTTTTGTATTTTTAGTAGAGAGGGAGTTTCACCATGTTGGTCAGGCTGGTCTTGAACTCCTGACCTTGTGATCTGCCCGCCTTGGCCTCCCAAAGTGCTGGGATTATAGGCGTGAACCGCCGCGCCCGGCTGAGGGTGATTCTTATCATCACCCCCACTTTACTGAGGAAAGTGATTCAGACTGGTAGATGGTTCTGATTTAGAATTCCAAAGGTGTCCAAACTGTGTCCGGGGAGAAGCCTGGCCCCGGGGGTCCTTGAGGTCCCAGCCTGGACCTCTTCAGGCCCATCCTGTGTTCCTGGAATGGCAATGGGCCAGCCAGGGGGATGGAGTCCTCCTTGTTCCCTCCTGGAGCCAGCCCAGGTGGGCAGGGTGCCTCCCTAACCTACTCAGAGCAGGGGTCCTGAATGGCGACTGAGAGGCTACCCCAGGGTCCCATGGCCCAGCAGGCAGGAGGGCTGCAGGACTCACTTACCATCCTCACTGAAGATGGGGGCGGTGGACAGGTAGTGGGTGATGCTGGGGTCTTGCTCGAAGGGACACTCCACTTGTTTCCAGGTGATGAACTCGCCCACCTGCTTGGCCAGCTCCAGGAATTTCTGCCAGAGTCACAGAGACACAGAATGGAGGTGCTCCAGAGCCTGGAGGTCCCCAGGATGGGGAGGGGCTGGTCTCTGCCAGAGTCTCAGAGACACAGAATGGAGGTGACTCCAGAGCCTGGAGGTCCCCAGGATGGGGAGGGGCTGGTCTCTGCCAGAGTCACAGAGACACAGAATGGAGGCGACTCCAGAGCCTGGAGGTCCCCAGGAGGGGGAGGGGCTGGTCTCTGCCAGAGTCACAGAGACACAGAATGGAGGCAACTCCAGAGCCTGGAGGTCCACAAGACGGGGAGGGGCTGGTCCTGGCAGAGACTCGCTCAACCCCCAGTGACTTTAGGGGTCTGAGGAGGAGCAGGGGGCAATAAATGAGGGCGAGGGCAGCCCGGGCCTGCAGCCTGCATGGAGCAAGAGTAGACAGTTTTATGTCATCATATTTATTTTTGTTGTTATCCTCTATGTATGGCAAGTGATACATGTTTGTTGATTTACAGAATTATGCAAATATATTTAAATAAGTATAAGTAAGACTTAAGTAATTCATTTAAGTATGATTTTATTTAAGTGAAACGTAAACACATGTATTTAATTTTTTAAAAAGGTGCCAACTTTAAACAAACAGGAGTGCACAGTTGTGAATGGCAGGGACCCCCCGATCTGCCCTGGAAGCCAGGTCCAGTCCCTCCCGCTTGCTCCCCAAAGCTGGGATCACACAAGCACCTTGTAGTCACACCTGTCCCTGGCCTCAGCTCTGAGCATCAATTCAGGAAGGGCAAAGGCAGGGGTTCCCACTCCTGGTCTGGGCTGGTGTCACCTGCCGAGGAGGATCCCAGTTCCCCGGGCCCCTGCACTGTCTTGCCTAAGCCCGATCTTGCCCACATTGCCTCCAGCCTGGGCTAACCTAAGCGGCGAGGCGGCCTCGGACCTGCTCACCAGGCCTGTGGGCAGCATGTGGCAGTCTGCTGGGGCATCTGTGAGGAGGGCAGCTCCAGGCCCAAGGGTCTGGCCATGTGCTGTGGTTCCCACCTGCAGGGGACACCCACAGCCCACGGAAGGCCATGCTGCACCTCTACCCCTAGCCTCTCTGTGGGCTACAGTTGAAGCCCCATCTTACACAGGGAGAGACTGAGGCTCAGACAGAGCAGTGACTGGTGACTGGCCCAGGACTTACGGCTCCTTGGAGTTGGAGGCTGGGTGGGGCCTCACACTCACTGTGTTACCCACTGCTAAGGCCAACACTAGGGTGGGGCTGGCTCTCAGTGGGAGAAGAGCCCCCTCCTTCCTGCAGACTGGGGGTCCCACTGCTGCCTGGCATGCTCTGACTCAGTGTCTGCCTAGCTCCCCAGCTACTCCCGAGACACGTATGCTGGGTGGGCCCTTTTGGAGCTCAGGATACGGAGTTGGTCAGCCTGGCCTTTCTTCTTGGGAGCTCAGGGACTCGGGTGCAGTGACCGAGGATGGATGGAGGGATGCCCAGCCTGCTGTGCTTTGGGAGGCCTGCCAGGTGGGCTCTTTCTGCCTGGGAGGTCCAGGGAGGCTTCCTGGAAGAGGAGACACTTGAGCTGACAGCAGTGAGTGTCTGTAGAGGGAGCAGAATTCTTTCTGTTTTGTTCACTCTGGCCTTGGCCTGATAGCTTCCTCCTGCTACTCAGGGCTCTGCCTTTGGGCTGGTCCTGACCTCCAGGGCACAGCCCGTCACAGCACCTTGCTGGTTGTCACTGTGGGCCCATGGAGCTGCCTTTCTCACTAGCCTGGTGCCCCTCAAGGGCTCAGATGGACTCTGCTTCACCTGTGCTGGCCATGAGGCCCAGCCTGGAGGGACATGACCCTGAGCCTCAGCATCCCCACCGCAGTGATGTCAGGGTGGGAGGACCCTGATAACCTCGCCGAGGTCGGCTGTCAATGGCTCATTCTGCCCCAGAGTCCCCCATTAGGGCAGGGGCCAGTGGTCCTGCCCTGGGAACTTTTCCTGGCCTGTCCAACTCAGTGGAGGTCCCCACAGAGGTCCTACCTCAAAGTTGACGTGTCCATTGGGAAGGCGGTTGGCACAGCCCTCATTCAGGAAGTAGATATCTTTGATGAGCAGGCTGAAGAACGGAATGACAATCTGGAAGAAAGATGGGGCAGGTCAGCCCCAGCTGGTTGCTCTATACAGCTGGCTCCAGGACGGGGCAGCCTTGCCAGCGGATAGCTGCCCCAGGGACCTCAGACCCGACCCCAGGGTGCAGAGGGCAGGGGAGACTTCCTGGGCTAGTCAGGGCCTCGCGGCTTCACGGGTTACGAGGTGAATTCCTGTGCACCATGGAGGGTAATAAGGACCACCAAGAAAGAAGCAGGCCCCCATCACCCTGCCGAGCGCCATGGTGCTGCTGCCTGTCCCGGCCCCCATCACCCTGCCGAGCGCCGTGGTGCTGCTGCCTGTCCTGGCCCCCATCACCCTGCCGAGTGCCGTGGTGCTGCTGCCTGTCCTGGGGCTGGGTAAGAGATGCACAGTCATGATGACCCTTGAATAGTCCTTCCACTGCTTTCTGGGAGGGGCTGGTAGGTCCCTACTACCCCCACCCCCATCCAAAGGTCCACAGGCTCATGTGCACTGGGAGGGGCAGTCCGGGCTGCACACACTGTTAAAGACGCATGGAACAGATGTGCATCAACTGTTCTGAAATTTGGTGGCCTCTTTTTTTTTTTGAGATGGAGTCTGGCTCTGTTGCCCAGGCTGGAGTGCAATGGCGCGATCTTGGCTCACTGTAACCTCTGCCTCCCAGGTTTGAGTGATTCTCCTGCTTCAGCCTCCTCAAGCAGCTGGAATTACAGGCACCTGCCACCACGCCTAGCTAATTTTTGTATTTTTAGTAGAGATGGGGTTTCACCATGCTGGCCAGGCTGGTCTTGAACTCCTGACCTTGTGATCCGCCCGCCTTGGCCTCCCAAGGGGGCCTCCTTTTTTTAAAAAAAAAAATTAACAATTTGTCCCCCTATGTCTTTGTTGATGCACTTACTGTTAGACCAAAAGCTTTCTTGCTCCACTGCCGGAAGGAAAAGAAAGGCTGGTGGACCCAGCCTGTGAAAGGCGGCGGGCTTTGTGCAGGCCCCCACCACTCTTCATTCCTGACCTCACTGCAGTGGAGACACAGTTATGGGAGTAACCTACAAAATGAGGAGGCCTCATCTGGCAAATCTTTGCTAATCCCGCTGCCGGCTGGGTTTAGCCTCCATCTGTGCTCCCAAAGAGCCCGCTCCTTATGCCTTTATCAACCCTGAGTGCCTCACTGCTGAGCTACACACAGGATTACTTTCCATCTTTGCGTGGTCCTATGAAGCAGGGCTCTTATGACCCCGCTTTATACATGAGAAAGCTGAGGCCCAGAGAGGTTAAATACCTTGCATAAGCTCACACAGCAGTGAGCAGCGGAAGCAGGGCTGAGTCTCAGGTGCTCTGCCCTAGTGCCCCATCCTGCCTCTTCCTCACCGTGCCAGGATCAGTGGTAGGGGGGGATTGTGGGGGTGGTCTGTGTCTGTGCCCTCCCTTGGTGGTGCTGAGTCCCCAGTCCTAGTGTGGTGGGTTCTGGACAGCTGAACTATGTTGGAATAGGGAGATGCGCCAAGACAGGGAGGGAGTTTAAGGAGTGTGGGACTCTGCACACACAGAAAGCTCCTCCGGGGCCTGGTCTGGGCTTCCTGGAGGCAGGGGCATTGAGCTGGTCCTCGAGAGGTGGCGTGTTTCATACGCAAGCACTTCTCGCCCCTTCTGCCATGGCCATGCCACTCAAGGCCATTCCCCATGTCTGACCTGGTTTCCTTGCCCTCACAGCAGCCAAAGAGGCCTTTGTATCTGCAAATCCATTGCTCTTGCTTCTGACGTGAGAAGTTTAATTAGAGCCCAGGTCGGCTTGGAGGTCACCCAGATAAGTGGGCCCCGTGACACAGACGGGGAGAGGGGCAGACAGGAGCCGCCCACAGACAGGAAGGAAGCATAAAGTGCTATGACCACCGAGATCTCCCAGCCCATTAACTCAGCTGGGGCACCAGGAAACTGTGAGCGAATCTCTAAGTGTCCCTTCCTCCTCCTCCTTCCTTCCCTCCCTCTGCCCCTCCACCCCCTCCACCCATAGAGCAGCTTTTGTGGGCCTTGCCCATGACCCATCTCTCTCTGGAAGTGAGAGGAGAATGTGGTTAAAGTAAACACACAGCGCTAAGCTGCCTGCCTACAGCACCAATGCATAGCATCCCAGCACCCAGAGCTGGAAGGGGCTCAGAGCACAGGCACCCAAATCCCTGTCTCTCTATCTGCCCCACAGCCCCGTGTCCCAGCAGAGAGGAAGGAAGCAGTGCAGAGTGCCCAGGCCATGGCTGACGGCTCCCAGCCCAGCTCGGCACCAAGCTCCTGTACACTGATTCTACATCCAACCTAGGCCCGTAGCCAGTGCCCTGCGACTGCCACACACACCCAATGCCTGGGAACAGGAGTCAGCCTGGTGGTGCGCAGACCATGAGATTCAGAGCCAGATAGGCTGGAGTGTGATCCTGGCTCTGCCACCTACCTGTAGTGTGACTGGACTAGTGAGCTCTCCTGCCTGAGACTCAGTCTGCGGATCTGGGAACTGGCAATGCTGATGGCCCCATAGAGTAGTTGTGGGGTGTGGAGGTTAAGTGGCTGGAATGAGGCAGGTGCTCAGTGACATGAGGTTCCTGCCCCTGCTGTCTGGCTTTCCAGGCTCTGGCTCCTGGTAGGCCACCCACCTGCCCTGGGATTTGAGGTTTCACATCCCCGGGTGCTGCTCAGAGTCACTGACACACTCACAGCCTGAACAGGAAAGGCCAGCTGGACAGGACAGAGCCATCCATGTGGCTGGAGTCTGCCCCTTGGGTGGAGGGCCAAGAAGGCCTGGCAGGTGGCACAAGCATGCACACCTCAGCTTGCTTCCCAAACCTGCCCACTGGCATCCCTCCAGTGCAATTCCAGGGGGACCTGAATTTCAAGAACAGCATTGTGTTCTATTATCCCTCATGCTGGAGACAGACATCCACGAACCACAGCAGGGACGTGATTCCACTAATGTTTCTGTATGGCACGGGCCTTCGAAGGTACAGTGTCTTGGAGTTTCCTCTCCATAGAGATGAACAACTCTAATCATCAGGATGGTAACAGGTTTCAAGCCAGAGGATCACTGCAATCCCAGAACCGGGGCATGATTCTCTGTACCAGAGGCCATAGGTAGAATTTGGAGGAGAAATAAAATTGATCAGGTCAGCAAAGGCCCCACAAATGCAGGTATATAAGAATACAGGCTGTGGCCGGGCGCAGTGGCTCACACATGTAATCCCAGCACTTTGGGAGGCCAAGGCAGGCAAATCACCTGAGGTCAGGAGTTCAAGACCATCCTGGCCAATATGATGAAACCCTGCCTCTACTAAAAACACAAAAATGAGCCGGGTGTGGTGGCAGGCGCCTGTAATCCCAGGTACTTGGGAGGCTGTGGCAGGAAAATCGCTTGAACCCAGGAGGTGGAGGTTGCAGTGAGCCAAGATTGCACCACTGCACTCCAGCCTGGGCGACAGAGAGAGACTCCATCTCCAAAAAAAAAAAAAAAAAAAAAAAGATACAAGCTGTAAACAGGCAGTTTGGGTGAGGAAAAAGCTTGGTTCAGTGATTGCCAAAAATGTAAATGTGATCTGAGGCCACATAATTAAAAGTATTATGTTTAGAATCAGGGAGGTGGAAGATCCTGTGTACCTGGAACCTCAATTTTATCTGAAACAGAAGAAATGTGAAAAATGGAGCTGTTTAGGGACCAAAGGGCCCCACGTGGGAGGAGCCTGGAAACTGTAGTGTGGCAGGGCAGGTCTGGGGCCGCTGACTCAGGAGAAGAGAGGAGGGGCCGTGGGGCCTCTGAAGAACTGGTGAGCAGAAGACGAAATGGCCTCACTCGTGTGGCCCCCCAAGAAAGGATGACCCCAGGCATCCCAGCTTCAGGCCCTCATGAAGCACTTCTTATCAGAGTTGTCTGAGGCTGGTTTCCCTCAAGTTTTGGGAGGTGGTGAGTTCCCGATACTGGAGGCATGCAAACAAGGAGACCTGGCTGTCTCCTTGTCTATTACTGATGCTGCAGTGGGGCAGGAGCTGCAGAAGGTGAACTCTGAGCCAGCACCCAGGTTCCCTGCTGCAGCCCCGCTGGGCCAACATGGCCCCGACCCACCTTCTCTTGGCTGCTGTGGGCCGTCAGGGAGCGGTGGGCTGCCCCTCGCAGGGCTGTCCTGTAGTTGCAGAAATTCCCTGTTGGGTCCATCTGGTGCTGGAAGGAGATAGGGAGGCGTGTGGGCAGCTCTGTCCAGGGGATGGCCGGAGGCACCCGGCAGCCCAGCAGCCTCATTTACCTCGAGGATGAAAAACTTGGCCGTCTTCACTTTGGCCCAGGTCTTCTTTAGCCTGGAGACAGGGCTCATGTTCATGCCAGCTGGAAGAGGGAGGGGGAGTTGGAGAGGGCTGCTTCTGGGACAGGGGGACCTCTGTTTAGCTACAGCCCCTTGGGCTGCACCCTGACCAGGGCTGGGGGCTGCAGGGCTCAGTCTGTCACACGGTGGGTGGGTGAGGGGTGCTGGTGGACATCATGCTCAGGTGGGCCTGCTCCCACCATGCCGGTCCCATTCTGCACCGAGCACCTGCACTGGGCCCTCGTTCTCTCTGGGTCTGGGGACATACCACCAAGCCCTCGCCAAACATCCCGAGGGGGCTGGGCTTGCCTCAAAAGGCGCGGCTCCCCGGGACCTCTGAGGCGGGGACATGGGACTACCCAGGCCTTCAGACAGCCCAGCCCACGCCCTCCCGCTGCTCAGAGGTGGGCCCTGGCTTGCACTCTGCCTGCCTGGCTGCACCCGCTCCGACCTCTAGGGGGGCCTGTGCACTGAGGACTCCAGGCCGAAGCCGGCCCACTCACAGATGATGGCCATGAGGGAGTTGAAGTTGCCGATGTTGAAGCACTCGCGGGCCACGTCGATGAAGAACTCAATCACCTGGGCCCTCTGCTTCTTCTTGGCTGGCTGTGGACAGGGCAGCAGAGCCTCAGCGGTGACACGCCTCCACCCGGCCCTGACCAGGCCCGCTCCCATCACCCGGCCCTCTTTGCCTTCTCTAAACCCACCGCACAGCTGGGGCACTTGAGGCCCAGGGTAAACAGGGTCTCAGAGTGCTTCACGGGCCGAGCCAGCAGAGCCCAACGCCATAGAGGGCTAGGTGGGCCTGGTGGGGCACAGGCACTCCCTGTAGCCCTGGAGTTGCTGAGACGCACCTTCACGAGATGCTCCACGGCTCCCCTCCAGTGCCCTCCTCCCTCTGGGCCCAGCTCCCACCCAACTCCTTCCCTACATTAGACAGCCCCACCCGCCTTCCCCCAGCCCTGGGCTTTCTCCCCTCGCTGGGGTACAAGCTGGCCCTGCGATCTGTCCCTCGAGCAGCCTCTCCGCGCTCTCCATCTAACAACTGTGTGACTGGTAAACCCTTGTTTGTGGTCGGGCGCTTGGGACTTCAGACCCCTCTGATGTGCAGAACCACACCATGTCCTTCCCTGGCCATCCTGGGCCACAGCTGGCTCCCTGGGAGGCTCAGGCCAAGCAAGCTTCACGCGGGCTCGGCCCTCTCACCTGCAGCCTGCGGCGCAAGGGTGGGAGTGGGCTGGGCCAGGGGGGCCTGCGTTGCATTCTTTCCACACAGGCAGGTGTTGCTTGCCCACCAAAGATGCAGCAAGGGTCTTTACCGCCACCAAGAAGTGGGGTGTTGTGCTCTGAGATGTGTCACCAAACCCCCTTCCAGGGGCTGTCTTGGCCACAGAGAGCTGCCCACCCAAAGCCGGCCCTGTCCTTTGAAGGGCAGCCCGACCTGTGATGGAGGCTGAGCCAGGTGGCAGACAGAGGCCAACCCGTGTCTGTCGTCACATCGTCGCATGGGGCTGCCTCCTTTCTACGCTCGTCTGCAGGTGTGGACCCCTCATGAACACGTGCCCCATACCCGGTCTCAGCACCTGCTGCGGAGAGCCCGGCCTGCCCTGGCGCTGCCTCTAGCCTGGCCCTGGGATGAGCGGCCCCCTGGGCTTCATCTTAAGGTGAGAGAGTGGGTTCAGAGGAGGGCCCCTCTGCTGCAAGGAGGAGGACGGGTAGGTGTGGCCAGGCGGGACTGTGACTCAGTGACAAGCACATCTGGCCCCACGCTGCTGAGTTTTGGTGCTTTCCAGGAGCAGCTGGAACCATGGGCTTTTACGTGTATCTCCCAGTGCTTAGAGGTCAGATCATGTCCACCTCTAGGTCCCAAGCAAGCCAAACAAGGCCAGTTGCAGGCCAGGCTGCCCAAGGCAGGCCGGCACAGATGGAGAGAGCAGAGCCACCGGGGCTGCGAGTGACTGCCTCTCACTCCTTCAGCAAACCCTCTCCAACACCCTCTGTGCCTGGCTGGTGGATTTGTCCTGGGTTCTACTTGGAGGGAAATGTCACTGCAGGAAAGCTGGTGTCACCTGGAGTCCTGAAGGGGTGCCTAGCCTGGCATTGGACTTGGAAATGAACAGGACTCAAGGTGTCCTTCCGGTTCCTTCCCCAGTAGGCTCCTCCCAACTCCAGCCGCCTTGGGCTATGCCAGGTGGTGCCCACCCTGGCTGTCTACTCACCATGCAGATCTCGGTTGCCACCAGGTAGCACAGTCTGTTGAACCATTTCACGTAAGCCTCTAGGTTGCTGGTCTTGTCACTAAAGCAGGGCTAGAAAAAACACACAGAATCACATTCTGAGCCTTTTTGTCAATCATCTTTTAGAACATGAAGTCAGTTCATGATCCCTACGACCTGGGAAATGTCAAAACCCCCAAACCGTCCAGAAATACCAAAGATTTGGTGTGTACCCTTTTAGTGCTTTTAAAAATACATTTTAAAATGTAACTTCACACACACACACACACACACACACACACACACACACAGACACAGACACACACATACACACGAACCTCATTATTCCTGGATTCTGTATTTGCAAATTTGCCTCCTCTCTAAAATGTATTTGTAACCCCAAAAACTTGTGTCACTTTTGTGGTCTTCTGTACATACGTGCGGGGTGGCAAAAATATTGAAGTCATGAGTGTCTGTGCGCATCTCCAGCAGAGGCGAGGCAATGCTCTGTCCTCCTGCATCTCACTCTCAGACTTGGCCTACTGAGTATCATGTCCTTTACATTTTTGTACTGTTTGCTGATAATTTCACTGTTGAGAAAGGCCCCCAAGCATGGTGCCGAAGTGCCGTCTAGTGTTCCCATGCAGTCAAAGGCTGCTCTGTGCCTCACAGAGAAACTGTGTGTAACATCAGCGTTCAGCCATGAGAAATAGCACTGTTGGCTATGAGATCAATATTAATCAATAATTTATATTAAATAATGTCTTTAAACATAAACACACATAAAACAAGGTGATATATGGATCCGTTGACAAAAACGCTGTGATGAGAGGCTCACAGGGAACCTAACCTTGCATTTCCCCTGGGAGCAACAGTTCCGTGCTCACTCATTCAGTGCTTTTGACTTTATAGAACGCAGCTGCTAGGAGTAATGAGCGCCAGCTGTGTGTGTGCATGCATCTATCATAACCATATATATTCCCATACTTTGCTATGCAAACCTTTCCCTGTGCCATAACATATCCTTTGGAAACAAAAATTTTAAATGGATATAGAACTTTCCACTGTATAATATACCAGCATTTAAAAGATGAAACTTAACATAAATGTGTTTGTTAAAACTGCCAGGGTAGGCCAAACGTGGTGGCTCATGCCTGTAATCCCAGCACTTTGGGAGGCCAAGGCGAGTGGATCACCTGAGGTTAGGAGTTCAGGACCAGTCTGGTCAACATGATGAAACCCCGTCTCTACTAAATACACAAAAATTAGCTGGGTGTGGTGGCAGGTGCCTGTAATCCCAGCTACTCAGGAGGCTGAGGCAGGAGAATCGCTTGAACCTGGCGGCAGAGGTTGCAGTGAGCCGAGATCACACCATTGCACTCCAGCCTGGGCGACAAGAGCAAAACTTCATCTCAAAAAAACAAAACCAAAAAACAAAAAACTCCAAAAAACTGCCAGGGTAACTTTTTTTCTTTTTTGAGACAGAGTCTTGCTCTGTCGCCCAGGCTGGAGTGCAGTGGCCAGATCTCAGCTCACTGCAAGCTCCGCCTCTCGGGTTCACGCCATTCTCCTGCCTCAGCCTCCCAAGTAGCTGGGACTACAGGCACCTGCCACCACGCCTGGCTAGTTTTTTGTATTTTTTAGTAGAGACGGGGTTTCACAGTGTTAGCCAGGATGGTCTCGATCACCTGACCTCGTGATCCACCCGTCTGGGCCTCCCAAAGTGCTGGGATTACAGGCTTGAGCCACCGCGCCCAGCGGTAACTTTCAATAAATAGAGGGGAAGATGGAATAGGAGACCTATTCATTCAAAAGAAGCAAAGAAAGGAGGAAAAGTAAACAGATAAGGAAGATAACTACAGAGTACAACAGAAGATAGCAAGAACAAATTCTTATGGATTAGTGATTACAACACTGTAATTAAAAAATGCAGCTGCTTGCCACTTTCAAGAGCTACAACTCCAAACACAAGGATATAAGTAAAAAAGAAGAAGAATATATATCTGATAAATATTACGTAGCTATATTAATATTGGACAAAATAGACTTTAAGGCAACAAAAAAGATCCTAAGGCAAAAAGCTTTAGGAGAAATGAGAGAGTAATTGCATAATGATAAAAGGTTCAACTCATCAGGGATATGTCACAAGTCTAAACTTGATTGCAGCTAGTAACATAGGTTCAATATATGGAGGCAAAAATAATCAGAAAGGTGAAGTTCTTTATTTATTTTTTA
>NW_012116822.1:474963-479840 GCF_000951035.1 Colobus angolensis palliatus | reverse complement strand
GGCCAAGGTGAAGTTCTTTATAAGGAGAAGTTGAGTTCTACAGTCACATGGAAGATTTTAACACACATGATGGTAATTAATAGGTTAGGGAGATTGAAAACGAAAAACCAAACGAAATCCAGGATGAATATGAATCTGAACAACACAATTTGAAGTAATAAACAAATATGGAAACTTGAACTTAATTTCTTGAGAATATGCATTGTTTTCAAATGTAAAGAAACTTAAAAAAAATTAAAAATAATCTATTGCTCAAAGATGAAATCATAATGGAATTAGAATGATAATGAAAATATTAAAAAATAAAACTTGGGGGGCTGTAAATAAAAATGTATGTAAAGAGAAATCATCTTTCATGCTTTTATTAGAAAAGAAGGATAAAAACAAGCTGAACATCCAACATAAGAAACTAGAAAAAGAATAACAATATAAATCCAAAGAAAGTAGATGGAAGGAAATAATAAAGAGTAGAGAAGAAAGAAATGAAATAGTAAAAGAAACTACAATCTACAGAATCAACAAAGTAAAAAGATCTTTATTTGAAAACATTAATAAAATTGATGAACCTTTGATAAGACTGATAAAGAAACAGAGATGTAAATAATCAAAATACTAGAGATGAATCAATGTGGATGTGAAGAAATTAAAAAGATACCTAGAGAATATTACAAATAACTTTATGTCTATAAATTTGGAAACTTAGGGGAAATGGCCAAATTCCTAGAAAAATATAAATTACAAAACAGACTAAAGAAGAGACAGAAAACCTAAATAGTCCTATAACCATTAAATCAATAACAAGAATAAACAAAGAAACAAACAAGAATAACCTTGAATCAGTACAAGAAAGTCATCCCTCAAAGAAAATACCAGGCCTAGATGGTTCCATTGGCTAATTCTACAAAATGCTCCAAGAACAAGTAATTCCAGTCTTTCAGGAAGAATAGAGAACAGGGTAAGAGAAACAAAGACTACACAAGAACAGTGTCAGAAAGGGAAATAACAGTTCAGTCTCACATTGCAGAAATCCTAAACAAAACATTAGCAAACCAAATCCAGGGATGTGTGAAAAAGATAACGATTTCATTTATCCCAGTTTTGTTTATCTCAGAAATGCAAAGTTGATTCAACATTGATTAAAAAAACAGCCTGGTGCAGTGGCTCACACCTGTAATCCCAGCACTTTGGGAGGCCGAGGTGGGTGGATCACTTGAGGTCAGGAGTTTGAGAACAGCCTGACCAACATGGTGAAATCCTGTCTCTACTAAAAATACAAAAATAGCTGAGCTTGGTGGTGGGCACCTGTAATCCCAGCTACTTGGGAGGCTGAGGCAGGAGAATCTCTTGAATCCGGGAGGCAGACATTGTAGTGAGCTGAGATCGTGCTATTGCACTCCAGCCTGGGCAACAAATGCGAAACTCCATCTCAAACTATAACAACAACAGCAATGAAAAACTAGGCCAGGTGAGGTGGCTCACACCTGTACTCCTAGCACTTTGGGAGGCTAATGCAAGCAGATCTCTTGAGCTCAGGAGTTCTAGACCAGTCCGGGTAAACATGGTGAAACCCTGTCTTCACAAAAAATACAAAAATTAGCCAGGTATGGAGGCGTGTGCCTGTAGTCCCAGCTACTTGGGGGGCTGAGGCAGGAGGATCACTTGAGTCCAGGAGGTTGAGGCCGCAGTGAGCTGTGTTCACATCACTGTACTCTAGCCTGGGCAAAAGAGCAAGACTCTATCTCAAAAACAACAACAACAAAACCCAGAACAAACAGACAAACAAAAGATTTATATTAGTTTTTATTTTAAAAACTAACATAAATAATCAGCTAACAGTTTAAAGGAGAAGAGAATATGTGAGTAACAGGTCCAGAAAAAAAAAAAAGAAATTTAACAACCATTCATGATGAGAATTCTCAGAAAACTAGGAAGGAACAGGATACTTCCTTAAGCTGATAATAGACATCTAAAGAAATCCTGTAGCAAACATCATACTCTATTGGGACACGTTAAAAACATTCCTTTGAAAATCAGGACAAAACAAGGATGCCAGCTATCAATTCTTCTATTTGACATTGTACCAGAGGTGCAAGTTAGCACAATAAGTTAGTCAGGCCGGGCGCGGTGGCTCATGCCTGTAATCCCAGCACTTTGGGAGGCCAAGGCGGGCAGATCACCTGAGGTAAGGAGTTCGAGACCAGCCTGACCAACATGGAGAAACCTCGTCTCTACTAAAAATACAAAATTAGCTGGGCGTGGTGGCACATGCCTGTAATCCCAGTCACTCGGAAGGCTGAGTCAGGAGAATCGCTTGAACCTGGGAGGTGGAGGTTGCGGTGAGCCGGGATTGCGCCATTGCCCTCCAGCCTGGGCAACAAGAGTGAAACTCTGTCTCAAGAAAAACCAAAACAAACCAAAACCAAAAAAAAAAACAACAAAAGAGTTACATTGGGCAGTGTTACTCTGCAATAACAAACCATCTCAACATTTCAGGATTTAAAATGATAGATTAAGGTCTATCCATCACTCTTGTCTACCTATTAGTGGAGGGTTCTATTCTACGACTACCACAGAATTAAAAAGAATAAGGATTGGAAAGGAGGACACAAAACTGTCATTATTCTCAGATGTACTTGTCTACATGAAAAACCCCAAAGAATACAAATTATTAGAATTAATAAGAATTTACAACGTTGTCAGATTTAAACTTGATATACAAAAGTAAATTACATTCATTAAACCAGCAATAAGCAGACAGGACATACAATAAATACACACTTGAGGTAATGGAAAACTAAGGAGTCCTGTGCTCATTTTTGTTTTTTTTGAGACAGAGTCTTGCTCTGGCACCCAGGCTGGAGTGCAGTGGTGCGATCTCGGCTCACTGCAAGCTCCGCCTCCCGGGTTCACACCATTCTGCCTCAGCCTCCCGAGTAGCTGGGACTACAGGCGCCCGCCACCTTGCCTGGCTAATTTTTTGTATTTTTAGTAGAGACAGGGTTTCACCGTGTCAAGCCAGGATGGTCTCAATCTCCTGACCTCAGGATCCATCTGCCTCGGCCTCCCAAAGTGCTGGGATTACAGGCGTGAGTCACCGCACCCGGCCCCTGTGCTCATTTATTTAAGAATGTGCCTTCTTTTCAAACATTCAGAAATCTGAAAACACACTTTAAAATAATCTATGCACATAGATTATTTTATACATGATAGTAAAAATATGCAAAGGTACCTAGGGAAATAAACCTAACAAAATCTGTATAAGACTCTTGTATGGAGAAAATTACTAGACGTTAGAAAGATACTACAGAGCAGACCTAAGTGAACGGAGGGACATACCATTTTTATGGATTGGCAGACTCAAATGTAATGAAAAATAAATTCTTTCATGAAAACGCAATTTTTTCCCAAATTGATCCATATTTAATATATTCTAACAAAATCTCTATAGGACTTTTCATAGAAATTGGCAAATAACTCTAAAACTTAAATAGAAAATGAAAGGGCCAAGAACAGCCAAGCCACACTCCTAAAGAAGAACCGGGGGATTTGCCTCAGCAACAATCAAGACTTATTATGAAACTGTAGTAATTAAAGCAAAGTGTCTTGACACAGAGACAGAGAAATAGACCAATGGAGCAGAACATCCAGGAACAGACCTACATGTATATGGAAAGCTGACATATGAGAGTGACATGTGTCAGAGCACGTTGGAGGGTAAAGGAACATATAACAGTGTTGCAGAAACAATTGGTTATTTGTCTGGAAAAAAATAAAAATGAATCTCAACTTAAGCCATATACACAAAACGAATTTCAGATCAAAATGTGAAGGACAAAACTTCAAAACTTCCATAGGAAGCATAGGAGACTATCTTTATGACCTGAGTGGGGTGTAGGAAAGGATTTCTTAACCCCTCACCCCCATCCAAAAATAAATAAATAAAGGGAAAGTTTAGTAAATTTTACTAGGTGAAACTTAAGAACACCTGTTCATCAAAAGACATCATAATAAGGATGAACAGCAAAGCAAACAACTAGAAGAAAATGTGCAGCACATTTAACTGACATAGGACCATCATCTAGTACACATTTAAAATAAAACAAAAATGATACATTCTTAAAAATCCTTAGAAGACGACAAACTACCAATTGAAAACTGGGCAAAAGTCAGAGGCATTTTATAGAGAAGGAAACAAGAATGTCCAAAAGATGCTCCATTTAACAGTTTGACAAAAATGAAAGCCTGACAACTTCAAGTGTTGATGAGGGTGTGGGATAACTTCCCGCTGGGAGTGGCGACGCCCAGCCTCACCTGGTGTTACCTGGCAAGGCCGCACACATCCTGACCCTGCAACCCAGTAATTCCTCTTCCCAGGAGCAACAGTCCCCAGCCTGTTGTCCCTGGATTCCAGGGGGTCCCTGGGACCCTTTCAGGGGATCCACAGGCAAGGCTATTTTTATAATAACAGGATGTTACTGCCTTTTCCACTGTGTTGAAATTTGCACTGATGGTGCAAAACAATGATGGGGAAAATTCTCCAGTAGAAGAAAAAAGGGAGTGTGACTTAAGAATGTCCTAAATGAGGTAAAACTTTTAACTTTTATTCAGTCTAGAGTTTTGAGATTTTCCATAGTCTATGTGACATAACGGTTTGTGCACACGAAGCCCCTCTGTTGCATACGGAAAGCGTGCTTGTTGTTGAGGGAAAGCACTTTATTCACATGTGAGCTGAACGGGCCACTGTTTTCTTGGAGTACCGTTTCTGCTCTAAAGAAGGACTGCAGGCCGGGCGCGGTGGCTCAAGCCTGTAATCCCAGCACTTTGGGAGGCCGAGACGGGTGGATCACGAGGTCAGGAGATGGAGACCATCCTGGCTA
>NW_012116822.1:472034-473828 GCF_000951035.1 Colobus angolensis palliatus | reverse complement strand
GCTAATTTTATTTTGTATTTTTTAGTAGAGATGGGGTTTCACTGTGTTAGCCAGGATGGTCTCGATCTCCTGACCTCATGATCCGCCCACCTCAGCCTCCCAAAATGCTGGGATTACAGGCATGAGCCACTGCGCCCAGCTGGGCTATTTTAAGTTGATTATTGTATTGCAAATTAATCCAACCTAATTATTTTTAATTTGGTTGTATGTTTTTCTTTGTTAAACGATGTTTAAAAAATAAAAAATGGCCGGGCGCGGTAGGGCTCAAGCCTGTAATCCCAGCACTTTGGGAGGCCGAGACGGGCGGATCACGAGGTCAGGAGATCGAGACCATCCTGGCAAACATGGTGAAACCCTGTCTCTACTAAAAAATACAAAAAATCAGCCGGGCGAGGTGGCAGCGCCTGTAGTCCCAGCTCCTCGGGAGGCTGAGGCAGGAGAATAGAGTGAACCCGGGAGGCGGAGCTTGCAGTGAGCTGAGATCCGGCCACTGCACTGGGGGACAGAGTGAGACTCCATCTCAAAAAATAAATAAATAAATAAAATAAAAAATGGAAGTTCTTGGCTTAGTCATTAAAAGAGAGGAGAACAATTGACAATATTTGTTGCCAATGATAAAATTAAGGCTTTCAAGAGAAAACCGGGAACTTGTAAGACACGTATCTGCCTCTGTGAGCCTGGCAGCTTCCCAATACTTACAGACTGAAAAATGAGGCCAAGAGTGATAATTATGTGATTTCTAAAATGTTGTACAATGAAATATGCCAGCATTTGGAAGATCTGCCTAACACAGTGAACCTGTATTTTCCCGCAAGACCAATGTATGATGTCGCAAAATTGTGCATCAAGATTCCAGACAGACCAATGGCTTTCAACGTCAGAGTACAGAAAGTTCACTGATATCTTTTCAGATTTCACATTGTAGTTAATCTTCAAAAACTATCACTTGCTGAGTTTTAGTGTGGTATCAGAGAAGCATGTTCACAATTATCTGAAAAGGTGGTAAAATACTCCTCCCTTTTCCAGCTACCTATTGGTGTGAGGTTGGATTTTCTTCAGCCAAAAAAACTATGTCAAGAGACAGAATGCAGAAGCAGAGAAAAGAATCCAGTTGTCTTCTATTAAGTCAAATAGTAAAGAGATTTGTAAAAAATACTATAAAACAATGCCACTCTTCTCGGTAATTTCCTATTGTGGAAAAAGAATTATTTTTCATGAAATATGTTATTTATGTTACCATGTAATGGATTTTTATTGTTTTAGAGAGATGGGTTCCTGCTATCTATGTTGCCCAGGCTGGACTTGAACTCTTGGGCTCAAGTAATCCTCCTATCTGGGCCTCCTGAGTAGCTGGGACTACAGGCATGGGCCACTACTTGGCTATTATTGTTATTTTATTTATTTATTTATTTATTTATTTTTGAGATGGAGTCTCACTCTGTTGCCCAGGCTGGAGTGCAGTGGCGCGATCTTCGCTCACTGTAAGCTCCGCCTCCTGGGTTGACACCATTCTCCTGCCTCAGCCTCCCAAGTAGCTGGGACTACAGGTGCCTGCCACCACGCCAGGCTAATTTTTTTGTATTTTTTTAGTAGAGACAGAGTTTCACCGTTTTAGCCAAGACGGTCTCAATCTCCTGACCTCGTGATCCGCCCGGCTCGGCCTCCCAAAGTGCTGGAATTACAGGCGTGAGCCACCGTGCCTGGCAATTATTGTTAATTTTGAATAGATATTTAAAAAAATTAACCTTAGGGCCACGTTCAGTGGCTCACGCCTGTAACCCCAGCACTTTGGGA
>NW_012116822.1:463165-463906 GCF_000951035.1 Colobus angolensis palliatus | reverse complement strand
CTCCCTTCCATTCCTGCCTCCCAGCACCACAGGTGTTCAGAATTCCCAGAGCAGTCAGCATTCCTAGAGAGTGCTCACGGACATAGGCAACATACATGGTTTTGTGTTACCTTCTTTTTTCGTTACCCAGATGGTCACACACTCTTGCCCCCGTTCTTCCCTCTAAGCTTTTCTCTCAGTGCCTGGAGGGATAGGTCTTGGAGATTGTTCTGTCCACCTTATTCCCTTTCACAGCTGCACAGCATTCTAGTTATAGATGTTTCATAATTTGTAATCCAGTCCCCACGGCTGATAAGGCAATCTGCCCCCAGTGTTGGCCATAACACACATTGTCTATCCCAAATATCTTCGTCCGCGCATGTCCGTGTACATGGGTGTGTATCTGTGGGATAAATTCGTAGGTATGGAAAGTTGGGGTCAAGAAAGTCCATTTAAAGCGTTGACGCTAGTGCGAATCTCCCCTCCAAAGTGGCTGCGCAGCTTCACCCCAGCAGCCATGCGGAGTGTGCCTTCCACAAGGTGTCTAACCTACTAGGTGACCTTTGCTTATCTGAGAAGTGAAAGTGCAATCTCCTATTTAGTTTGTACTTTTATTAGGTGTGAGGGCAGAAGGCACAATGTTTGCAATTCTGGCTTGGATTTAGCCCGTTGGAGGCACCGGCACCCTGCTGGTTGGGCTCCCAGAAGGGCGGGATGGAAATCCCGGTGTGTGGGCCATGTCCCGAGCACCGGGTCCCAGCA
>NW_012116822.1:452128-457485 GCF_000951035.1 Colobus angolensis palliatus | reverse complement strand
GTATCATCAGGTCACTTCTGAGATTGCAGGGAGTGTTTCTTCACGCAATTTTGAGACACACAGAGCCTGCTGTGAGCGGTGGGCAGGTGTGGTGTCTGCATGCTGGCTGTGAGGGTCTGGGGGCTCCAAATGCTCTAGGGAGCCTCAGACAGGGTGCTGGGGTGCTGCTGCTGTCTGAGGACTGCTGGAGCCCTGTGCTCTGGTGGCAGGGTTGGTAGCCATCTGGCACTCCTATGGCAGTGCTTCTCTGTGGAGTGGCCACAGGCCGCTGTGGCAGAGCCTCAGATGGGAGGAATGGGACAGGAGGTGGCTTAACCCTAAGCCTAACTCTCAGAGCACAGGGGCCAGGTGCAGACGGCGCCCACTAGTTAGCTGGGCAGTGAGTGGGGAAGCTGAGGTCCGACTCTTCTATCTGCTGGCCATGGAAGGAATGACCCTTCTCAGGAAGGCTGTGTCCAAAACTGGTCAGCACACTGCCTCCCAGGGCTTCATCTGAGTGCTGGGAAGATGAGGCGTGGGGCACAGCCACTGCCAGTCCTGGGGGGCACGGCCAGTCCCCCGTGGGCCCTGGCCCTTCCACTGACCTCCTGTCCCTCTCCCAGGCACAGCTGGAGTCCCACAAGTGGCCACACCTGTTTCATCGCCTCACCTCC
Organism: Colobus angolensis palliatus; assembly: GCF_000951035.1. Lineage (NCBI taxonomy): Eukaryota > Metazoa > Chordata > Mammalia > Primates > Cercopithecidae > Colobus > Colobus angolensis. The sequence goes on along the minus strand of NW_012116822.1, from coordinate 456,832 downwards.
CGCTCACTCCTGGATCACTTGACCTGGCGGCCACTCCCATCAGTCAATTCACTGGGCCCTCCTGTCACCGAAGCCAGTGGCCGTTTCTCAGGCTGCGTCTTCCTTGGCTGCCTCCGCCTCAGCCTCCTGGTTGCTCCTGCCTTGGGCTGTCTGCAGGCTTGCCTGTGTTCACCATCGTGAGATGCTGGGCTTTGGGGTTCTTCCTGCTCGGTCTAGGCCGCTCTTCTCTTACTTAGCTCCTGGCTATTCTGGTTCACACCTGCAGTCTCCCTCTGATCTCCAGAGTCATATGGGTGACAGTCCCTCAGATGGCCCATGGTCCTCTGTTTGCCCAGCACAGCAAATGGAGGTCGGCTCTCCTTGTCCAAAGCTGGTATTCTTGGTGTTGGTGGACAGCGTGTCAGCCACCACACAGGCTTGGTGCCATCCTCGACCCCGCCCTCTCCCTCATTCCCCTCTAGGCTGTCACCACCCTTCTCTATTTCATTTTCTTCTATTTCTGTGCATCCCACCACTGTCTCCGGAGGCCAGGTCACTGCTATCTCTCTGGCTGCCCTGGCCTCCTTAATGCCCCCAGTGCATCCACGCCAGTTTCTCTCCACTCTGCAGGCAGAGTGGTCTGTTCAAAATGCAAATCTGATCACTGCCTCCCTCTTCGTGAAAATGCCTCCATGGCTTGTGCAAAGATAGGAGCCCTGGCGTGACTCTGAGGCCCTGAGACCAGCTCTGGCCAGGCTTGGTGGCATCTATGCGTCCTTGCTCCCCCTCTGTGCTCTGGACACAGGTCACTCCTCCACCCCTTTGACTCCTTCCCACCCTCCCCATGTCCCCAGCAGGATCTGGACAGCTCTCTCCCTTCTGGCATGTTCTTATCCACTGGACCAAAGCTCAAGTGCTGCTTCTCCAGACCGGCCACTGGCATTGTGCCGTGAACTCTTCTGCCACACCACTTCAGAGCTGTTGGGGAAATGATTCTGTTCACGTGTACCTCCTCTCCCTGGACCACAGGCTCCACGCAGCCAACCGCCGGCTGCCCTGTGTTCATGAAGGGACATAGCTGGCTCACAGGAGGTGTCCACGAGCATCTGCCGAATGCGTGGATAAACAGTGTTTGCACCTGCTGTCAGACACTCTCTCCAGCAGGGTGTCAGGGTGGACTGCAGGCCCGTGCCAAAATCAAGGCTGCAGGGTGTCTGTGCCTACCGCTTGATAAGGCCACGGGATTGCCTTGTTTTTTAAAAACGCAGATTTTTGTTACTGCTGAATGAACCAATATTCATTCCAAATAATTATCCCTTCCTGCTTGCTAATTTATTTCAATTTTTCCAGTGATGTTAGGTTCTAGCTTATGTTTTTTCTTTCCTGACTCTTCTACGACCCTCGGAATGTGGGGATGCTATCTGCCCTCCTCCTTGGCCTCTTCTCATTTTCTGATTTCCACACACTCGTGGATCGGGGCTCGGAGATCTCCCCGGTAGACATGGCAGGGCCAGAGGGCTGAACCACCGAGCATGTCAAGGTGTTCCCTCGTCACTACGGTGGGTCCATGTTTACGGAGCACCAGGCTGTGCTGGGGTGGAACAGCACTTCGCCCCTCCAGCCTCGGGCTGAAGCCCTCCCTCCGCACTGATCACAGCTGGAAGCCTGCCCGGGAGGCTGGGAGCTCTGCAGCTGCGTTTCCTTCTACTTCCACAAGCCATCTGCTGCATGCATACAGCTGGGTGTGAATGCAGAGTCGTACGAGGGTGGCCTGGGTGGCGGCCACAGCTTTCCAGGTGCCTCTAAGCTCTCTTGGATTGGGCATTTCACAGCTGGAACCCCTGTCCCTGACCAGATGAGCACTGGCCTCTGTTCTCTGAAATTCTTGGAGACTCCCTCCTGAGCCAGCCTAGGGCCCATGTCCTCCTGGCTATTAAATAACAGGCAGAGGTGGCCGAAAGCTGACGCGGGAGCTCATGAGGCTCCTGGGGATCTGCTCCCTCCGTGGGTTTGTTCTCTGTGTCAGTTTTCTGCCACCTCTGCCACAGAGGGAGCCTCAGAGGGCGGTGGTCAGTTCAGCAGACAGTCCGTTTGGGTGAGTTAGAAAGCAAGACCAGGCCGGGCGCCGTGGCTCCTGCCTGTAATCCCAGCAGGCCAGGCGTGGGGGCTCACGCCTGTCATCCCAGCACTTTGGGAGGTCGAGGCAGGCAGATCACGAGGTCAGGAGTTTGAGACAAGCCTGACTAACATAGTGAAACCCCGTTTCTACTAAAAATACAAAAATTAGCTGGGCGTGGTGGTGCATGCCTGTAATCCCAGCTACTGAGAAGGCTAAGGCAGGAGAATCGCTTGAACCCAGGAGGTGGAGCTTGCAGTGAGCCAAATCACACCACTGCACTCCAGCCTGGGTGACAGAGTGAGACTCCATCTCAAAAAAATAAAATAAAAAGCAAGACCAGCCCAGGAGAGGGGCTGCCTGTTGAGTCGGCCTCCTCTGTGGCTGGCCCAATGGGTATGGCCAGAGCACTGGGGTCCTCCCTGGCTCCCCGAGCCTCCTTCAGCCTCAGCACTGGCCTCCCTGAGCTCTAACTACTGCATCCAACCTACTGGGAGCCCCACAAAGGCTGGGCTGGCCATGACACTCCTCTGGGTCCCCTGCCCAGCACAGGGTGGCCCGATGCTGGGAAGGCTTCCCGGGAATCCCCAGAACCATGGTCATGGAGAATGGCCTCCTCAGTCCCTCTCCAGTGCTGCTCCAGCTGCCGAGAGCTGGTGTGGAACATGGTGACGACATGGGAGCGGGCGGGGGAAAGAGGAAGTTGCCACCTTTCACGGTCACTCTGATGGCGGAAGCCGCAGCAGAGGAGCCAGAAGGAGCCCACTGCTGTCTCCTCTGCAGCCCTGAGCTCTGCTGCTCTCACAGCCCTGTGAGGGAGGAATGATCACCCTCCCTTTTACAGAAAGACACTTACGGCCCAGAGAGATTAAGCAACTTGCCCAAAGACACACAGCTCTGAAAAGACCTGTGCTCACCTCATTATCTTGTGCACATCACTTTCTATCATTTTATTCCACCCTTGTGTGAGAAATCTTTCAAAAAGATAATGCTGAAATATTCTGGAAGCAAAGCCTATGTCTGTGGTTTGCTTACAGCTAACTTGTGGGAAAGCAAAATGTGTGAGGGGACAGGACAAACTAGTTCGGCAAAATATTACTGTTGGAGTTGGGTGATGAGGACAGAGGAGTGCACGGTAACCGTTCTTCACTTTTGTATGTTTGAAATGTTTCACAATGAAAGTTCTGTAAAATTTAAGAAACGCCGGGCGCGGTGGCTCAAGCCTGTAATCCCAGCACTTTGGGAGGCCCAGACGGGCGGATCACGAGGTCAGGAGATCAAGACCATCCTGGCTAACACGGTGAAACCCTGTCTCTACTAAAAATACAAAAAACTAGCCGGGCGAGGTGGCGGCGCCTGTAGTCCCAGCTACTCCGGAGGCTGAGGCAGGAGAATGGTGTAAACCCGGGAGGCGGAGCTTGCAGTGAGCTGAGATCCGGCCACTGCACTCCAGCCTGGGAGACAGAGCCAGACTCCATCTCAAAAAAAAAAAAAAAACTTAAGAAACAACGCTCCTATGCCTGATTTGGGAACCATCTGTTCTCCTCACAGCCCTCGTCTACTGAGTGCTGAAGCAAACGTGCACCTGACCTCAGGGACTCCTCGCTGCAAAGCTGCGCGGTGGGGACAGGTGTTCTCCTATTTTACCAATAAGGAAACTGGCTCAGAGAGGGAAAGCTCCTTGCCCGAGGTCACGCAGCTGTGGTTTCCGAGTCTGAATCTGGGTGGGCTCAGGCTGGGTCCCAGGCCCTGCCTCATCAGTCTGGTCCAGGGCTCTTCCATCCCGAACCATTCTGCGCCAGGAAGGGAACAACCCACAGTCCACAGCAGCGCCCAGTGAGGAGAGGCAGTGCCCAGAGAAGGTCCTCTTCGGGGTGCATGCTTTTTTGTGGAAGGACAACTCGAGGTCACCAGAGACATGGGGAAGCACTCCTGGCCGGGGCCTGGGTTGGGACTGGGGAACTCCAATTCCAGTCCATGCTACGCAGCCTGGTGACAGACCTGTGGGTTGTCCAGGTGGACAGGAGCTACTGGTTTCCTGAGGGGAACCAGGCCAGGGCTTACCCCCAGCCCCACCACCGAGACATGGCTCCAACATCAGGCAGGTCAAATCTGCCTGGTCATATGACAGACCTCACTGCTGACACTTGGGGGTCAAAGGGAACAAAGCAGGAGACTGGGGTCTCACCCCCTGCATATCATCCACCCAGCACCCACCATCCCCACACTCACCTCTTCTCCAGCCACGTGCTACCATCCACCTCCCCTTTTATACAGTGACCCACCCCAGATCCATCAATTCACTCCTCTCCCCTTCCTTCCTTCTAACATCTGCCCACTCACTCATTTACTGCCCACTCACACATCCACTCGCCTACCCATCCATCCACCATTCACTTTCACTCATCCATCCCCATCCACCTGTCCCCTTCTCTTCACCCAGCTGCTATCACCCACCTCTCTTTTACAGTGACCCCCAACCCCCCAACAGAACCATCAATTCACTCATCTACCCTTGCTCCCTCCTTTCTAACATTCACCCCCTCAACCCCCTACCTTCCCCTCCATCTATTCACCCATCCACCCACCCACCCATCCACCTTCCCCTC
>NW_012116822.1:423171-451619 GCF_000951035.1 Colobus angolensis palliatus | reverse complement strand
ATTCACCCATCCACCTTCCCCTCCATCTATTCACCCATCCACCCACCCACCCATCCACCTTCCTTCCCCTCCATCTATTCACCCATCCACCCACCCACCCACCTTAGCCTCCATCTATTCACCCATCCACCCACCTACCCATCTACCTTTCCCTCTATCTATTCACCCATCCACCCACCCACCCATCTACCTTCCCCTCCATTTATTCAACCACCCATCCACCCACCCATCCACCTTCCCCTCCATCTATTCAAACATCCACCCACCGACCCGTCCACTGTTCCCGTTCCTACATTTCTCCCTCTTCTTTCCATTAATCTTTACACATCCACTTACCCCATGCATCCACCTGCCTATCCAATTATGCAGTCACCTACTCTCTCCCGCATTCATCTATAAAAGTAGCCAAATGTCTTCCCAGACAGTCAGCCAGCGCCCCATTCCCTGTTTCCACTGTCCCCACCCCCCACCCATCCAATCATCAACTGCTCCCTGGCCCTGTTTTGTGCTGCATCCTAAGTCAAATGTCACAATCTCGAGATGGATTAGGGGATGCAGAGGAGGAAGAGGAGGGGGTGAGGAGGAGAACAGAGGAGGGGAGAAGTGCCGGGAGGAGGAAGAGGAAACCACTCTCATCTCACTGAGCCTCAGAACTTGCCTGCTCAGTTCTGAGTCACTTGCCTGCTGCGTGAAGTGACCCCAGGCAGTGCCTCCCTCAGAGCCTGAGTTGTGTCTGCTGTGGGCGTTTGGCTTCCTGTTGTCCAGCCTGTCTTGGTAGTTTTCCCTTGTCTCACACGCAGCTCTTCTGCCATGTCCAGACCCACTCTGCAGCATGTCACCAACTACCAGCTTGCCATGTTCCAGGACAACCAGCATGGGCCCCCGCCCATGTTTCCTCTTCCAGGCAATGCTACGGCAGTGCTGCCCACAGTGGCATTCCAGGATGCTGATAAACTTGCCCTTTCTAAACACACCAGGAGACGTCTAGCTCCATAATCCTGGCAGGTGAAGATTTTTGTCCTCCTTTCGCCCATTAGGGAAGTGAGGCTTGGATACCCTTCAGTGTGCTCCTCAGAGGAACAGAGCTGGGAGGGCAAAGCGGGTGTTGGCCACAGCAGCACCTCATGCCCAGCACACCCAAGGCCTCCCAAGCCACTGGGGTTCCTGAGGGCAAGGGCTGTGTTTACCTGGTGTGGTTTAACTGCAGGGGTGAGGTCTTGTCCCCTCCTCTGCCCCTGCCCTGAAGGTTTGCAGCTTACCCCTGGGGGCAGAGACGATCCCAGGAGAATCTGCTTGGACAGGTGTGGTCATTTTCCCTGCTACAGTTTTTTTTTGTTGTTGTTCATCTTGTAGACACTTTTCCCTGGCCCTGATTTGCAGGTCCCTGCCTAGCAGCACTGACCACCAGCCCAGCCCTTCTTGCACGGGAAGTGGGGCAGGGGCAGGAGCGGGGAGGTCTCCATGGCCAAGGCCCAGGACAGGGCTCTGCCAGCCCCCCTAGTAGGTCAGAGGCCAACAGCCTGGCCACCTGGCCCCAAGAGCCCATGAATGGGTCTTCCCTCACCCGCCATCTGATGCCATTGGTGAGAGCAGTCAGGGAGAGGTCACCAGACTCCACGTTCCCTCCCAGCTCAGCAGTGCCTGATTCCTTGATGGGCCAGAAAGGGGCTGGATTTAGAGGGGCCATGGTGTGCAGGGTGGGGAGATGAGGGCCCTGGGGTGCGGGCCCGGGACAGGCGCAGGCCTGGGACAGGAAGAGCCCAGGGTGACGCGACCCCCGCCCGGCTGCCCACCTCGTCACAGGGGGCGATGCGGCCCACCACGTCCTTAAGGTGCCCGATAGTCGACTCCTCCTGGAAGTCCCTAGGGAAGGTCTCGGTCCACTCCGCCAACAGCTGCAGCAGTTTGGGGCCGAACTTCCGGACCCGGGCCTGCAGGTAAGCGAGGGGCACCGCGCTCGTGAGGGGCGCTGGGCGGGCACGTGAGCCTCACTGCGCGTCCTTGCGGGTGTGGCCGCCCGGGCAGGCAGGGCCTCGGGCCCTCTCTGTGGGGGTGGTGCGATCCTGCCCTGCGTCCGCGGGCAGCGGAGCGGGGGGACGCACACCTTTCTGGGCGGGGCCATCGCTTGCTGGGCCTTTCTGCAAAGTCTCCATCCCCCCGGGGGAGTCTTCGTGCCGCGGGGAAGGGGCAGTTCTCAGGAGCAGCGGACCCTGCCCCAGGGGTGGGTCCAAGTCTGTGCCGACCAATCAGAGCAGTGCATACTGTCATGCGCAGTGATTGGCTCACAGACGGCCACGTGACCTAGGATAGGCCAATGAGGAGGCTCACTGGACCGGTAGAGAAAAGGGATTGAGGTTTCCACGTGACTGGAAAGGGTGGTAGGTGACCCTGGTGCGGTGGAGGCGGCCAGGCACCGCACCCGTCAGTCTGAGGGAGGCCAGCCCAGGGAAACGGCAGCAGAGGGTGGGAGGGAGACAGGCCACGGTGCAGTGCTGTAGTTTGAGGCCCGAGCCAGCGGTCCCTGAGATAGGGCAGGTACAGGAGCCAGCTAAGTCCTTTTGGTTCAGGCGGGTCGAAGTTGGGTTTTTCGCACTAGCTGTAGAGCCCTACCGACGTGTGTGTAATAGAGGCAGCCCGCAGGGTCTGGCCAGGACTGGGGAGGGGGAGCGAATGTGCTGGCGGAAGGAAGCCCAGCAGAGGCAGCAGGCGACCCCCGCCCCCGGCCACAGATGGGTCCTACTGACCGGACTCCGGATACTCAGGCCTGGGCTTAATGTAAGCTCAAGGGCTCCCGTAGGACACTGGAAAACTACACGGAGGTTAAAGGGCCTGTTCTGCTCCTTCTAGCTCTGGGCCTCAGACAAGGTGGAAACACCCTGTAGCCACCTTGTCAGGAAAACGGGGACAATCATTGCCTCCCCGAGGGGAGTGCTGGTACACTCTGAGACCCCCGGCCTGCCCTCCACCTCACCTTGTCCAGCACCGGCTGGTCCAGCTGCTGCTGCTCGATGCACAGGTGGCAGACCCGGGCCAGCAGCTCCCGGGGCTCGATGAAGAGGCGAGAGCTCAGCAGGAAGGTGAAGATGTAGGCTTTCTGGGGGACAAACGAGAAAGAGGGCACAGGCTAAGGAGGGCACCGGGAGGAGCATGCTTCCCCGTTGACCCTGTACCCTGGCCCAAGGCCACTCCCAACCCTGTTGCCTCCCATGCCTGGTGGAGGAGAGCCCGCTCTCCTGCCCGCTGGGTAGGTCACCCACCTCGGGGTAGTAGTCGGCTGTGGGCACCAGGTGCTGGATCAGTGTTTCCAGGGAGGCTGAGGATGGAGCTCCATCCAGGAGGGGCTGCCCGGCCTGTTCGCCATCTGTGGGCTCGGTGGTGGGTGGGCTGAGGCTGCCTGGGGTGACCATATTGGAGGCACTCAGCGTCTGTGGCATGCCTGCCTGCAATGGCAAGGAGCAGTAGGGACCTGAGTGGGGCACACCTGAGTTGGGTGCACCTGAGTAGGGGTGCACCTGAGTTGGGGGGTGCACCTGAGTGGGAGCTACTGCTCCTGGGGCTCCTGGCTGGGTAGGCTTCCCCCACAGCCACTTTGTGCCAGCTTGAGTTCAGTGGTCACTTCCTGGGAGTGCTGCCAGGGACCCCCTTCCTAACAGCAGAGCCTCCATTCTCCTTCGTCTCACAGCCTCTCAGCTCTCCTGCAGGACCCATCTCTTTTCTACTCTGGGGTTCCCACTCAGGGGCAGGCCTCTTCTAGATTCTGCCCCCCACCAGCCCTCAACGAAGGTTGTTTTTCACAAGCCTGGATAAGCAGCCTAATCCCCTGCTTCTGGCCACAAAGATTGGTTCAGGGATTAGCCCCATCCAAACTAGGGGGGCTCAGCTGCAATCCCAGAACTTTTGTGGCACTTGGAGGCTTTCTTTCCCCCTGGAGTCCTTGAGCTGGTGGAATGTATGCCTGACACTACTGGGGCCATTGTGGCACCATGAGGGGCCAGGAAAGTGGGCACATTCCTGAGCACAGTGTCGGGGACCTCGAATCCTGCTGTGCCTGAAGCTGCTCTGTGGACTTCTCCATCACATGTGCCTGTTTAAGTTGGGGTTTTCTCAGGTATAGTCAAAACTGCTGTCCTCCTTAACCTGGCATTCCAGGCTCTTTGTGATTTGGAGTAGCTGACCTATCCATCCTCACTGCCTATCACACCCCATTGCTCTTGGCACCAGCCATGTACTTTCCTCCAAGTGCCTTCTCCAACTACAAACCACTGCACACGCTGTTCCCTCCTGCAGGAAGGTTCTCCCACCATCTTCACTCTCCCATCCCTCTAGGTGTGGCTGAAATGCCTCCTCCTCGGTGGAGGCTTCCCTGCTTCCCACCAAGGCTGCACCTGATCTCTGGTGGGCATCAGCAGATTCTTCTTGTCAGCCTTGTTGGGTGCCTGGGGTGCTGCTGTCAGCACCTGGCACAGAGAAAGGCCAGCTGCAGCCGTTACAGTGTCTTCTCTACCCAAACCTCCAGGCAGAGGCCAGAGCACATCCTCTGTGAGCCCACTCTGAGTGACGGGCCTGGCAGCAGCAGGTGTCCATGCACACGTGCAGGTAGCCCATGTTTCCTCTCAGAAGCACTTCCACTTATCCCTCTAGGCCAGTCTTCCTTGAAAGCCCAGGAGCCCTCACAGTGATGTGTCTTGGCTAAACCTGTCACTGTTTAACCAGCCCTTACATTCTTTTTTTTTTGAGACAGAGTCTCGCTCTGTCACCCAGGCTGGAGTGCAGTGGCGCCGTCTCCGCTCACTGCAAGCTCCGCCTCCTGGGTTCACACCATTCTCCTGCCTCAGCCTCCTGAGTAGCTGGGACTACAGGGGCCCGCCACCACGCCCAGCTAATTTTTTTGTATTTTTAGTAGAGACAGGGTTTCACCATGTTAGCCAGGATGGTCCCATCTCCTGACCTCGTGATCCGCCTGCCTTGGTCTCCCAAAGTGCTGAGATGACAGGTGTAAGCCACCGCGCCCGGCCGCCCCTACATTCTTGATCGTGGAATCCTGTCAGCTCACTGCAGGGTCTTCTACTGCTTAGGACTCTGAGACTCCCCTGCTCACGCTGTCCCTGCTGCCCCGATGGCAAACCCTGACCCTGGCCTGTTTCTCCTTTCCAGCACTGAGTGACCCTGCCCTGGGAGTAGAGACAGAGGGACGTGGGGGGGGGGCCCAGAGCTGACACTGGGGGTCAGAGGAGCCCCTCAGAGGGCTGTCCCGTGGGCATGTGGGTGTGGGAGGTGCTGGGACTGGGTTACAGCATGGGAAGGGCTCAGGCATTGGTGTGGACAGCAGCCCAGACAATCCTGGCCATGGTGACAGACACAGCTTATTTTCGCCTCCCTGACAATGCTGTAAGTGTTCAATTTTCAGCCAATAAAACTGTAAAATTTCACAAAATCACCTCCTGTCTGTCCCAGGGGGAGGCGGCTGTGCAGGTAGGCATGCAGGAAGCTGCACCTGCTCAGTGGGAGGGGGCTAGCTGCAGGATGGGCCAGCTGCAGGGTGCACACTGCTCTGCCTCCTGCCCAGGGCATGGCAGCTCAGCCTGATTCCACAAGACAGAAAACCTGTGAGCCTGGGAGGTCTGCTGTCTCCTGCTGGACACCTGGCACCTGTTCACCTTGCAGTGTTGGGCCTGCCCCAGATCCCAGCCCAATTTTCTTGACAAGCCAGTGGCAAGGGTGGAGGTGGCTCTGGAAGCCTCTGCAGGATGGTGGGAGGTACGACGCAGGGGCCTTTCTGAAGGAGGCCAGGAGGCTGCCACTTTAAAGAGACAGCCAGGAGGCTCCCAGGGGACCTGGGGCCTGGCCTGGAACCAGGTACTGGGCACATGGGAAGTGGGAGAAGTGTTCAGATCCAGCTCTGCTCTGGAGCCAGGGCTGGTGGTGGTTGCCAAACTATTGTGACCCCCAGGGATGCCTGGAGAGGGTCTGGGCTGCCAGCGGCCCTCTGACCTCCAATCACCCATCATGTCATCAGCTGGGTCCAGGTCTGGGAATCAATGAATGGGCTTATCCTTGTGCCGCAGGCTTTAATTTTTTCCTGCTGTTGCCAAGGGTCATCCATTCATGCGTGTATGCATGGAGTGACTCCTGGCTCTGTTCCAGGCAATGGGGACAAAGCCTGAGCTCAGGGAGCTGGCAGGGGAGGCAGAGCTATGCAGAGACTGCCCCACTAGAGGCGTGCTGTGAGGGAAACGGGGTGACCGCTCTCTATGCTCACTGTGGTGGATGTCCTAGGAGACCCCCTAAGAGAAGGTGAGGTATGGGCAGGGGCGGTGGCTCACGCCTATAATCCCAGCACTTTGGGAGGCCGAGGCGGGAGGATCATGAGGTCAGGAGATCGAGACCATCCTGGCTAACATAGTGAAACCCTGTCTCTACTAAAAATACAAAAACCTAGCCGGGTGAGGTGGCCAGCACCTGTAGTCTCAGCTACTCGGGAGGCTGAGGCAGGAGAATGGCATAAACGCGGGAGGGCGGAGCTTGCAGTGAGCAGAGATGGCACCACTGCACTCCAGCCTGGGCGACAGAGCAAGACTCCCTCTCATAAAAAAATAAAAAAAAAAAAAAGAGAGAAGGTGAGGTGAGGTCAGCGCTGCTGCCACTCCGGGGGGCCCCCACCCCTCCCACCCCTCCCACCTCTCCTTGCAGGCATGCTGGTGCAGACAGGCCAGGTGCCCACCTCTGGCCTCTGCATGAGGACAGCTGGGGACACCGAGGACACTGCTGCTCCTCCATCCCCCCAGGGACAGCCAGCTCCTCCTCCCTCCAGCAGGAGCTCCAGCCTGCCTGGAACGGGCTGGGTGAGGGCGGCTGCACTGAGGGATGAGGGCAGGAAGGAGTCTGCAGAGAGACATGCCAGACAGACCGATCAGCGTGTGCAGAGACTCGGCGGAGCTGGGGGCAACGTGCCGTGATCGTGGGAGCATATGCTTAGGTGTCAGGAGCCAGGCAGTGGCTCCTGGAAGGGTCGTGGGGCGTGACTGAGTTGGGGTCAGGGAGTGTGCAGAGTGATCAGAGCATCGCGTCCCTTGTGTACAAAAACAGCCATGTCATGAGGGTCCTTCGCTCCACCCACAAGTGACTGCTTTTATTAGTTTCTTGTCTTTCTATAGGTTCTTTATGCAAAGACAAGGAAATGTAAATACATGTCGCCCTTTTCTGTCTGTATTACACAAAAAGGTAGCATACTGTCCACACTCCCCCACACTGGGATTTTTCACCAACAATGCATTTTGAGGACCTTTCCATGGCAGGGCAGGGCTGCCTCATTCATTTTTATAAAAATCGCCTCACAATCTTCCATTGTTTGGATGTCCACAAATAATTTTTAAAAACCAATGAGGAAGCAGCCCAAGCATCCATCAGTGACAAATGGGTGGAGAAAATGTGGCCTCTCCACACAGTGGGACAGGAGTCAGCCTTAGAGAGGAAGGAGATCCTGAGTCTGCGGCAACATGGATGAACCTTGAGGACATCATGCTAAGTGAAATAAGCCTGATGCAGAAAGACAAACACTGACTGACTCCACTTGTGGGGGTACCTGGAGTCATCACATTCGCAGAGGCAGACAGTGGAAGGGTGAGTGCCAGGGGCTGGGCTGCGGGACACGAGAACAGAGTCTCACTCTGGGAAGATGAGAAGATTTCTGGAGAGGGATGGAGGTGACGGTTCCACCACGATACGAAGGTACTTAATGCCACTGAACTATACACTTAAAAAGGGTTAAAATGGGCCGGGCGCAGTGGCTCACGCCTGTAATCCCAGCACTTTGGGAGGCTGAGGCGGGCAGATCATGAGGTCAGGAGATCGAGACTATCCTGGCTAACATGGTGAAACCCCATCTCTACTAAAAATACAAAAAATTAGCTGGGCGCGGTGGCAAGCGCCTGTAATCCCAGCTACTTGGAAGGCTGAGGCAGGAGAATCCCTTGAACCTGGGAGGTGGAGATTGCACTGGGCTGAGATCGTACCACTGCACTCCAGCCTGGGAGACAGGGGGTTAAAATGATACATTTATGCTATGTGTATTTTATTACACTTTTTTTTTTTTTTGAGACAGAGTCTCGCTCTGTCACCCAGACTAGAGTGCAGTGGCGCCATCTCAGCTCACTGCAAACTCCACCTCCCAGGTTCAAGGGATTCTCCTGCCTCAGCCTCCCAAGTAGCTGGGATTACAGGTGCCCACCACCACGCCCGGCTAATTTTTGTATTTTTAGTAGAGATGGGGTTTTACCATGTTGGCCGGGATGGTCTCGATCTCCTGACCTCGTATCACACTTTTAAAAAAAGGCAGTGATGATGGGATAATTGTTTATTGTTACGATATCTCTCAAAAGTCTTGAAATCACTGTTAAGTCTTAAATCTCCCATCTGTGTTTTGTGCACATGGCCTGAATGATGCACGTGACAAAGGGGCTGGGAGTCTTGGCGGCTGCATAGATGGGCTCTCAGCATGAGGGGCTCAGCACGGATGGGGAACCCTCTGCCCGTGCCCTGTAGAGACAGCTTTCCATTTCTCCCTGTGTCTGCCTCATCAGGACGTGGGGCTTGGTGTGCGTGAACTAGACATATGCACGGTGTGGCTCCCGTGGGGTTCTGCTTCCTCCCCATGAAATGAATGAGACTGAATTAAATGCCCAGTGCTGGCAGGCGTGCAAGGGCAGCTCCTTATACACCACTGAGGAGAGGGGCGGTATGTGTTGTCATGGTCACTTTAATTGTACCAAGATTTGGCTCAATGTGCCAAGAGCCTTATGTTCTATAGTGCCCTTTCATCCTAATCAAAGCCTTGGAAATGTATCCTGAGAAAATAAAAGGGACAAGCTGTGGAAAGAAAGGCCCTTGCTTCAGCATTAAATCCCAGCAGCGAACACTCGCAAGCAGTGCTGATGGCGAACAAAGGGAGCGTGGACGAGGAGGTGATCACAGACCCACTGGCGGAGTGGCTGTGGCCGCTGCAGTGATGGTTCTGAACACGCAGTCATAACACAGAAAACGGTGTGGCACAAGGAAGGGAAAACAGCAGGAGAGAAAGGTGTGGATGGTGGAAGTGACATTTATATGGATGAAGACTGCAGTGGGGCACTGAGAAATGAGTCGCTGCTGTGCCCTCCCCGCACCCGGTTGTTTTATAGTCATTCATCCAAGTTGAAGTTCACTCATCAGAAGGCGGCTCTGGGAACACCTGAACTGATTCCAGGCCTGGAATGGTGAGGTTGGGGGCACCTGCCCCTGCTGTGGCAAGGGCACTGACAGGACACTGAGAGGAAATACCTGGCTCTGGCACACAGCCCCAAGTGGCCGAGGCATGAGCTTCTGCCTCAGTTTCCCTCTCCATGACTTCTGTCATGCTGCCCGGCCCCCAGCCCCTCAGGCATCTCTCTTTGTGTGTGTCTCCAGGCTCTGCACCTGGAGGTCCTGGGGCTCCTGCAGTTCAAGAGACAGCAGGCGAGGACTGTGTGGGGTCAGGTCTGCTGAGAGACAGGCAGCCATGGGACAGGACCCCATGTGTCACCCTGCAGGGGGGCACTCTGATGCCCGCCAATGCCCAGTTGGGCATCCTTCCATCTGGAGGCCTTGCTGGCAGGCTCAGGGCCCACCCTGCTCTAGGCCGCTGGCACTGGCAAAGTTTCTGGGACAGCGTGGCCCCAGCCCAGCCCCTCTCTGGGAGACGGGAAATGTGTGCGGGGACAGGGGCACGATGTGGTGCGTTAAGGAAGGCCAGCCCTGGAGATGGATGTGCATTCCCCTGCTATTCCTGTGGGTGCTAGAAGAAGGTAACAGTCACCTGCTCCCAGCCAGGTCCAGGTGAAAACATGCCCAAGGGCCCTGCTGCTCCTCCTCCGTGTGGGGCTGGCAGAAGGTGGGCCGGCTGTGCCAATGAAAAACCACAAGCTCTGCTGTGCTTCGGGAGCTGACGTGCTCGGACCTTCCCGGTGTAAAAGCCATCCAGGACTCCTGATGTATGTTTCATATAATGATTGTAAGGGTGGCAATTAATTCTATTTTCTGTTTTTTTTTTTGAGACGGAGTCTCGCTCTGTCGCCCAGGCTGGAGTGCAGTGGCTGGATCTCAGCTCACTGCAAGCTCTGCCTCCTGGGTTCACGCCATTCTCCTGCCTCAGCCTCCCGAGTAGCTGGGACTACAGGCGCCCACCACCTCGCTCGGCTAGTTTTTTGTATTTTTAGTAGAGACAGGGTTTCACTGTGTTAGCCAGGATGGTCTTGATCTCCTGACCTCGTGATCCGCCCGTCTCGGCCTCCCAAAGTGCTGGGATTACAGGCTTGAGCCACCGCGCCCGGCAATTCTATTTTTTAAAAAAGCCACTGTTGGGGCCACACAGGGAGTTAAAGCACAGTTAGAAATGGCATCTGTAGTGCCAAGGTGGCCAATTTACAAATCCTGTTCCTGCTGGGTCCCCTCATCCCTCAGTGTGGGTGGCTGGCAATAAAAATCTGCAAAATGGAAATCCATTGAACTTGCAGAAGAAAAGCAGGTGGCTGGTCAGAGCGTGTCTTGGGGGCTGGAGAGATGTTCTGCCCGGGCCAGGTGTGGCAGAAGGGACAGAGGTAAAGCAGGCTCCCGAAGGCCCTTGTGAGGACCACGCGTGTGTCTCAGGAGGGCACCTGTGAGCCCTGAGAAGCGGGAGCAGCCCGGTGCACAAAGCACCACACACAGTGCCTGCTGCTGTGGAGAAAGGACCCTCGAGGCCAGCACTCCCCACGGGGAGCTCGCCACCTGCCAGCGCCGGACCACAACACAGGCAGCAACTGCTTCTAGCCAAGGCTCTGTGCCAAAAAGACTTGCCAACAGCACTGCCACGGTTCCCCACGGCTTCCGTGCTGGCTGCAGTTGGGGCAGCCCTCTACCTGCCCATCCAGCCCTGCAGCTGAAACCATGTCCCAACAGCTGCTGGAAATGACCCACTGCTTTAGCCTCAAAGGCTGTGGTGATCAGATCAGAGCCTTTTTGCCCTTTGCTTTAATATGGTGCAGAATTGTACACATTTACACATTCTCAAGAGTTTGAGACCAGCCTGGGCAACACAGAGAGACCCTCATCTCTAGAAAATTTTTTAAAAATTAGGTTGATGTAATGTTGCACACCTGTAGTCCGAGCTACTTGGGAGGCTGAGATGGGAGGATCGCTTGAGCCCAGGAATTCGAGGCTGCAGTGAGCCGTGATGGCACCACTGCACCCCAGCCTGGGTGACAGAGCGAGACCCTGTCTCTAGCAAAAATAAAAAAGGTTAAAAAAAAATACTTAACATAAATTTACCATGTAAAGTTCAGTGGCATTAAGTACATTCACACTGTTGCCCAAGCATCACCACCATCCATCCACAGAAGTTTTTCATCATCCCAACTGAAACCCTGTACCCATTAAACACAAACTCCCCAATCTCTCCTCCTCTCCTCCCCCAGCCCCTGGTGACCACAGTTATATGTATTTTTTACTATTCTGGGTACCTTATATAAGTGGAATCATAAACTATTTGTCCTTCAGTGACTGGCGTATTTAATTCATCTTTGTCAAGATGCATCTCTGTTGTAGCAAGTGTCAGAATTTCCTTCCTCTTTAAGGCTGAATACTGTTTCATTGCATGCATATACCACATTTTGTTCATCTACTCATCTGTCAGTGGGCAGTGGGTTGTTTCCCCCTTTACCATACGGTTTTCCACAGCAGCTGCACCGTTTTATTTATTTATTTATTTTTATTTTTATTTTTGTTTCGAGACAGGGTTGCACTCTGTCACCCAGGCTGGAGTGCAGCGGCACCATCTCGGCTCACTGCAACCTCCGCCTCCCGGGTTCAAGCGATTCTCCTGCCTCAGCCTCTCAAGAAGCTGGGATTACAGGCATGTGCCACCGCTGCGCCCGGCTAATTTTTGTTTTAGTAGAGATGGGGTTTCACCATGTTGGCCAGGCTGGTCTTAAACTCCTGACCTTAGGTGATCTGCCCGCCTCGGCCTCCCAAAGTGCTGGAATTACATGTGTGAGCCACTGTGCCCAGCCTGCTGCACTATTTAAAATCACCACCAGCAATGTAAAGGGTTCCAGTTTCCCCACATCCTTGACAACGCTTGTTGTTTTCTGCTTTTTTGATAATGGCCATCCTAACGGGTGGGAAGTGGGATCTCACTGTGGTTTGGATTTGCATTTCCCTAAGTATCAGTGATCTTGAGCATCTTTTCATTTGCCATTTGTATATATTCTTTAGAAAAATGCCTGTTCAAGACTTTTCCCCACTTTTCTCAAGCAAAGAAAATTTAAGTCATAGAATTGGTTCCGTGACAGGATGTCATTACCCCACCTCTGAGATTTAAGGAACGAAAGAGAAACCAAGGCGTTTCAAGACCCAGAAGGTCAGAGGAGAAGCCCGGCAGAACTGGAGCTCATGCTTCGAGCATGGCTGCTGCTGGGACCTCTGCAGAGGCATGAAGCAGCTGGCCCCGAGACTCCTCTTGTACCCATTTTTGAATTGGGTTGTTTGGGATTTGTTTGCTTTTGAGTTTTAGGAGTTTGTTAGATATTATGGCTATCAGTCCCTCATTAGCTATGTGATTTGTAAACATCTTCTCTCCCATTCGGTAGGTTATCTTTTGACTTTGTTGACCCTGTCCTTTGAGGCACAAATGTCTTCCGTTTTGATGAAGTCCCATTGGTCTGTTTTTGTCTTTCGTTGCCCGTGTCTTTGGTGTCATATCCAAAAAGTCACTGCCCAATCCAATATCGCGAAGCTTTCCCCCAAGGTTTTTTTGAGATGGAGTCTGGCTCTGTCGCCCAGGCTGGAGTGCAGTGGCACAGTCTCAACTCACTGCAACCTGTCTCCCAGGTTCAAGTGATTCTCCTGTCTCAGCCTCCCGAATAGCTGGGACTACAGGTGCATGCCATGACACCCGGCTCATTTTGTTATTTTGTATTTTTGTATTTTTAACACGGTTTCACCACATTTCCCAGGCTGGTTTCCAACTCCTGAGCTCAAGTGATCCATCCACCTTGGCCTCCCGAAGTGTTGGGATTACAGGCATGAGCCACTGCGTTTGGCCAGCTATGTGTTTTTCATATGTGACTTTTATTATGTTGAGGTAGTTTCCTTCTATTCCAGTTTTTGGAGTATTTTTTTTTTTATCATGAAAGGGCATTGAATTTTGTTTAATGCTTTTTCTTCATCAGTTGAAATGATCATGTGTTTTTTCCTTCATTCTGTTAATCTATTGTATTACATTGATTGATTTTCCTATGTTGAGCCATCTTTGCATTCCAGGAATAAACCTCCTTTGGTTGTGGTGTATAATTTTTTTAATATGCTGCCAAACTTGGTTTGCTAATATTTTGTTGAGGAGTTTTGCATCATAAGGGATATTGGTCTGTAGTTTACTTTTCTTGTAGTGCTTCTGTCTGGCTTTGGTATCAATGTAATGTTGTCCTCATAATATGAGTTAGAAAGTGTTTCTGCCTCTTTAATTTTTAGGAAAAGTTTGAGAAGGACTGGTGATGGTTCTTTTTTAAACGTTAGGTAGAATTCACCAGTGAAACCACCAGGTCCATGACTTTTTTGTTGTTGGAAGGCTTTTAATTACTAATTAAACTGCATTATTAGTTATAGATCTATTTAGGGTTTCTATTTTTTTTATGATTTCAGTTTCTAGGAATTTCATCTAGAAATTCCAGTTTGTTCAAATTTCCAATTTGTTGGCATATAATTTTTCATAGTACTCTTATAATTCCTTTAATTTCTGTAGAATTGGTAATAGTATCCCTACTCTCATTTCTGATTTTAATAACTTGAGTCATGTCTTTTTTTTTCATTCAGTCTTCTTTTTGAAGAACTAACTTTAGGCTTTTTAAATTTTTTCTATTCTCTACTTTATTTATCTCTACTATAATCTTTATAATTTCCCTCCTTCTGCTAGCTTTGAGTTTAGTTTGTTCCTCTTTTTCTAGTTCTTTACATTGTACAATTAGGTTGTTATTTTGTGACCTTTCTTCTTTTTTATTGTGTTTACAGCTATAAATTTTCCATTAAGGACTGCTTTTGCTGTATCCCATGTTTTAGTATGTTGTGTTTTCATTTTCATTCATCTCTAAGTATTTTCGAATTTCTGTTGGGACTTGTTCTTCAATGCATAGGTTAAGAATGTGTTGTTTACTTTCCACAAATTTGTGAATTTTCCAGTTTTCCTTCTATTATTGATTTCTAATTTCATTCTGTCATAGTTGGAGAGGATGCTTTGTATGATATCTCTTTTAAAATTTATTGCATCTTAATCTGTGGCCTAACATATGGTTTATCCTGGAGAATATCACATGTGCACTTTAGAAGATTGTATAGGTTGTTGTTGAGTAGAGTTCTGTATATGTCTGTTAGACCTAGTTGGTTTATTGTGTTAAGTCCTTTATTTCCTTCCTTATCTTCTGTCTGGTCATTCTACCCAGTATTGACAGTGAGGTAGCAGCCGCTGAAATAGCTCAGTTGGGAAAGAATTAAGACTGGAGAGTGAGGTATTGCTGTCTCCAGCTATTACTATAGAGCTGTCTATTTCTCCTTTCAATCCTGCCCATTTTTGCTTCATATATTTTAATGGTCTGTTATTGGGTCATAAATGTTTATAATTGTTAAATCTTGCTGACTTACATTTTCATTGATATGTGATAACCTTCCTTGTCTCTGGTAATCCTTTAAAATTTAAAGTAGTTTTTCTGTTACTAGTATGGCTGCTCCTGCTGTCTTTTGGTTACTGTTTACGTGGAATATCTTTTTCAGTCCCTTCATGTTTAACCTATTTATGACTTTGGATCTAAAACAAATCTCTTGTGGATAATATATAGTTGGCTCTTTTTAAAAAATCCATTCTGCCAATCTTTGTCTTTTGACTAGAGAATGTAATCCATTTGCTTTTTAAATATTAACCGTTAAGACAGGACTTACTCCTGCCATTTTGCTGATTTTTTTTTCTATTGTCTTGTATCTTTTTGTTCCTTATTTCCTGCAGTGCTGTGTTCTTTTTTTGTAGTGAAACATTAATTCCTTTCTTGTTTCCTTTTGTGTATATCCTGTAGCTACTTTCTTTGTGGCTACCATGGGGATTACATTTAACATCCTAAAGTTATAACACTCTAATTTGAATTTAGACCAGTTAACTTTAATAGAATTCAAAAACTCTGCTCCTATACAGTTCTGTCCCCATGCTGTTAGTTATCGATGTCACACAATTACATTTTTATTAAGTTCAAAAGCACAGACTAATAATTATTTTCTTAATGTATTAGTCTCTTAAATCATGTAAAAAAAGGTAGAGTTACAAATCAGTTATCATAATACCAGCTTTTATAATTGCCCACGGATAAATCTTTACCAGATATTTTTGTTACTACAGCTTTGAATAACTCTTTAGTGTCTTTCATTTCAACCTGAAGCACTTCATTTAGCATTTCTTCTAGGTAGGCCTTGTGGTAGTGACTTTCTTCAATTCTTGTTTATCTAGGAATGCTTTAATTTTCTAATCATTTTTGAAGGACAGTTTTGCCATACATAGGATTCTTGGTTGACAGGATTTTTACTTTCAGCATTTTGAATATATCAACTGACTGCCTTCTGGCCTCTAAGGTTTCTTCTTCTTTTTTTTTTTTTTTTTAAGACAGAGTCTCACTCTGTCACCAGGCTGGAGTGCAGTGGCATCATCTTGGCTCACTGCAACCTCTGCCTCCTGGGTTCAAGTGATTTTCCTGCCTCAGCCTCCCAAGTAGTTGGGACTACAGGCACCTACCACCACACCCAGCTAATTTTTGTATTTTTAGTAGAGGCTGGGTTTCACCGTGTTGGCCAGGATAGTCTCGATCTCCTGACCTCATGATCTGCCCACCTCAGCCTCCCAAAGTGCTGGGATTACAGGTGTGAGTCCCTGTGCCCGCCAAGGCCTCTAAGGTTTCTGATGGGAAATTCCTTGATAATCTTATTGAGGATCCCCTTTTCTTTTTCTTTTTCTTTTCTTGAGACAGAGTCTAGCTCTGTCACTAGGCAGGAGTGCAATGGAGTGATTTTAGCTCACTGCAACCTCCAACTCCCTGGTTCAAGTGATTCTTCTGCCTCAGCCTCCCGAGTAGCTGGGACTACAGGCATGCGACACCACGCCCAGCTAAGTTTTGTATTTTTAGTAGAGACGGGGTTTCACCATGTTGGCCAGTATGGTCTCCATCTCTTGACCTTGTAATCCACCTCCTCCCAAAGTGCTGGGATTACAGGCATGAGCCACTGCGCCTGGCTGAGGACCCCTTTTATGTGATGACTCACTTCTTTCTTGCTGCTCTCAAGATTCTCTATTTGTTTTTGTATTTTCCAGTTTGATTATAATGTGTCTCACTGTGGGTCTCTTTGAGTTTATCCTACTTGGTTCACTGAGTTGCCTGGATGTTTATATTCATGTTTTTCATCAAATTTGGGAAGTTTTCAGCCATTAATTATTCAGATAATCTCTCTATGCCTTTTTCCTCCGTCTTTTCCTGGGACTCTCACAAAGTATATGTTGGTCTGCTTTATGGTATCGCTTAGGTCCTGTAGGTTCTGTTCACTTTTTTCAATCTTTTTTATTTTCCTGTTCCTCAGATTCAATAATTTCAATTGCCCTATCTTCAAGTTTGCTGATTCTTTCTTTGGCCTGCTCAAATCTGCTTTTGAATACCTCTAGTGAATTTTTCATTTCAGTTATTGTGCTTTATAGCTCCAAAATTTATTTTTGGTTCCTTTGTATGTTTTTCTATCTCTTTATTGATAGTTCCATTTTGCTCATACATCTTTTTCTTGACTGCTGCTTCTTTACTTCTTGGAACATCTTTAGGACAGTTGTTTCAAAGCCTTTGTCTAAGAAGTCTGTCATGAAGTCTTTCTCAGGGACACTTTTTGTTTATTTACTTATTTTTCCTTCAAATGAACCATGTTTTCCTCTTTCGTTATATGCCTTGGGGTATTTCTTTTGTAAAAAACTGGACATTTGACTCTTATAATGTGGCAACTCTTGAAATCTGATTCTCCTCCTTCCCCAGGGTTTGCTGTTTTGGTTAAAAAAAAAAAATGTTGGCTGGGCAAGGTGGCTCACGCCTGTAATCCCAGCACTTTGGGAGGCTGAAGTAGGCGGATCACCTGAGGTCAGGAGTTCAAGACCAACCTGCTCAACATGGTGAAACCCTGTCTCTACTAAAATACAAAAAATTAGCCGGGTGTGGTGGCGGCGCCTGTAATCCCAGCTACTCAGGAGGCCAAGGCAGGAGAATTGCTTGAACCTGGGAGGCAGAAGTTGCAGTGAGCCGAGATTGCGCCGCTGCACTCCAGCCTGGGCAACGAGAGCAAAACCTCATCTCAAGAAAAATAAAAATAAAAAAAGTTTATAGATTGCCTCTGTACTGGGATCAGCATAAGGTATAAATGTAAAGTCTTCTTGCCTCTTTTCTGAGGCTGCACTTTTCCCAGGGTAATTCCAGTACCCCATATATGTTATTGCTTTTGAATGTTCTAGTCCTTAAATGTCTGGCTCCCAAATGGGGAAAAAGGGAACAATTAAAGGGGAGGTAGTGGGGAATTTAATGGTTCTGGCTCTTTAAATCCCATGGAAGCCTTTTCATCAAGTGGAGATTATAGCAAAGGTGGCCCACCTCTGTGTCTGCACATTCATGATCAGAGGCAGCAGAACACAGATCCCTGATACCGATATTTGGAGTGCAAGGTCTTTATCACCCACCCTGGCTCCCACAGGCTGTGTGTAAGCCTCTCCACGAACACATGCACAGCCTGCCATGGGATTTGGGGGTGGGGGATAGGTAGCTACTACCATGTTAAGAGCTGGAATTGACCAGAATTAACCAAGATTTATTATCCAAGCCATCCTCTGCAGCTGCAAGCTTTCAAATAGACTCCAGAATTTCAAAATAGTTCTATCAAACAGATTCTGTCAGTTCATTTGTCATCTACATGGAGAGATGGAATCCTGATGCCTGCTACTCCACCATCTTCCCTGATTTCTCTTCATTACATCTTTAACTGGCTATTGCTACTGTGTTTTGTATATGGCTCTGTATAGCATCTTATTCATTCTAATAGCCTTGGGGCTTGCAGAAGTCAATCATGTCTACAACTAATGGTAATTTCATCTTTTCCCTTCTGGTGGTTAAACTTTTCTCCCTTTTCTTGTCATAATGCATTGGACAGAACTTGCTAGCAGAAACAATACTGGTAAGAATAAGTATCTTATATTGCTCTCTCTCTCCATCAGGGTGAGGTGTGCTCTGGAAACGGACCTGAAAACCCCTCTAGGATGATGTTCCCAGTCCCCCTCCTCCAAACCCAAAAGTTGGTTTGTTGGGCAGGGCTGGGGCCATGTGGCCCCTGGTCAGCATGTATCCTGGAAGCCCCAGGATGTTTATGTCTTATTCCTTCTCCTGCCATGAGAAAGAACTGACCAGCCCGGGGCCTTCTCAGAGCCCATGATTCAGTCTCTGTTCAGTTTTACTTCCCTCTGTGAAGGGCCCCCAGAAGTGCTGAGAAGAGGCCTGAATTCTAAGTTTTCTTACAGGGCTCAGGACAGGTCTGCCTCCTGGGCAGGTGTCTGGAGCCTCAGCTGGCCCCAGAACTGCTGCAAGGGCAAAATGGGCCTCTTTGTTGGGACAAACCCTGCTGACTTCGTCAGGAACAGAGACAGTCCCTGTCCTCTTAAGGGATAGGGAGCTGAACTCAGCACTGTTTCCAAGGCTCCTGGGTGAAGCACCTGCTCCACCTTACCCAGACAGGTTCTGAACTCCAGGGACTTAAGTTCAAAGAAGAAATAGACTCTGTCATTCTTCAGTGTCTTTTGTTCTCATATGTCAGTGTCACTTAATCCTTACAATGACCCTAGGAAATGACCACCCACTTCGCAGAGGAATAAACCCGGACTCTCAAGGTAAACTGGGGTGGACAAGGTCACCAGCTGCTGACTGGTGGACTGGGCTGGACTCTCTTTCTCTCTCTCTCTTTTTTTTTTTTTGGAGATGGAGTATCGCTCTGTCACCCAGGCCGGAGTGCAGTGGCACAATCTCGGCTCACTGCAAACTCTGCCTCTTGGGCTCATGCCATTCTCCTGCCTCAGCCTCCCGGGTAGCTGGGATTACAGGCGCCCGCCACTACGCCTGCCTATTTTTTTTTTGTATTTTTAGTAGAGACGGGGTTTCACTGTGTTAGCCAGGATGGTCTCGATCTCCTGACCTTGTGATCCGCCCACCTCGGCCTCCCAAAGTGCTGGGATTACAGGTGTGAGCCAGCACACCCAGCCCACCCTGGACTCTTGACTCCAGGTTCAGCTCCTGGCCCTGGCCCTTTGAGGGGGAATTAGTACAGCCTGAGTGGAAGACAGACTTGGCCCGGAGGTTCAGCAGGGAAGCCGGGTGCTGGCACCGGCGCTGGGAGCTGAGGGACAACCTGAGTACTGGAAGCCACAGTGTCCCCCGGCCTCCAGGAGGCAGGGAGCTTCTGGGCAGCCCTGATGGACTCAGCGGAAGGAGAGGCCTCAGACCACAGCCCAGCCCTTCCCCACCTTGCACAGAAACCTCAAGGGAGGAAAGCCCCCGACCCTGAGTATGGGTCTGGACTACGCCAGCTCATGTCTGGCTGCCCCGAGCAGTGGTAGCATCGTGTCTAGGCTCCAAAAGCCTCTGTGATCCTCCTTTTCTCTCTCCCTGGAGGAGCCTGGAGCTTGGACACACATTTCATTTCCATTTGGGTCCCATGCAGGGCTCCTGCCTGCTCCCTGATGTCTGAAGGGGTGCTGTGGGGGAACTGCGGCCTCCCTAGGCTGAGCCCAGATCTGCTTGCGGAGGCTGAGAATGCACCTGGCTTTGCCTTCAGAAGGGCAACGCGCTTGGCTGTGAGGAGAGGATTGGCCTGAGTTATTCTGGGGCTCCATATGGCCTTCAGCTCCTGCCGACAGATCCCACTGTTTCCCTCAGGAAACTCTTGTTTCTGATTGCTCAGGGCCCGGCTTGCAGGCAATCTGTTGGATGCGAGGCGACAAGACCCACGGCAGATTGGTCACTAAATATAGAGCTCTCCCAAGAGGGCAAGTCAGCCTCTCTCCCGCTGCATCTTCCATCCTGTCCCTTACTCTTGGCCCACGTTCTCAATTACGCCCTGAGGACATACTTCTAGAAGGAGAGGCACAGCCCAGTCAGTCCCCAAACCACAGGGAAGGGGTTTGTTTCACCTCCCAACCCACATGCTGCCTTCAGGAACTTCTTCCTGCTGGCGGGAGCCTGAGTCAGGGTGGGAACCTGCGTCCTGGCCAAGAGTGCACTGTCCCTCCTCTCACTGCTGAGCAAGTGACCAGGTCATCCAATTAGAACAAAGCCTGGGCTTTGCTTTGAGACAATTATTATTATTATCATCATTATTATTACAACATGAACATCTGTCCCCAGGACCCAGGCTGATAAAAAGAGCATTACCAGTACCTTAAGATTCCTAATGCACCTTCCTCAGCCAGTCCCACTCCTCATCTCCCAACCTCCAGACAAGACCATCCTGACTTTTGTGCTAATTGTTCCCTTGCTTTTCTTTATAGTTCCACCTGTGTATTTATCCCTGAATACCCTGCCTCGTTTGACAGCGGAGGGCAGGTGCATGCTGGCAGTGCAAGGAGAGGACGGCACTGCCCCTGCTGGACAGAGGCTCCCGGAGGCGAGCGGATCAGTCTCCAGGCTGTGGTCTGATTCCTGCTTCTCTGGGAGCTGACAAAGCCCCTCCAGGGGAAGTCGTGAGCAGGGTTGAAAGGGTCTCTTGGGAAACACAGGGCTCAGCACAGTCGGGTGCCTGGCAGGGCCGAGGTGGGGACCAGGCGCTGGACCTCTGTGATAAAGAACTATTATCTAAAATATATAAAGGGCCAGGCATGGTGGCTCACACTTGTAATCCCAGCACTTTGGGAAGCTGAGCAGGCAGACCGCTTGAGTCTAGCAGTTCGAGACCAGCCTGGGCAACATGGTGAGATCCCATCTCTACTAAAAATTACTAAAAAGTTAGCTGGGCGTGGTGGCATGCACCTGTCGTCCCAGCTATTTGGGAGGCTGAGGTGGGAGGATCACCTGAACCTGGGAAATTGAGGTTGCAGTAAGCCGAGATCATACCACTGCACTCCAGCCTGGGCAACCAGAGTGAGACCCTGTCTCACAAAACAGTAAATAAAATAAAATAAAACATACAAAGAACTCTTACAACTTAATAATAATAAAACAAACAACCTGATTAATAAATAAGACAAAAACCTTAACAGATACCCAACCAAAGAAGATATAAGACGGAAAATAAGCATTTACAAAGGTGCTTCACAGATGTCGTCAGTGAAATGCAAATTAGAACAAGATACCACTACACACCTACTAGAATGGCCAAAATCCAGATCACTGTCACCACCAAATGCTGGCGAGGAAGGGGAGCAGCAGGA
This sequence comes from Colobus angolensis palliatus, assembly GCF_000951035.1. Taxonomy (NCBI): domain Eukaryota; kingdom Metazoa; phylum Chordata; class Mammalia; order Primates; family Cercopithecidae; genus Colobus; species Colobus angolensis. The sequence continues at coordinate 430,111 of NW_012116822.1, read as the reverse complement.
ATTCTCATCATTGCTGGTGAGAGGGCAATACGGTACAGGCGCTTTGCAAGGCAGCTTGGCAGTTCCTTACAAAACTAAACATACTCTTACCATATAATCTAGCAATCTTATTTCTTGGTATTTACCCAAAAGAGCTGAAAATTTATGTCCACATAAAAACCTACACACATGTTTCTAGCAGCATTATCATAATTGCCTAAACTTGGAAGCAACCAAGATGTCCTTCTATAGGTGAGTGGGTAAACAAACTGTGGTACATCCATCCAAGTGCTAAAAAGAAATGAAGTATCAGGGCTGGGCGCAGTGGTCCATGCCTGTAATCCCAGGACTTTGGGAGGCTGAGGTGGGTGGATCACCTGAGGTCGGGAGTTCGAGACCAGCCTGACCAACATGGAGAAACCCCCACCTCTACTAAAAAAATATAGAAAATTAGCTGGGCGTGGTGGCATATGCTTGTAATCCCAGCTTCTCGGGAGGCTGAGGCAGGAGAATTGCTTGAACCTAGGAGACAGAAGTTGCGGTGAGCTGAAATTGCACCATTGCACTCCAGTCTGGGCAACAAGAGTGAAACTCCATCTCAAAAAAAAAGAGAGAACTGAAGCATCAGGCCATGAAAAGACATGGAGGAAATGTAAATGCATATTACTACACAAAAGAAGCCAATCCAAAAAGACTATGTGATTCCAACTAGATCACATTCTGGAACATGAACGTTTATGGAGACAGTAGAAAGACCAATGGTTTCCAGGGCTAGTGGGGAGGAAGGAATAAATAGGTGGAACACAGAGGATTTCTAGGGCAGTGAAACTATTCTGCGTGATACTATAATGGTGGATATGTGACATTATTCATTTGTCAAAACGCATAGAATGTACAACACCAAGCATGACCCCCTAAGATGAACTATGCACTCTGGGTAATAATGATGTAGCAATGTAGGTTTATCAGCTGTAACAAATGTACCATTCTGGTGGGTGATGTTGATAATGGGGGAGCCTCTGTATGTGTGGGGGCAAGGGGATGTGGGAAATCTCTACTTTCTGCTCAGTTTTGCTGTGAACCTAAAACTACTCTAAAACTACTCTATTTTTTAAACAGATGGCTTGGAGGGAGTGGGGTTCTTGGTGATCGTCTACTTCCGGCTCACGCTGCTGCAGTGGGGCTCAGTTGCCCTCTGGATGTGGTGCAAAGCTGTTACACTGAGATCACCTTTCACCATCCTCCAAGAGATTCCTTCTCCTTTGTGTGTTGGGCTCCTGTCTCCTGTATTTAAAGTCTTCTTTCTTGCGTTGGTCTTTCATTTTAATGGAGCACATCCTCTAGTAGCTTTTTGAGAAGAGGTGCTTAGGAAGTAGAAGTTTAAGATCTCACATGCCTGTAAACATTCTCATTTTACCATCACACTTGCTAGTATATTTTATAGTTCAGCAGGGCATAGAATTCTAGATCAGTGCTCATTTGTCTTCACACTTTTGAAGGCATTGTTTTCTGGCTTCTCTCTGAACTTTGCAGAATTTTCTTCATTCCAAGGTGACCCATCATGCTAGTTTGCCTGGGACTGTCCTAGTTTTAGTACTAAAAATCCCGTATCCCAAGAAAAACCCCTCAGTCCCAGGTAAACAAAGCCAGTTGGTCACCCTAGTCCCAAGCATTTTGAAATTTCACAAGGACGCACCTTGACACGGGCCTTTCTATGTCCCTCGCGTGGAGCACTTTCCAGTCTCACAGGCTGGAAGTCCATGCCCTTCGGTGCTGGAAAACTTTCTTAAATCATTTCACAGATGGTTTCCTCTCCTTCATTTTCTCTGTCTAGAATTCTTAGCACTCATTGTTGCACCCCCTGGACTTGTCCTCCAATTTAAAAAATATTTTCTCTCCTACTTTCCATTACAGAATCTTTGTGCTCTACTTTCTGAAAGCTTTTCAATTTTATCTTTCAAATCTTCTTTTGTTTATTTCTGCTGACGTATTATTAGTTTCTATGAGGTCTTTTTTTTGTCCTTTGAATGCTCCTTTTTGTTCTTTTTTTTCAGAGATGTAATATCTTCTCTTACCTCTCTGAGAATATTAGTAACAAGTTTTTTTAAAAAAATTTTTTAATTAATTAATTTTTTTGAGACAGAATCTCACTCTGTTGCCCAGGCTGGAGTGCAATGGTGCGATCTCAGCTCACTGCAACCTTTGCCTCCCAGGTTCAAGCAATTCTCCTGCCTCAGCCTCCTGAGTAGCTGGGACTACAGGCGTGCACCACCATGCCCGGCTAATTTTTTGTATTTGAGCGGAGACAGGGTTTCACCGTGTTGCCCAGGGTGGTCTCAAACTCCTGAGCTCAGGCAATCTACCTGTCTCAGCCTCCCAAAGTGCTCGGATTACAGGCATGAGCCACCACGCCGGGCCATAACAAGTTTTATTTGAAGTTTTCTTCTTCCTGCATTGCCTTTGTGTCCTCCAATTTGCCTTTTTTCCTCCTTTGCCCTGGTCTCCGTCTGCCATGCCGGAAGCATTCTCTCAGATGTCTGGGACTCCTTGGCCACCACATAGAGACTGAGAGTGACTGGACGCTTCAGGGGAGATGACGGGGCTGTGGACAAGTGCACAGTGGGGAGATCCAGGTGGGCCATTTGGGGGAACTCTGATCCTGAAGTTGGGAGCACCCCCTTAATTGATCCACAGGCTGGGGATTTGGCTTTCTGAGGTCTGTTCTATCATTGGTTACTGACCCACTTGCTTTCATTTTGTTTGTTTATTTTGATAAAAGTCCCATTGGTGTACTTCAGTGAGGTTTCAGGAGGGACCAAGTGTTCAGCCAGCCCTCCTGATGCTCTCTTGCCAGCGGGACTGGAGGTTGAGCAGATGAATGGGAGCTTCTGTGGCTGCCCAGCCAACAAGTGGGGGCAGGAAGCCAAGCTTTGAGCACACTCTTTGGATCCTGAATCTAGCTGTATTCAAAGTGAGCCCTGCTTGTAGAATCTTGGTACCACAAATTTGCCCCAGGGGATACTCCTGCCTGCAGGGCTCATGGCTGCTCACTAACAGCCTTGTTTATCCCACAGAAGGTGCACCAGTGGAAAGGTCTCTCTGGACGCCACTTCTTTGCTAACTTGAAGGTGTTTCCTGCAAAGCTCTGTTCCTGGTGACTCAGTAGAGCGCTCCTCCCAAGCCCCTCCTACAAGAAGCCATTTGCCTCTTTCTGGACCTGAGGAGTAGCTGGGGGTCACTGAGGTCTCCAGGGTCTGAGTCAAGGCACCCACTCACCTTCCATGTACAGTTGACCTCTGGGGCCTCCAGACTGGACACCCTCTGCTCCAGGTGCCTGGGCATGTCGCCCTGTGAGCCTGGAGACCTTTCTCCAGGTTGTGCACAACAGGTGGGCTCCACGCTGCAGAGGGTGTCCTCTCTGCTGGTGACATACACTGACCATCACTCCACTACTTGGGGCATTCCACCTGGCTCCCCCAGGCAAAGGCCCCCAAGCTGCACGCACCATTTCTATCCTAATGCCCGGCATCATTCCATCACACTGTCAGCTTTGCCTCTGGGAAGGAAAACTGGCTCCTAATTTCAGTAGGCCACACACAATGTGCCTGTCATCAGTGTTAGGAAAACTTTTAAAGCTGAAAAATACAAAATTAACCTCTAGATAGGCGCACAGTGGAGAAAACAGCAAGCAGAAGAGTATCTCCTCCACTAAGGGTCTCGCATCAGCAAGATGCCACGCACAGCTTGAGAACGCCGTGTACAACCAGGCAGATCCCTGGTATAAATTTATAAGTGAATCCTACAAGTGCCTGAAGGCACTTTCCTCCGAATGCTGATTTTTGCACGCGCCTTTAGAGCATCTGTATTTACAGTAGAACACAATGTAGCCATATTAGGGAAACGTGTCAGCAAGACAGATGACAGAAAGCTGAGGAAGGGGCGCATGCCTGCATTTGGCACAGCCCTGGAAGCCTGTGGGTGCAAAGAGAGGCGGGGAAGGGGCCCATCACTAAACTAGGGGCCCATTTCCCCACTCACACGGGCCAGCCTGTGCTCAGGGCCTGGGGGAGGAAGTGGTGGCAGAGAGCAGAGAAAAACTAGACTCTTCTTCTGGACCCTGGAGATTGATATGTCTGGGATAAATGCAAAGTTCCTCCACAGCCCCCAGACTAGAAAAACATTTCCCAGACTTGGGGGAGAGGAAGAAGGTGCAGGGAAGCTCTGAGGACGTGGGCTGCCGCCGGCAGGAGAGGGACTCCCTCTGCCCTGCTTCCAGAGTGTTTTTTGGAAGTTGAGTGGACTCGGAGGCAAGGAGACTGAGGTGGTTTCCTCCCTGGAAGGCGGAGGTGGCAAGAACTGACCCTGGCCCCGCGCAGCCCTGCGGAAGCCCCGGCGACACGAGGAGGCACAGCAGCCAGGTGGGAACTGCCCAGAACGTGGCTTACCTGTGTGGACCTGATGGGGCCCGGGCCATCGCCGTGGCATCTTGAGGAGGTGACCCAAGCTCTGTGGTCCTGGACGTCAGCCCAGGGAGGGCAGATGTCTACACTGCCTAGGATCCGGGGCTGTGAGGGCAGCGCTGCAGGACGCCAGGCTGAGCCCAAGACGGGAAGCAGGTGCAGCCCAGCCTCCCCAGCCGCGCGGCTCCTGGACACGCTGTGGCTGCACGTCCGCTGCAGTCTCTGCTGGGAGCCCCCCGTCCTGCGCGTGGCTGACGCCGCCCACCCCCATTCAGCTCGCTGGACAGTCTCAGACCACGTCACACAGACCTGCCTGCGGGAGGGGCGTCTCTCCACATTACATCGCTGGGGCTACTTTCCCAGGGCGCCTGCCACTGACTGCGGTTCTCCTGTCCATCTCTTCTCTGCCTCCCCACAAGACCAGGAGCTTTGGGACAGGGTCTCTCAGATCCACGGCAGTGCCCTCAGGGCCTGGGATGTGCTGGCACGTGGTGGGTTTTCAAAAGCAAGTTTGAGACAAATTCATCAGCGAGTGGATGGATGACCATAGATGAGGTCCTGTCTGATCACTGACCTGCAGGGTGGTCTAATGTCCCCCACGGAGCTAGCAAGCCTGGGACAGGAAGGTCCTGGGTTGTCTAGCACTGGCCTGCAGGGGGGTGTGGGCACTGTCCAAAGCCACCAGCTCTCTGGTTTCCTACTCACAGGCCCTGCCTCCCTCTCTGAAAATCAAGACATTGTCTGCTTGTCTCTAGCCACTTTGCAACCCCCATCTTCCTGGGTCATGGATGTGGCATTGGCCTCTGAGTTCTCAAAGCAGCAGGGTAAAAATCCAGCTGGGCTGGGCAGTGGAGAAACTGAGTCCCAGAGGAGGACATTTGCACCCAGTGCACTGGCACTCCAGGTCCCAGCTCTGACGTCACCCCTAGGACCCACAGCCTGGGCGTGTAACTGGAGGGGCCACAGGCCAAGAGCCAGATGGCCTTTCACAGGCAACCCAGGCGGGAGCCTCAGCTTCTCAGAGCTGAAAATGGAACTGCCCTCTCCGTATTACCCCAAGCAACTCAAAGCCAGACCACCCTTCCACATTTGATCACCAAGCTCCCCTTACTGCATTAAGGAACTTTTTACAGGTGTGAATTGTCATAAATAGATTTATGTTTATTATTACTCACATTTTGGTGTTTTTAGCTATTCTGGTTCCTTTTCCTTTGCCTTTCTATATACATTTTAGAATTACTTTATATATCTCCACAAAAACAATCCTGCTGGGATTTTTATGGGAACTGCATTACATATGTAGATTAATTTTGGGAGAATACCTTTACTACATTGAGTCTTCCAATCCATGAATACCGTGTGTCTCTATGATTATTTGGGTCTCCTTTGATTTCTTTCATCAGAAGTTCATTTCATAGTTTTATAGATCCTGCACACAGATTGCTAGATTCATACCTAAGTATCTTGGGGAGGCTGGGGGTAGCTATAGCAAACAGCATTGTATTTTAGATGTTGGCTACCAATTGTTCATAGCTAGTACAGAGAAATACAATTGATTGTTGACTTTGTATCCTGCGGTCTTTAGAAACCTATGCATTAATTCTAGGTTTTCTTCCCCTTTGGATTTTCAATGAAGAAGTTATCATGTTGTCTGTAAACAGACAGTTTTAGTTCTTGCTTTCCAATCTGTACGCTTCCTTTCCTCCCACCATCCCCTCACTTTTTTTTTTTTTTTTTAGCCTATTGCACTGGCTGGGACTTCCAGTAGGATACTGATAGGAGGGGTGAGTGTGGACAATCAACTTGTTCCTGATCTCAGGGAGAAAATATTCAGTCTTTTACGATTAAATATAATATTAGTGGTAGGCTTGTGAAAATGTCCTTCACCAGATTGGGGAAGTTCCCTTCCGTACCTAGTTTGTGGAGTTTTTTTTTTTTTGAGACGGAGTCTCGCTCTGTTGCCCAGGCTGGAGTGCAGTGGCCGGATCTCAGCTCACTGCAAGCTCCACCTCCCGGGTTTATGCCATTCTCCTGCCTCAGCCTCCCGAGTAGCTGGGACTACAGGCGCCCACCACCTCGCCCGGCTAGTTTTTTTTTTTTGTATTTTTAGTAGAGATGGGGTTTCACCGTGTTAGCCAGAATGGTCTCGATCTCCTGACCTCGTGATCCGCCCGTCTCGGCCTCCCAAAGTGCTGGGATTACAGGCTTGAGCCACCGCGCCCGGCCATTTGTGGAGTTTTATCATGAATGGATGTTACATTTCCCTTGAAACTTCCTTTCTTACCTATTGTTCAATGCTTTTTCTGCATCAATTGCTGTGATGCTTTTCTTCTTTACACTGTTAGTGTGATAGATTATATTGATTAATTTATAAATAGTAAACCAGTCTTGCATCCCCAGGATAAACCCCACTTGATCGTGGCATATCTCTCTATACCTGTATCTATCATCTATCACTTATATATACTGCTGAATATTTTTTTTTTTTTTTTTTTTTGAGA
>NW_012116822.1:422140-422444 GCF_000951035.1 Colobus angolensis palliatus | reverse complement strand
TTTTTTAGTAGAGACAGGGTTTCACTGTGTTAGCCAGGATGGTCTCGATTTCCTGACCTTATGATCCGCCTGCCTTGGCCTCTCGAAGTGCTGAGATTACAGGCGTGAGCCACCATGCCCAGCCTATATTGCTGAATTTTATTTGCTATATTTTGCTGAATATTTTTGTTCATATGGCATATTGGTCTGTTTGTCTTTGTCTGGTTTTGATTTCAAAAAACTAAACCTCGGCCGGGCGCGGTGGCTCAAGCCTGTAATCCCAGCACTTTGGGAGGCCGAGACGGGCGGATCACGAGGTCAGGAG
>NW_012116822.1:419650-421805 GCF_000951035.1 Colobus angolensis palliatus | reverse complement strand
AAAAAACTAAACCTCCTCTATTTTCTGAAAGCAACAGTATAGAATTGTGTTATTTCTTCATTAAATGATTGGTAGAATTTACCAGTAAACTGTCTCTTCCTGGAGATTTCTTTTTCTAAGATTTGAAATGATAAATTCACGGTATTTAATGGTAATAGGACTATTTAGGTTATACCTATTTCACCTAAGGTGAGTTTTGGAAGTTAGTTGCTTTCAAGGAATTGGTCCCTTTCATCTCCGTTGTCAAATCTATGTGTGTAGCATTGCTATAGCATTGCCTCATCACCCGTTTAATGTCTGCAGATCTCTAGTGATATCCCTACGTTCATTCTTGACCTTTGTGTCTTCTTTTTTTCTTTGTCAGTATCACTAGAGATTTGTTAATTTTATCGATCTTTCTAAAGAACCAGCTTTTGGTTTCATTGATATTCTCCATCATTTTCTGTTTTCAATGTCATCGATTTCTACACTTATTTTTTATCATTTCCTTCTTTATGTTTGCTTTGGATCTACTTTGCTCTTCTTTCTCTAGTTTCTTTTTTTTTTTTTTCCCCCGAGACAGAGTCTTGCTCTGTCGCCCAGGCAGGAGTGCAGTGGCCGGATCTCAGCTCACTGCAAGCTCCGCCTCCCGGGTTCACGCCATTCTCCTGCCTCAGCCTCCCGAGTAGCTGCGACTACAGGTGCCCGCCACCTCGCCCGGCTAGTTTTTGTATTTTTTAGTAGAGATGGGGTTTCACCGTGTTAGCCAGGATAGTCTTGATCTCCTGACCTCGTGATCCGCCCGTCTTGGCCTCCCAAAGTGCTGGGATTACAGGCTTGAGCCACCGCGCCCGACCATGAAGTCTCTATATTTGCCGATATGTCTATTTTGCCTTTCAGTTCTGTCCGTTTTGCTTCACGTATTCTGAAGCTCTGTTGTTAGGTACACATACATTCAGGATTGTTTTGTTCTCTTTGTAAATGACCCTTTTATCATTATGTAATGTCCTTCTTTATCTGTGGCAATGCTCTTTGCTTTAAATTGTGCTTTCTCTGTTATTAATATAGCCACTCTGGGTTTCCTTTGATTATTGTTTTCCTGGTGTATCCTTTTCCCATTCTTTCTCTTTGAACTATCTATTCCATTATATTTGAAATACATATTTTTGGTAGCATAAAATTGGACCATTAAAAAAAATCCACTCTGGCAATTTCTGTCCTTTCATGGGTAGTCTTAAGACTTTATAATTACTATATTTATTGATATGTTTGAATGAAGGTTATTGTTTTATTTTATTAAATAAACTTTTTGGCCAGGCGCGGTGGCTCACACCTGTAATCCCAGCACCTTGGGAGGCCGAGGCAGGCAGATCATGAGGTCAGGAGATCAAGACCATCCTGGTTAACATGGTGAAACCCTGTCTCTACTGAAAATACAAAACATTAGCTGGGCGTGGTGGCGTGCACTTGTAGTCCCAGCTGCTGGGGGGGCTGAGGCAGGAGAATGGCATGAACCCGGGAAGTGGAGCTTGCAGTGAGTCGAGATTGGGCCACTGTACTCTAGCCTGGGCAACAGAGCAAGACTCCATCTCAAAAAATAAATAAATAAATAAAATAAAATAAACTTTTTAGAGCAGGTTTAGATTCATGGCAATGATTTTCTTTTATCTTTTTAAATTTTTGTTTTAAATTCTAGGCCGGGGGTGGTGGCTCACGACTGTAATCCCAGCACTTCAGGAGGCTGAGGCAAGTGGATCACCTGAGGTCAGGAGTTTGAGACTAGCCTGGCCAACATGGTGAAACCCCATCCCTACTACAAATACAAAAAATTAGCCAGGCATTGTGCCGTGAGCTTGTATTCCCAGCCTCTCAGGAGGCTGAGGCAGGAGAATCACTTGAACCCGGGAAGTGGAGGCTGCAGTGAGACAAGATTATGCCACTGCACTCCAGCCTGGGCGACAGAGCGAGACTGTCTCAAACAAGCAAAAAAATTCTTGTTCCCCTTTATGCCTTCTTTTGAATATATGAACATTTTTTACTAAAATGGTCCACTTAATTTTTCCTTTTTTTTTTTTTTTCCTGAGACAGAGTCTCACTCTGTCACCCAGGCTGGAGTGCAGTGGTGTGATCTCCTGCGCCTCCCGGGTTCACACATTCTCCTGCCTCAGCCTCCTGA
>NW_012116822.1:402774-413935 GCF_000951035.1 Colobus angolensis palliatus | reverse complement strand
GAGACAGAGTCTCACTCTGTCACCCAGGCTGGAGTGCAGTGGTGTGATCTCCTGCGCCTCCCGGGTTCACACATTCTCCTGCCTCAGCCTCCTGAGTAGCTGGGACTACAGGCACCCGCCACCACGCCTGGCTAATTTTTGTATTTTTAGTAGAGATGGGGTTTCACCATGTCAGCCAGGATGGTCTTGATCTCCTGACTTCATGATCTGCCTGCCTCGGCCTCCCAAGGTGCTGGGATTACAGGCATGAGCCACTGCACCTGGCCTAATTTTTCCATTTTTTTTTTGTATAGTTTTTTTCATGGTTTGCAGTAGAGATTACAACATATATATATATTTAACTTCTCACAGTTTATTTAGAATAAATATTCCATCACTTCAAGTGGAATCTGGAAACTTACCACCCTGTAGGTATTAAGTTTTATCCTCCCTTGTTTATACGGTAGGTCTGCATACATTGAAAATGCCATCTGACACTGTTATTTTCATTTCCAACCATCAAACATACTTTAAAAATTCAAGAGGGACAGAGGAGTCTATTATATTGACGCAGACAGTTACTGTCTCTGTTGCTCTTCCTTCATTCCCCATGTATGTGTCCTTCTAGTATCACTTCCCTTTGGCCGGAAGAACTTCGGTGAGCAATGCTTGCAGAGCTGTTCTGTTAGCAAGACACCCTCTTAGCTTCCCTTTACCCGAGTGTGTCTTATATCACCTTCATTCCCAAAGAATTTCTTTCTTTCTTTTTTTTTTTTTGAGACAGAGTTTCACTGTTGTCACCCAGGCTAGAAGTGCAGTGGCATGATCTCAGCTGACTGCAACCTCCGCTTCCCGGATTAAAGCGATTCTCCTGCCTCAGCCTCCTGAATAGCTGGGGTTACAGGCACCCACCACCATGCCCAGCTAATTTTTGTATTTTTAGTAGAGACAGGGTTTCACCATTGTTGGCCAGGCTGGTCTTAAACTCCTGACCTCAGGTAATCCACCCGCCTCGGCCTCCCACAGTGCTGGGATTACAGGTGTGAGCCACTGCGCCCGGCCCCGAAGAATATTTTTAATAGATGTAGAATTATGAGTTGATAGTTCTTTTCTTTTAGAACTCTTGTTCCACTTACTTCTGGCCTCTGTGGTTTCTGAAAGGACGTCCACAGTCATTTGAACCATTCTTCCCTTATAAGTAAAACATCATTTTTCTCTGGCTGCTTACAATATTTTTTCTTTGACTTAATTTTCAGTAGTTTGATTATGGTATATCTCGGCATGGAGCGTCTTTGCGTTTTCTCATCCTGTCTTGCGGGTTCTTGAACTGTAAGTTTATGTCTTTGACTAAATTGGACAGTTTCCAGCTATTATTTTTTCCAATGCCTTTTTTCCGTCCTAGACTCTTTCTCCTGTCCTTTTGAGACTCTAGTGACATAAATGTTAGAGCTTTTGCTGTTGTTTCCCCAGAGGCCTGAGGCTCTTAATTTTTCCTTCAATTGCTCTCTGTTGTTCAGATTGGATAATTTCTGTGGAACTATCACGGTATCCCTGATCCTCTCCTCTGTCATCTCCATTCTGCTATTTTTTTTTTTTTTTTTTTTGAGACAGAGTCTCGCTTTGTTGCCCAGCAGGCTGGAGTGCAGTGGCGCGATCTTGGCTCACTGCAAGCTCTGCCTCCCTGGTTCATGCCCTTCTCCTGCCTCAGCCTCCCGAGTAGTTGGGACTACAGGCGCCGCCACCATGCCTGGCTAATTTTTTGTATTTTTAGTAGAGACAGGGTTTCACCATGTTAGCCAGGATGGTCTCAATCTCTTGACCTCGTGATCCGCCTGCCTCAGCCTCCCAAAGTGCTGGGATTACAGGTGTGAGCCACTGTGCCCAGCCTCCATTGTGCTATGAAGTCCATCCAGTGAGTTTTACAATTTTCTGGGAGGGTGAGCCAGGAGAATCATTTGAACCTGGGAGGCAGAGGCGTCGTGAGCCGAGATTGCAACACTGCACTCCAGCCTGGGTGACAGAGTGAGACCCTGTCTCAAAATAAACAGATAAATAATAAAATAAAATAATTTAATTAAATTAAATTTTGGTAATTGTAATTTTCAGTTTTAAGATGTCCATTTGCTTCTTTATATCTCTTATTTCTTATCTGTGACTTTCTAGCTTTCCGTGTGTTTCAAGAACATTTGCCATTACCTGATGCAGCATTTTAATAATAGCTGCTTTCAAGTCTCTGTCCGATAATCTCAATGTCTGTTTCATCTTAGTGTTATCTATCTGCTCATTATCTTTTCCTGTGCGGGTTGAGATTTTCTGACTTCTTCACAGGTCAAGTAATTTTGAATGGTCTGTACATTTTGAATACTATGCTATGGAATTCTGGGTCTTGTTTCAATCCTATGGAGAACATTTATACTTTTGTTTTAGCAGATAATTGACCCAGAAGGGCTTGGGCCAAAAGTTGAGGCTTCTGTGGGTTGTGGTGCAGTGTAAGTTCTGTTTTCAAAGTCATTAAATTTGTATTTAAATTCATGTGCTACCTAGAGGCCAGTCTGAGACCTGGGCCGTGGTTTATTCTGTACTATAGTTGTCAAAGCTATGATGTGTGTTAGTGCCATGCTCCTGCAGCTTAAGGATAAGCCCAGTAATTAATAAACAACTCTCAAAAACAAAACAACAAAACAAACAAACAAAAGGCCGGATGCAGTGGCTCACGCCTGTAATCCCAGCACTTTGGGAGGCAGAGGCAGGCAGATCACCTCAGGTCGGGAGTTTGAGACCAGCTTGACCAACAGTGAGAAACCCTGTCTCTACTTAAAAAAATACAAAATTAGCCAAGCGTGATGGTGCACGCCTGTAATCACAGCTACTCAGGAGGCTGAGGCAGGAGAATTGCTTGAACCTGGGAGGTGGAGGTTGCCATGAGCCGAGATTGTGCCATTGCACTCCAGCCTGGGCGACAAGAGCCAAACTCCATCTCAAAATAAATAAATAAACAAATACACAAAACAACAACAACAACAACAAAACTCTATGGGATTGCTTTCCTGAGCAATTTTTATGGTATTTGCCAGTTTCCTGGGGCTCCCCATTTCGGTCGTCAAGCCAGAAAGCTAGAGCTTTCCTTCCTTGGTTTTGCTGTGCACGTTCCATGGCTATGCCTGATTCCAGGGCCAAGGGGTGGGGGTCAGAGAGTGAAAGAGAAGCCGGGAGTTCAGTTTATCTTCCTTAAGGCAACAGCTCCTCCCCTCAGAGAGGAAGGCCTCTCCTCTTTCGGAATTCTGGGCTCCTGTGGAGCCTGTGCAGTGCTCCCATGGGATTACTGTGGGCTGGGGTATGAGGAGCAAAGATTTTTAAAATGGATTTTCTCCATGCTCTGTGAATAATAAGAGACTCTCCTCCCGTTCCTCAAACCAGAAGCAGAGGGTTTCTCCTGGAGTTCACTGTTAGCGCTGATGTCCGTCCAGGTTCCATGCTGCCCTGAGTGCAGGCTTGGCTAGACCAGGGGGAAAATGGCACACCTACTGCCAGCTGCATAGTACTCCAAATTCCAGTTTTCAAAGCCTTCAAGTAGCTGCTCTATACATTCTGTTGGTTTTAAGCTGCATTCAGTGGGAGAGTGGAGTATGCTCAGACTATCCCAGAACCAGAAAGCTGTTGTTTATGTTACAATTTCATTCATTTAAAAAATAAATAATGTTTGCTTTCATTACATTAATGTTTATGGTCACCTTCTATTTATGGGAAGTGATACTGCTGATTTAGGTAGGAATATAATATTTCATTACAAAATATATCTATTTTAACAAATGAGCTGATTTTATGAAACAAAGTAAGCAAGACTAGAACAGATCTAACTCCTGCTGGCTGTGCCCCGAACAGGCCATCCACACTCCCACCTCGCCTCGGAGTAAGGGCTTCATGGCTCCCTCCGTTTGGAACACCTCCCCTGGTCCCTCTGAAGGGGGCTCCAGTGTCTGCTCCCGGAGGAAGTGTCAAAAATGCAGCGGTTGGGGGCGGGGGCCCATGTATTTTGGAGGCAGCCACTAGAGGAAGTGAGTGAAGTGAAGGAAAAGTCCCCTGAGCAACAGGGTCAGAGGGGAAGGAGTGGAGAGGGCTGGTCAGCCGGGAGAGGGGCTGGGGGATGTGAGCAGTGGGGGTGGGCTCCTCACTGAGCCTCAGTTTCCCCTGTACACAACGAGGATCATGAGCATGGAGAGGCTGTGAGCCTGTGTGCCCAGCACGGCATGGGAACTTGGTCTGCACCCTCACTGGCTATGTCACACAACCGGCCCTGTCCCTTCTCCTAGCCCCCTGTGCACCCCCCAGCACCGCACCCCGACCCCAGGGGGCTCCAAGCCCACCTCTCTGGCCCAGCCCCAGTTCTCGCCTCGCCCTCCCCCTGTGCAGGCTGCCTTCCCGCCCTGGGGCTCCAGCTTGCTGTCCTGCCCCTGGGCTCCCTGCTCCAGGCCTCCACACGGCTTCCACCTGCCCCTGCCTCGGAGACCTTCTGTGACCACTGCTCCACCCGGCACTCGCTGCCCAGCCCCTCTCCACCCTGGACCCCGTTTCATTTTCCTCGTGGCTTTTCTCCAAATCCAAATACATGTGTCTCCCCAGTGACTGGGAGCTCCTCTGGGGCACCGCCTTGCCTGTTCCTGCTCACGTCTGCACCCCAGCACCAGAGCAGGTTTCAGCAAAAGCCTCCTGGCCTTTTGAATGGGTGAGTGAGTGAGTGAATGATGGCCCCTGGGATGTGGGAGGGGACCAAGCCGGGCAGCAGGAGAGGGGCCGAGAGCTCAGGAGGCCCTGGCCAGGGCTGAGGCTGACAGCAGTGACCCGGCTGCTCCCGTAGGGCCGCCAGCCAGGAGACAGCTGCAAGGAGGGGAGCGGGCCTGTTCTGTGAGGGAGAAAACAAGCGTCCTATTTACCATGAGAATGAATATCGGGCTCTGTGTGAAAATCCCACTCACCACTGAGATGTGTGAAGCCAGCAGGGCCAGGGACGCAAGTTGTAGCATCTCATTCAACTCCCCACGCCCCAGTCGAGGGGTACCATCCTTCCAGCGCCTGCGCTACACAGCTGCTGCCTGGTCCTCGCCTGTCCCACAGAGCCACTGCCCTGGCCAGGCTCACTGCCCTCCTGAGACCTGCCAAAGTCACCGTCTGGTTTCCTCTTTCCTCGAACCTTCTGGAGATCCCTGTGGCAGTCACAAGCCACACCTGGCCCCCCAGCGGTGCTCCCCCTTTACCCTGTTCCTGCATGGGGCCACCAGACCTTTCTGTCCCAGGCCTGCCTGCCTGGCCACCTGCCTTGGAGCCCCGACAGCCAAAAGGGCTTCACAGGTGCACTGTGGCACACCCCGGTCCTGCTCCGCTTGTCTTCAGGGCCAAAGTCAGAATGTGGTGGCAGCTGTGGGTCTGCTCGAAGGCAGAGCTCCCTGCCTCTGTCCCCTGTCCCCTGTCCCTACCTTGCCTGGGGGCCTCTCCCTGCCTGGAGAGTGGGGAGGAGGGGCTGTCAGTGCTGCTGCTCCAAACTGGGGACCCTGAATCCCAGACAGCATTCAGATGGCCCAGGTCAGAAGATGTGGCTGGAGTTGCAGGACTCAGGGACCCCAGTGTGAGATGCAGCCAGGCACCGCCATCCAGGCCTCCTGTGGCCTTCCCCCAGCCCAGGAGTGGGACCCCTGCAGGCTTCACATCTTCAGGGAGGAAGGAGCCAGGGGAGCACGGGGAGGAAACCATTCTCCAGAGCTTCGGGTCTGAGGCTTCTGAGTTGAGGAGCCCGGGACTTTCTACCTGGGAGGATCTGGAAGAAGTGTGGTGTGACCTGCTTTTGGGGAGGGGAGGGCAGGTCCTAAACTGCTGACCCCAACGGCCTCAGCAACAGCCTCGTGTTCAGACCTGAAGACTGGTGGAAAAGGGACATTAACAAGGACCTCCTCCTACAGCCTGAGGAATCCAACCCGCCCATGAGAAGACGGGACCCCCCGCAGTGACAAGCACCCCAGCACCCTCAGGGCCACTTCCTGGGCCGAGGGACGTGCGAAATAACTGTCACAGGTGTGGACTGTCTATTCCAGGGCAGGCCTCCACAGCACTCGCACTCAGCCCCTGGGCCCCAGGCCCTGTGCCCACGCAGGTCAGCTTCAGCTGCCAGAGCACCTGCGCCACTACAATGGGCACCCTTCAGGGATGCCAGAGTCCAGGGCAAAAATAGCCAATTCTGTCACCACGTGATGGCACGCGTCACCCACACCTCCTGACAAACACCCCTTCGGTGCTCTGGAGAACAGCGAACACGTAGCAAAAATAAGTGCTTTGTTTTCTCCCTGCAGCTTCTGGGAGTCAATTCCGAGTGGTCTCAGGAAGGTAAGCCTGCGAGGGCTGCGACCTGCTTGGTGGCCAGGGTGTGGGCCCACTGGGGTCTTCTCACAGCCTGGCTGTGGGGCGGGCCCCTCAGCTTTTGGAGCCTCAGCTTCCACATCTGTAAAGTGGGCTCATGAGACCCATGCCTACTGGGTGGGCCTACTGGCTTGCGATGGGGTCAGTGGGTGCACTAAAGGCCCATACACACGCAAGAAATCTGCACTTCTACCCTCAAATTCATAGACATAAAAATAGTGTAGGCCGGGCGCGGTGGCTCAAGCCTGTAATCCCGGCACTTTGGGAGGCCGAGACGGGCGGATCACGAGGTCAGGAGATGGAGACCATCCTGGCTAACACTGTGAAACCCCGTCTCTACTAAAAAATACAAAAAACTAGCCGGGCGAGGTGGCGGGTGCCTGTAGTCCCAGCTACTCGGGAGGCTGAGGCAGGAGAATGGCGTAAACCCAGGAGGCGGAGGTTGCAGTGAGCTGAGATCTGGCCACTGCACTCCAGCCCGGGCGACAGAGCAAGACTCCGTCTCAAAAAAAAAAAAAACAAAAAAAAAAATAGTGTTTAAAAAGTCTCAATAGCTATAAATAGATCTGTGTGTCCTGCCCTGCCCACCCACCCTGTCCGATTCACCTAAAGGTAGGTAGGCCGGGCAGGGCCACCTTCCCTGTGATGACAGCACAGTGGGCAACAGCAGCCACTGGGTGTCCCAAGCCTGCCTGAGCACTCAGGGCCCCGGCATGCCCAGATGCTGGTGGTCCCTCCCACCTGCTCCCCCAGCCCTTAGCTGCCACCTCCAGGAAGGCTCCCATGCCTCCTCCTAGGCAGGAATGGCTGCCTGGCCTGGGATGCCCAGCTCTCTACTGCTGCATATGTTCCACTGGCCTCTCTCCTGTGTGTAACCAGGGCCCAGGGGTCATGAGACAGGCAAGGAAACGAGGGCTGAGGGGTAGAGGGACAGGGGGCCCAGCAGCCTGACACTGAATTTGTGGCACACGCCACTCCAGATGCTGCCTGCCTGCCACTTCTCTCAGACCCTCCCATAAATCCTAGTCCCGGGCGTCTGCCAGGGCCTTCCAGCCCCAGCTGGCAAAGAGCCAGGTCTGCATTGCCCTTTCTCCAGAGAATCTCTGCCTGAGGCTCCACCCCAGAGCTTCGGGCTCCCACCCCTTCTCCCATGCCCAGCTCCCCAAGAGGGGAGGCCAGGCCACCTCTGCCACCTGCTCACCACCTCCCTGCGCTCCTCTGTGCTCCTCATCTCTGTGCCCCTGCCTCCTATACTCTCTGCTACCCTGCACTTCTCACCTCTCTTGTCCTCTGCCTCCCTGTGCTCCTCACCTCCCTGTGCCCCTCCCTGTGCTCCCCACCTCCCTGTGCTCCCCACCTCCATGCCTCTGCCCATACTCTACCCTCTTCTGGGTTGCCCTTTCCTGCCAGTCTGCCAGTCGAGGCCCTGAGGGTCAATGCATCTTTCTCTCCTCTGCCCCGCCCTGACCCTGGGAGCTGAGCACAGCCCTCGGGGCCCCTCTGTCCCCTGGCAGGACCTGCAGCACCCCGCCTGGCTCTCCTGCCTGCTCCAGTTAAGTCACCTGCAGTTGGCAAGCCGCCTGGCTGTCCTGCATGGGTTGCATAATGCCCTGTTAGCCTGCGAATTTGCTGGCCTTATTTACACACTGTGGGCTTTCAGGAGAATCAATGCATCTGCTTTCCTGCAAAAACTCAGAAGAGCCGGCTACACAGGGCCTGCATTCCTGCCTGGTACTGTTTGTTGGCCAGAGCCTAGGGCTGCATCTCAACCTGGGGATGCCACCACCTCACTGTCTCCATCACCTGCTCCCCTGCCCCACCTAAGCCTGCCACCCGGTCTCCAGACCAAAGCCTCTGCGGTTGCAAGGGGTGTAGGGCATGAAGGGGACCCTGAGGTGGGGCAGGCAGATCCCACACTGACTACAGCTGTCTAGGCGGAAGCAGCTGTGTGGACATCACTCCCTGGGGCCATTTCTTTCTAACTGGAGATGTGTCTGTCAAGGTCTGGAAAATCTTAAATGACAGAGAAATAAGAATTGAAAGAGAAAAGAATTTCATTTCTCCCCTAAATTTCAAATTTGGGGGAATGAGTTAAAACTGGTGCAGTGGGCTGGGCGCAGTGGCTTATGCCTGTAGTCCCAGCACGCTGGGAGGCCAAGGTGGGTGGATCATGAGGTCAGGAGTTTGAGACCAGCCTAGCCAACATGGTGAAACCCCATCTCTACTAAAAATACAAAAATTAGCTGGGCGTGGTGGCAGGCACCTGTAATCCCAGCTGCTAGGGAGGCTGAGGCAGGAGAGTCACTTGAGCCCAGGAAGGGAGCTTGCAGTGAGTTGAAATCGCGCCACTGCACTCCAGCCTGGGCGACAGAGCGAGACTGTCCCAAAACAACAACAACAACAACAACCAAAAACAAACAAACAAATAAAAAACCTGTGCAGTTTTTCATTAATTGTGATCCATGGCATGGAGGCTCGGGGGCGGGCCTGGACATGGGGGTGTTCTCAGAAAGTCGGGGAGGTGTGGTCCTCCTCGCTGCTGCTCTCGGGGACTCCTTCCCCCTGGAGACGGTGGGCACCAGAGAAACACTCAGTGCCCAGCATGGAGCCTGGGCCGTGGTGTGGGCTTGAATGCTGAGTGACTTCAGGCAGACTGTTTATCTGAAAATAACTCCAAAAAGCAAGGAGCCATCTAAATACTTCTCATTCTTGCTATAAGAGGAGGCTCTCACAGCTAAACTTTAACAAATTCGTCATCGTCTTTTCTGGGAAGAACGAGGGAAGATGAAGTCATCAGTTTATGATAAAACAAAGAAACATACTGTTTTCTCTGGCTTCCTTCAGAAACTTTGAGTGGGCAGAGAAAAAGCCCTTTTCAGAAAAGCTGGTGAGATGCACGCGTGTGTGTGTCTCTGTGTGTGCACGCATGTGCGTGTGTCTGTGTGTGTGCATGCATGTGTGTGTTGGGGGGGTGCATCTGAACCCCCAGCCCAGTGGATCCACATGGAATCCTGGGTGCAGTCGCCTCCCCGGGCTGTGGTCCACAGCCAGCACCAGGACAGCATGTGCACAGATCACACACACACAATCATGACGGGTCCCTGCTTGACTTCGCTGCACAACAGTTCTCTGATCTGTGTTTCCCAGAAAGGGAAACCGAGGCTCAGAGAGAGGGACCGACCTGTGCTATGTCACTCAGCTAGAACATGAGGTCACAAGACTGCCCCAGCCCTCTTGTAGACTTGAACTGATAGTGGGTTTACCATCTTCTGAGAGTGGGCTTAGGGTTGCCAGGCACAGGGACTCTGCTTCAGACTTGAGAGAGTCTCCACACACAGGGACCTTGGCAGCTCAGGTGGAGAAAGGCCCCAGTGGCCAGCACCTGCTGCCCAGGGCAGCACACCAGGGACCCAGCCGCCATCCTGAAAGACATACCAGACCAGGAGCAGACGGTGTGAGAACCCAAGTCCTGTGTAAGAGGTCACTTGGCTATGGGCAACTTTGCAGAAGCCAGCCTGGCCTAGCCTCTGGGGTTGGAGCCCCCAGCACTGGGGAAAGGTCTTTCTGTGCAGCAGCAGGCACTGGACACCTGTGCCCACCCTCAGGATGCTCACAGGCCCCCAGACGCCAGAGGAGCTTCTGGAAAGTGCAGATGCCCAGGCCTCGCCCGCCCCAGCTCCTGAGCATCCTGCTGGTCCCCAGACTCATCCTTCAAGCACAGAAGGAGTCTCAGATTCGGGGCTTCTTGGGCACACCTGCCACGTGCAGCCCCCTGAGTCCCGCTAAGAGCCCGGCCTTGGGCTTAGGACCTTCAGGCCATGAACCTGCATTTTGGTGCTTGTTGAATGAGCCACTCCAGGGCCACACTCAGGACATGTCCCAGGCCTGAGCAGTCCCTGTGTTGTTCACATGCTCATGTCCCCTGTATCAATCCACAGTTTAAAATGACCACTTCTCCCCGCCAAGAGTATCTATGAATTCTAATGTACTAGTGATATGCCTTTAAAAATGTATTAAAAGGGCCGGGCGTGGTGGCTCGCACCTGTAATCCCAGCACTTTGGGAGGCCAAGGCCGGCAAATCACGAGGTCAGGAGATCGAGACCATCCTGGCTAACATGGTGAAACCCCATCTCTACTAAAAATACAAAAAATTAGCCGGGCGTGGTGGCGGGCGCCTGTAGTCCCAGCTACTCAGGAGGCTGAGGCAGCAGAATGGTGTGAACCCGGGAGGCGGAGCTTGCAGTGAGCCGAGATCGCGCCACTGCACTCCAGCCTGGGTGACAGAGCGAGACTCCGTCTCAAAAGAAAAAAAAAGGTATTAAAAGAAACATGTAATAATGGCTGGAGACAGTGACAATGCTGCATTACTGTGTTCAATCATCAGCCCAACCCAAAGAGGCCACATCGCTGGCCACAAGGAGACAAGGAGACAAGGGCACGTGGCTGTTGGGTAGGGTGGACTTCAGGACCTCCCGGTTTGGGGTCTCTTAGACAAAAGTCCCTTGACCTGGGCCCTGGTGGCCATGCCTCCCAGACAGCAGGTGGGCCCTGGAGGCAGAGGCCCCAGCCCCAGGCCTCCCTGCTCCTGGAGGCTTCTGGCAGGCAGAGCAGCCCCAGGAGGGCACTTGACCCAGCCATGCTGAGTGCCTGTTTTAATCTTAGAAAGACTCAGCCTCACCTGAGCCCAACAATTCAGTCATCAGAATAACGACTTCTGGCCAAGTCTCTGCTGCTCTGGGCTCTGCCTGAGGCAGACCCAGCGCCATCCATCACACC
>NW_012116822.1:388681-398274 GCF_000951035.1 Colobus angolensis palliatus | reverse complement strand
CCTCAGCCTCCCAAAGTGCTGGGATTACAGGCGTGAGCCACTGTGCCCGGCCCCAGGGCTAATACTTTTTCCAGAAAAGATTCAGCCACAGCAGAGGCTATGAAAGCATGACTGCTCTGTGGTGCCAGCTGTCAGGGTTGGGCAGCGGTCAGTCCTGCCCATGTCTTCCCCTGGTTTCTGCATAGCCCAAGACAGGGCCCCTGGGCCTGGCCTCCAACTCCTGCCCCACCTGGGTCAACCTCCCAGAGGAGAGGGCTGCAGACAAGAGGGGTTTCCAAGGGACGGCAACTTTTGCCAGCCATGGAGGAGGACCAGGGTGAGAGGTGAGACTCTCAGAGCTGACGGAGGGGCTGGGTGAGGGGCAGTGGGATGGGGTCTGGCTGGGCTACTTCCAGAACTGTCCAGCCCAGTAGAGGATGCATTCAAACCATCCGCACATCCACCCCTCAGCCCCACGGCCAGGGGCTGCTTTCCCTTTCCGGCCCTACCTCCCCATCCGGGGAAGGGACTGGCCTGCCTGTACCCAGCAGCTTCCGCAAAGATGCAGGCTGTTCATCGGCTCCATTTTTAACCTTCCTTAGTCCCAGCAGCCCCAGCAAAAGCTCTTTGGTGAGTGCCTGCGCAATCTGCCCAGCGGGGCTGCAGCAGTCCACAGGCAGCGCAGAGCCCTGGCTTCCTTCTGGGACTCCTGCCAAGGCTCAGCCCCGCTGCAGCTGTCCAAGGCCATGGCCTCTGCGGCTTCTGCCTGGCCAGCATCTGTTCTTCTTTCTGACAACAGAAGCCATTTGTCCTTCCTCTCTTGCCCGTGGTAGGAGGACATGGCCCTGGTGCCACTTGGGGAAGGAGTTGTGTTGGTCTGTGACAGCTGGGATGGCGTGTGATCCAGGCCCAGTCACTCAGTGCCTCTCATCTCCCTGGCCTCTGGGATAAATCCATGGGCAGCCATGACACCTGGGTGGGCCACCGGACTCAGTTCGTGGGACATTTATTTGAACTGTCTGAGCAGAGCCTGTCTCTCTGCTCAGGGCAAGGTAAGCACAGGAGGTAAGTGTGGAGCTGGTGGGGACTTTCTTGTGAAAGGAGCCCACATGGAGGAAACAGAGCCAAGAGTCACAGAGACCGAGACCATGTCCCACATCCTGCCATGCCTGAAGCCCACCTTGGGCTTTTTTTTGTTTTTTTTTTTTTTTTGAGACGGAGTCTCACTCTGTTGCCCAGGCTGGAGTGCAGCAGCATGATCTTGGCTCACCGCAACCTCTGCCTCCTGGGTTCAAGTGATTCTCCTGCCTCAGCCTCCTGAGTAGCTGGGACTACAGGCACTTGCTGCCACACCCTAGCTAATTTTTTTTTTTTTTTCTTTTTTTTTTTTTTTTTTTTTTTTTGAGACGGAGTCTCGCTCTGTTGCCCAGGCTGGAGTGCAGCAGCATGATCTTGGCTCACCGCAACCTCTGCCTCCTGGGTTCAAGTGATTCTCCTGCCTCAGCCTCCTAAGTAGCTGGGATTACAGGCATGTGCCACCACGCCCAGCTAATTTTTGTATTTTTAGTAGAGACAGGGTTTCACCATGTTGGCCAGGCTGGTCTCAGCCTCCCAGGTTCAAGCAATTCTCCTGCCTCAGCCTCCTAAGTAGCTGGGATTACAGGCATGTGCCACCACGCCCAGCTAATTTTTGTATTTTTAGTAGAGACAGGGTTTCACCATGTTGGCCAGGCTGGTCTCGAACTCCTGACTTCAAGTGATCTGCCCGCTTCAGCCTCCCAAAGTGCTGGGATTACAGGCATAAGCCACCATGCCTGGCTATCCCAGGGCTTTTTATTTACAGAAGCAAATGCATTTTCTGAGTCTTTAAGTCTGAGTTGAGTTTCCGCACTTGCAATAGAAAGAACCTAACACTCCAGGCTCTGAAGTGCACCATCACCAGCTGGTGCTGGCTTGGTTTTCATCACTGGCTTTCCACACAGGCTGACCAGAGGGCAGATGTGGGCAGGGTCCTTATTGGCCGCGAGATGCTGGGGCATCACTTTCCTGACAGCCTCATCTGTAAAATGGGCCTAATGCGCCCCAGGCTGGTATGTGGAGGGGACAGCTGGTCTAAAACTCAACAGCAGGAGGGACTGGAGAATATTCTGACATGGGGCGCAGGTGCCAAGGCCCGGAGGAAGGAGCAAGCCAGGGAGAGCAAAGTCTGAGGGTTGAAGTAGGATGAGGGAGGCCCTGAGCCATGGGCCTGGGGCAGGGAGGAGGTGGGTTTAGGACCGGGTTTAGAGCATCTCTGCCTGCTGAGTGAAGGAGGGGCTGGGGCTAGAGGGAGAGTCATGGGTCTGGATCGAGGTGGAATCAGGGGCTTGCAGTCCAGTGGCTGCGTTCTGTGCGATTGGGAGGGTGGCATGCATGGGCCATGCTGATGTTTGGATGGAGGGGGGGACTGCTGACATAAAGGGAGCACTCAGCCCCTGGGGTTTGTGCGTGACCCACGTGGGTGACTTGCCTGAGATGAGGGAGGCTGCAGGGAGAAGGAAGTAGAGGGTGGTGGGAGGTAAGAGCAGCAGGAAGCCCAGGGACAGGAGGAGGCTTAGAAGCCCAGAGGACAGCATTTCAGGAGACAAGGGTCAACGGGTGGGCTGGGGTGCACAGGGAGGGGAGGAGCCCAGGGAACCCATGGTGTGCTGAGCCAACACACCCAGGACAGGGGTGTGAAGGCAGAAGCCAGCCTGCACCAACACCTTTGACCTCAGACCCAGCAATTACCCTAAGTAGCTAACCCTGCAATAAAGCAGTGATCAATACAGCACCTGCCAGAGCGAGGATGCTCCCACACTGCCGAGAGGCTGGGAAGGAGACACACCCCGCCACAGGGCGCCAGGTAGGCAAACTGTGGTCTCTCCATTTGAGGAATACTGAAAGGGACCCTGAGGAAGAAGCTCTGAGCTGCTGAAGGAGAGAAGCCAAACGATGCACACTATGCTTCGGATGAATGGGTCTTTGCAAAAGAAAAATGTACATCTCCATGTACCCAGAGATAAGTCATCTACATTAAATGACAGCGGACTCGTGATCTGGAACTGGGGGAGTGAGAGGTGTCAGTTTCCTCCTTTACCCTCTCTACATTTCTGGCTTTGCGTCCATCAACAAGTTTTTATTACTTTTACCAACAGAAAGAAAAGTATAAAGGAAAGGAAAGGCCAAGCAAGTGGGCGGAGAGGAGGTGGAGTGCAGTGAGGGAGCTGCCTGCTAGGCGGGGGCACAGGGAGGGGAGGTGGCACGTCCACCGGCAGCTCTGGGGGAAAGCCAGCAGCCAACTACACAAAAAGGCAGTGGGCACAGCTGCCTCTCTCTCCAGCCACTCAGTCTGCAGAGGTAATAACAAGTAGAAGCATTTAGGGCACGCTTGAGTTCGACAAAGAGCAGGTCTGATTGACTCCAAGTCAGCTGTCCACATGCAGGCTGGCGGAAAGGGTGGCCTGGCCGTGGCTTTCAGATTTATGACAGCCACAAAGTCGCCTCTTTCCTGAAACCAGTGCCACCACTGCTGCTGTTTGGGACGAGCTCCACGACCCAAAGCAGTCAGAAGACAAACTGGCCTGTGCACCATGCTTTAGTTTGCAGTCAGACTGACATGTGCACAGTACTTTACAGTTTGCAGTCTGATGTGTACCTCACCTCACAGTTCGCAGAGTCCTTTCAGAGATGTCATTGCTCCCGAGTCCCAGGTCCCTGCCCAGCGATGCCGGGAGCAAAGCCACTGCCCCAGACTGGCCATCGGTGGCAGGACCCCAGGGCCTGAATCCTGTCCAAGGAACGGCCAAACCCATTGCCACAAGCAGGGGCCCTGGTGCCTCCAGCTTCTCTTTTCAGCCATCATTGGTGTGGTTGTGTTGTCTACCTTTTTTACTGGAGCATAACGTACATCCTGAAAAGCACACATACTTGAAGCGTGCAGCTAGATGAGATCTCCCAAGTGAACCAGGCCACCAACATCCAGATTCAGAAGCAGAACATTTCCAGACCCTGCAAAGCCCACCTGTGCCCCACTTCACTCACTAACCCCTTAATTTCAATTGCAAAGAAATACCAAGAGGGATCACCACGCAGGGCACTATCAATCACTGTTCACACGAAACTCGAAATGCGTCATGCCCAGGTGGGTACCTGTCCTAAATGCAGGAGCAAGATGAACAGGAACCCCACGTGGCTGCAGAGAACTAGCCTGGGGCTCTGCCCCTCCCATCACTGGCGGCCAGGCAGTGCCTCCCCAGGATGTGCCAGTCCTGCTGGGCTGCAATCCCACCCGGATCAGGGACACAAGAAACAGCAGCTACCAGGTACACATAAAGACTTAAAAAATTCTCATAGAAATGCCTTTAGAACATACTTGAGTGTTTAAAGCAAACATAATATTGTAATGTGGGGTTTATAAATATGTGGAAAAGAGATGTATGACAACAATAGCATTGTTGTGGGTTGGACTGAGTCCCTCCTAAACAGATGACTGAAGTCCTCATCTCCAATATCTCCAAAATGAGGCCTTATTTGGAAATAGGGTCACTGAAAATGTAATGAGTTAAGAGGAGGCCACAATGGAGCAGAGTGGAGTGGATCCTAATCCACCATGACTAGCGTCCTTAGAAGACGCTGGCACACAGAAGAGCACCATGTGACAAGGAGGGCAGAGACTGGAGTGATGCGACTTCAAGCCAAGGAATGCAAAAGATTTCTTTCTTTTTTGAGATGGAGTCTCGCTTTGTTCCCCAGGCTGGAGTGCAGTGGCGCGATCTCCACTCACTGCAAGGTCCGTCCCCCGGGTTCCCGCCATTCTCCTGTCTCAGCCTCCCGAGTAGCTGGGGCTATAGGCGCCGCCACCACGCCCGGCTAATTTTTTGTATTTTTAGTGGAGACGGGGTTTCACCGTGTTAGCCAGGATGGTCTAGATCTCCTGACCTCGTGATCTGTCCACCTCGGCCTCCCAAACTGCTGGGATTACAGGCGTGAGCCACCAGGCCCGGCCAACTTTTGCAAGTTTAAGTAAAGCCTGAGGCTGTGCCGTGGTGATGATTGGTGGCGATTACAGAGTGCCGATTGGTCCATTTTACAGAGTGCTGATTGGTCCATTTTACAGACTGCCGATTGGTCCATTTTACAGAGTGCTGATTGGTCCATTGTACAGAGTGCTGATTGGTCCATTTTGAATCAGCACTCTACACTTTTCAATCATCCAATTCAAAATAAGTCAGAAAAAAAAGATACAAGGAAGAACATATGAAACAATTAAAAAATAAAGTCCAGGCACCGTGGCTCACGCCTGTAATTCCAGCACTTTGGGAGGCCGAGGCACCTGAGGTCGGGAGTTCAAGACCAGCCTGACCAACATGGAGAAATTCTGTCTCTACTAAAAATACAAAATTAGCTGGGCGTGGTGGCATGTGCCTGTAATCCAGCTACTCAGGAGGCTGAGGCAGGAGAATTGCTTGAACCCAGGAGGCACAACCCAGGTTGTGGTGAGCCAAGATGGCACCATTGCACTCCAGCCTGGGCAAGAAGAGCAAAACTCCATCTCAAAAAATAAATAAATAGATTTCAGAATAGATTTCAGATCAAATAAATAAATAAATAGCAGGCCGGGCATGGTGGCTCATGCCTGTAATCCCAGCACTTTGGGAGGCCAAGGCTGGCAGATCTTTTGAGGTCAGGGGTTTGAGACCAGCCTGGTCAACATGGTAAAACCCCATCTTTACTAAAAATACAAAAATTAGCTGGGCATGGTGGCATATGCCTATAATCCCAGCCACTCAGGAGGCTGAGGTGCAAGAATCACTTCAACCTGGAAGATGAAGGTTGCAGTGAGCAGAGATTGTACCACTGCACTCCAGCCTGGACAACAGAGTGAGACTTCATCTTGAAATAAATAAATAAATATAAATAAATCGAAGGCAGTGAATTTAAATTCAACAATATCTATAATCACATTAAATGTTAATGTTCTAAACAATCCAATTAAAAGGCAGAGATTTGGGCTGGGTGCAGCGGCTCACGTCTGTAATCCCAGCACTTTGGGAGGCCTAGGCGGGTGGATCACCTGAGGTCAGGAGTTTGAGACCAGCCTGACCAACATGGTGAAACCTTGTCTCTACTAAAAAAATACAAATATTAGCCAGGCATGGTGATGGGCACCTGTAATCCCACCTGCTCGGGAGGCTGAGGCAGGAGAATCGCTTGAACACGGGAAGTGGAGGTTGCGGTAAGCTGAGATCGTGCCATTGCACTCCAGCCTGAGTGACAGAGCAAGACTCCATCTCAATAAATAAATAAATAAATAAATAAAAAGGCAGAGATTTTCAGATTGGATATGAAAGCAAGAACCACATAAATGTTGTCTACAAGAACCCAAGAGCACTGGTACAGCTATATTATTTTATCTATATTATTATCAGAATAGATTTCAGATCAAAGAATAGGATAGTAAAGAAGGCCATTCCATAATGACAAAGGGGTCATCCATAAAGATAATATAACCATCTTAAGCATGTATTCACCTAATAACAGAGCTTCAAAATACATGAAGCAAGAACTGACAGAACTGCGAGAATAAACAAATTCTGTAGTTGAGATTTTTGTCATCTGTTTCTCAATAATGGGTAAAACAAGCAGACAGAAAATCAGGAAGGATACGGAACACTTAAACAATATTACCAAACAACATAACCTGATTGCTATTTATAAAACCCTTCACACAACAACAGTGGAACTCACATGCATGCCAAATGTATATTTAATAAGATAGATCCACATTCGGGACCACAAAAACATGTCTCAGTAAGTTTTAAAAAAATGGATTCAAGTCATAGAAAATATGTTCTTTAACCACAAAGGAATTAAATTAGATATAATTAACAAGAAAAGTCCCCAAATATTTGGAAACTAAATAATAATACACTACCAAATAATGTATAGGTGAAAGAAAAAATAATAAAGGGA
Source organism: Colobus angolensis palliatus (assembly GCF_000951035.1). Lineage (NCBI taxonomy): Eukaryota > Metazoa > Chordata > Mammalia > Primates > Cercopithecidae > Colobus > Colobus angolensis. Next base: position 391,302 of record NW_012116822.1, on the reverse strand, counting down.
GCTAAAAAGTATTTTGATCTGAATAAAAATGAAAACACAACCTATCAAAGTATGTGAGATACAGCTAAAGCAGTACTTACAGGAAAATTTATAGTAGTAAAATGCCTATATTCAAAAAAAGATAGATCTCAAATCATATGACCTTAGCTTCCACTTTAAGAAACTAAAACAAGAAAAGCAAATGGAACCTAAAGTAAGCAGAAGAAAGGAAATTATAATATTCAGAGCAGCCATCAATGGGGTATGGAAGAAAATCGATAGAGCAAAACAATAAAACTAAAAGCTGGTTCTCTGAGAAGATAAAAAAATTTAATAAACCTCTAGTCAGACTAATCAGGAAAAAAGAGAATATACAAATTACCAATATCACAAATGAGACAGGTGATATTACTAAAGTTCTTAAGATATTTATTAAAAGGAGGCCAGGTACAGTGACTCATGCCTGTAATCCCAGAACTTTGGGAGGCTGAGGTGGGCGGATCATGAGGTCAGGAGTTTGAGACTAGCCTGGCCAACATGGTGAAACCCCATCTCTACTAAAAATACGAAAATTAGCAGGGCATGGTGGTGGTGTGTGCCTGTAATCCCAGCTACTCGGGAGGCTGAGGCAGGAGAATCACCTTTACCCAGGAGGTGGAGGTTTCTATGAGCCAAGATTGTGCCATTGCACTCCAGCCTGGGTGACAAAAGCGAAGCTCCATCTAAAAAAAATTAATTAATTAATTAATTAAAAGGATAATAAGAAAATGTCATGGACAAGTTTATGCCAATCTGTTGAAAATTTAGATGACAAATTATTCAAATGATAAAAACTACCAAATCTCACAAAAAATAGATAACCGGAATAACTGTATCAAAGAAATTTAAACTGGAGTTAAAAACCTTCTCATAAGGAACAAGACAAGGCCAAACGTGGTGGTTCATACCTGTAAACCCAGCATTTTGGGAAGCTGAGGCGGGCAGATAACTTGAGTCCAGTAGTTCAAGACCAGCCTGAGCACATGGCACGACCCTATCTCTCCAAAAAATACAAAAATTAGCCAGGCATGGTGGTGCACACCTGTGGTCCCAGCTACTTGGGAGGTTAGGTGGACAGACTGATTGAGCCTGGGAGGTCGAGGTTGCAGTGAGCTAAGATCACACCACTGCATTCCAGTCTGGGTGACAGAGCCAGGCCTTATCTCCACAAAAAGTTAAGAAAACAAAACAAAGCAAGACAAGAATGCTCGCTTTTACCACTGCTATTCAACATTGTACTAGATGTTCTAACTAGAGCAGTTAGGCAAGAAAAAGAAATAAATGGCATTCACATTAAAAAGAAGTAGTAAAATGATCTCTATCCACAGGTGGCATGATCCCACATATACAAAATCCTAAAGAATCCACAAAGAAACTATTAGAGCTAAAAAACAAATTCAGCAAAGTTGCAGAATACAAGATCAACACACAAATATTAGCTGTATTTCTACACATAATCTATTAATACTCTGAAAAATGAATTAAGAAAACAATTATATTTATAGTAGCATCCAAAAGAATAACATACCTAGGAATAAATTTAACCAAGAGGAGAAAGATCTGTAGACTTAAAACTATAAAATATTATTTAAGATAAATTAAAGAAAGTCTAAATAAATGCAAATACATTTGTGTTCATGGGTTCTAAGATTTAATATGGTAAAGATGGCAATACTAACCAAAGTGATTTACAGATTCAATGCAATCTCTAGCAAAATTCCAACATCCTTTTTTTTCCCCAAAAATCAAAATACCCATCCTGGCCAGGCGCGGTGGCTCATGTCTATAATCCCAGCACTTTGGGAGGCTGAGGCAGGCTGGATCAGTTGAGGTCAGGAGTTCAAGACCAGCCTGGCCAACACAGTGAAACCTCGTCTCTACTAAATATACAAAAATTAGCTGGGTGCGGTGGCACATGCCTGTAATCCCAGCTACTCAGGAGGCTGAGGCAGAAGGTGTAGGTTGCAGTGAGCCAAGATCGTGCCACTGCACTCCAGCCTGGGTGACAGAGCAAGACTCAGTCTAAAAAAAAAAAAAAAAAAACCGATCCTAAAATACCTATGGAATTGCAAGGGTCACTAAATAGCCAAAACAATCTTGAAAAAGAACAAAGTTGGAGGACTCACACTTCCCAATTTCAAAACTTACTACAAAGCTACAGTAATCAAAACAATGTGGTACTGGCCAGTTGATTTTTGAAAAGGGAGCCAACATCTTTGGACCCCTACCCTACCTCTTACCATATATAATTATTAATTCAAAATGGATCAGAGACCTATATATATGAGCTAAAACTGTAAAACTCTCAGGAGAAAACCTAGGGGGAAACATGGATTTGGCAATGGATTATCAGATACAACCCCAAAAGTGTAAGAAACAAAAGAAAAAACAGATAAACTAGACTTCATCAAAATCGAAAACCTGTGTGCATCAAAGGACATTATAAAGACAGTGAAAAGACAAACTACAAAATGGAAGAAAAATTTAACCCAAGGGGCCGGGCACAGTGGCTCACACCTGTAAGCCCAGCACTTTGGGAGGCCAAGGTGGGCAGATCACAAGGTCAGGAGATCAAGACCATCCTGGCTAACACAGTGAAACTC
>NW_012116822.1:387000-388467 GCF_000951035.1 Colobus angolensis palliatus | reverse complement strand
CACGCCACTGCACTCTACCCTGAGTGACACGGCAAGACTCTGTCTCCAAAAAAAAAAAAAAAAGAAAAATGTAATCAGAAGAAGAAAGACTTGCACACTGAAAACTATAAAATATTAAGAGAAATTAAAGAAAATGTAAATAAATGGAAAGATATTCACAAATTTACATATCTGTGAGAGTCTAGTATTCTGAACATATAAATAACTCCTATAACTTAACAAAGAAAATACAAATACCCCAATTTTTTAAGAATCAGGCAAAAGACTTGAATAGACAGTTTTCCAAAAGAGACACATAAATGGCCAAGAAGAATATAAAAAGATATTCCACATTATTAGTCATTAGGAAAATACAAATCACAAGACAATGAAATACCACTTTACACCTACTAGGATGGCCATAATCAACAAAACAGAAAGTAGTGAGTGTTGGCAAGGATGTGGAGAAACTGGAAACCTTGTGTGTTGCTGGTGGGAATGTGAAAGGACAGTTTGATGGTTCCTCAAAAAGTCAACTATGGCATTACCAAATGACCCAGCAATTCCACTTCCAGTTACATGCCCCACATAACTGAAAACAGATCCGCAAACAAATATTTGCACCTGAGTGTTCATAGCAGGACTATCTTCAATAGCCAAAAGGGGGAAACAACTCACATATTCATCAACAGATGCATGGATAAATAGCTGTGATACAGACATACAATGGAATATATTCAGCCACAAAAAGGAATCAAGTACAGATACATGTCACCGCATAAATGAACCTCAGAAACATTATGTTATGTGAAAGCCGCTTGACACAAAAGGCCACATGCCACAGGATTCCATTTATATGAAATATCCAGAATAGGTATATCCATAGCGAAAGAACACAGGCTGCTAGTTGTCATGGCAGGAGAGGATAGTAGAGAGTAACTGCTTATTGAGTATGAAATGTTCTTTGGGGGTGATAAAAATGTTTTAGAACTAGACAGAAGTGGCAGTTACAGAACCTCTACAATTTATCATATTAATAGACTAAAGGAAAAACCACATAATCATCTCATAGATGCGAGAAAGCATTGACGAAATCCAAAATCCATTCCCAATACAAACTCTTAGCCAACTAATAATAGAAGTTCCCCAACTGGATAAAAGGCATCTGTGAGAAACCTGCAGCTTACATCATACTTAACAGCGAAAACTGGAATACTTTCTCCTAAGATCAGGGAAAGGCAAGATGATCCACTTCCTTTCTTTCTTTTATAATTTCAACGTTTATTTTAGATTCAGAGGGTACATGTGCAGGTTTGTTACATGGGTATACGGCATGATGCTGAGGCTTGGGGTACAAATGATCCTGTCCCCCAGGTACTGAGGATAGTACCCAATAGTTTTTCAACCCTTGTCTTCCTCCTTCCCTCCCCCCAGTAGTCCCCAGTGTCTACTGTTGCCACCTTTATGTCCACGAATACCCAGCGATCC
>NW_012116822.1:385262-385892 GCF_000951035.1 Colobus angolensis palliatus | reverse complement strand
AAAAAAAAAAAAGGGCATCCAGATTGAAAAGGAAGGAATAAAAACGTTTTTATCTGCAAGTGGTGTGATAATCTATGTAGGAAATTCTAGAGAATCTGTACAAAGAGCACTGTAATGAATAAGTGATTCCAGCAAGATTCCAAGATATGAGATCAATATGTAAGCATCAATTGTATTTCTACCTATCAGCAACAAAATGTTGGAAATGGAAATTTAAAAATACTATTTACACCACATACAAAACGAAATACTCAAGGCTAAATCTGAGCAAAGATGTACAAGAGCTGTAGATGGAAAACTGCACAATACTGCTGAGAGAAATTAAAATCGTAGATAAGTGTCCGTGTGTTAGAAAACTCAGTATTGCTAAGATGTCCATTTTCCCAGGTCGATCTATAGACTTTAGAAATTGGTAAGATGATTCTAAAATTTATTTCAAAATGCCAAGAACTGGAAGAGCCAAAAGTATTTTGAAAAAGTAGAACAAAGTTGAAGTGCTTATGCTAACTGTCTTCAAGACTTATTTAAAGCTACAAAATCAAGAGAATGGGGTAATAGCATCAAGATGGGCAAAGATCAACTGAATACAGAGTCTAGAAATAGAGTCACAAACATATATGGTCAAGGGAA
>NW_012116822.1:379897-381057 GCF_000951035.1 Colobus angolensis palliatus | reverse complement strand
GCACTTCAGCCTGGGCAACAAGAGCAAAACTCCATCTCAAAAATAAATAAATAAATAAATAAATAAAATAAATAAATAGTTATTTCAAGGAAATGGTGCTGGAACAGTTACTTCATGCAAAAAAGAAACCTGATATTGATCCATTCTTCCCACCAAAGGCAAAAATCAATTAAAAACTGATCACGGGGCCAGGCGCAGTGGCTCCTGTCCGTAATTCCAACACTTTGGGAGGCCGAGGTATTAATAGGAAGATCGTTTGAAGCCAGGAGTTGGAGACCAGCCTGGGCAACACAGTGAGACTCCATCTCTACAAAAATAATAATAATAATTAGCCAGGCATGGTGGTACATGCCTGTGGTCCCAACTACTTGGGGGGCTGTAGTAGGAAAATTGCTCGAGCAAGGCTGCAGTGAGCTGTGATCGCACCATTGCCCTCCAGCCTAGGTGACGCAGCGAGACCCTGTCTCAAAAATAATAATAATAATAATAATAATAATTTTAAAAATCACAGAAACAACAGTAAAACCTACAACTATCAAGTTTCTAGAAGAAAATGTAGGAGAAAATCTATAAATTGGAGTTAGGTAAAAACTCCTGAAACACCAAAACATGATTTTAAAAATTGATGAAGTGGACTGAATTGAAATGAAGAACTTGTGCTCTTCAAAGGACACCTCTGAGAATAAAATGGCAGCCAGGTATTGGGTGGAAAATCTATAGATTACCTATTTGATGAAAAGAACTCTCAGAAAACAATAAGAAAATGAACCTGATTAAAAATGTGCAAAATATCTGAACTGACAGTTCATCAAAGATTTACAGATGGCAAAAAGGCATAAGAAACGATGCCTATGATGCCTCGTATCATTAGTCATCCAGGAAATGAAAACTGAAATCACAATGAGATACTCCTGTATGCCTGTTAGAATGGCTAAAATTTAAAGACTGACAATACCAGATGCAGCATGGATGGAAAGCAACTGGAATTGCCATACATTGCTAGAGAAAACGTATTGGTTCAACCACATTGGAATAGAATCTGGCCATTCCACTCGTCGGTATTTATCCAAGAAAAGTGAGACATATGTCCACACAAAGACTTGCTTATAAATGTTCACAGTGGCTTTATTATTATTATTATTATTATTATTATTATTATT
>NW_012116822.1:365136-379847 GCF_000951035.1 Colobus angolensis palliatus | reverse complement strand
TTATTGAGACAGAGTCTCGCTCTGTCGCCCAGGCTGGAGTGCAGTGGCGTGATCTTGGCTCACTGCAAGCTCCACCTCCCGGGTTCATGCCATTCTCCTGCCTCAGCCTCCTGAGTAGCCAGGACTACAGGCACCCGCCACCATGCCTGGCTAATTTTTTGTATTTTGAGTAGAGACGGGGTTTCACTGTGTTAGCCAGGATGGTCTCTATGTCCTGACCTCGTGATCCACCTGCCTCAGCCTCCCAAAGTGCTGGGATTACAGGCGTGAGCCCCCCTGCCCAGCCACAGTGGCTTTATTTATAAGAGTCTCAAAGAATGAGCCACCTGAACATCCATCAGCAGATGCAATGGATCTGTGGATTAGTTTCTTATTGCCGTGTAACAAGTTAGCACAATGTAATGATGTAAAGCAACATAAATGTAACATTTCCTAGTTCCTAAGGGTCAGGATTCTGGAATGTGCTTGTTGGGCCTCTGCTCAGGGGGCCCACAGGCTGAGATCATGGTGTTAGTCAGGACTGCTCTCTCATCCCAGCCTGGGCATCCTCTTCCATGCTCACTGGCTGTTGGCAGCATGCGTTTTCTTGTGGCCGTGAGTCTCAGGACCTCAGCTGTGAGTGGCCACCCACTTTCTCCCCAACACAGCAGTTCACTTCAAGGCCAAAAGCAGTCTCTCGCTAGCTTCATGTCTGTCTGACATCAGGAAGGATCCTGCGCCTTGAAAGGTTTGCCCGATTTAGTCAGGTCCACCCAGGACATCTCCCTTTTGGTTAACTAAAAGTCAACTGACTAGTGACCTTAGTCACATGGGAAAAAATCCTTTCTACCATATAAGATGCCTAATAATCTAACATCCCCTTGTACCCAGAGGTTCCTGCCCCACCCAAGGGAAGAGCATACATACCACAGGGCGGGAATCCTGGGGCCACCTTGGAACCCACACAGTGGAAACACAGCTCAGCAATGGACAGGAAGAAGCTGCTGACACCCACAACATGGATACATTCTAAACGAATCACGCCAGGTGAAAGCGGAGGGACAGATGAGTTCAGCGTCCTCACTGGGGTGAGGCTCTCACGAGTGTTCACATAGGCTGACACATGTTGTGTTTACTGTACACCAATTACACAGCCGCTCAAAAAAAGAGGCCTATAAAACCTGGTGTTTGATATAGTTATTGGAAAACGTTTAAATGTGTTTTTCAACTGTAATTTTCATGAAATCTATATATAGATCAATCATTTCTCATTAAAAGAACACTGGAACTGACGAGCTATAAGCACAAACTACATGCCAATTTCAAAGACAGCATGAAAAGAAAATGTAAAATAAATCATTAGTAACTTATAGTGACTATATGTAGAAATGACAATAGGTTGGATATACTGGGTTAAATAAAATATCTTCTTAATGTTAATTTCACCTTTTTAACGTGGCTACTAGAAAATTTCAAATTAGGTTGGGGCCCTCATAGTATTTTGACAGGACAGAGCCTGCTACAGATCTGACTACCCTGGGAGGAAAGTCGGGGAGGGACATGCAAGGTAAGTGACATCCTAAGGATAGGAATAGCCCAGCCAGGACAGGGGGACTCAACAGGGGAGGTGTTCCCATCCCCTAACACACCAACAGAGTGAAGACCAAAAAGCAAATAAAAACCAACCAACCAAACAAAAAGAACTGTTACAGAAGAAAAGAGACTTAAGAGATATAAAAATCAAATGCAACATGCGGGATGTGGATCTTTCCAGATTTGAACAAACCAACTGTAAAAAGATATTTTTGAAGTAATGGGGGCATCTGATTACAGACTGGCCATCAGATGACACTAAGAAATTATTATGAATTTTATGAGATGTGTCAACTGGCAGGAAGGTTAGGCAGACAAAGTCCGCATCAGTCCAGCAGGAATCCGCACTGTGTCTCGGATTTGCTGTAAGCACCTAATAGGGTTGGGGTGGCGATCGAGGAGGATGGGCCGGGCACTGCAGCCCTGGGAGCTGGAAGATGGGCGTGCGGTGATTCACATTCTTCCTATTCTGTATGGTGCTCTTTGTTTGTTTTCTGTGTGAAAAGGTTGAAAAAAAGAGATTCTTTCTCCCTGAAAGTCCACTGGGCCTGGATGCGGTGTGATCCTGGGTGTCCTCCCTGCTTGCACACAGCAGGGCCCCTGGGCCTTCCTCCCTGTGTGAGCCGGACAGGGAGGGCAGCCGAACACGCCGGGCTTGGCGCTCCTCTCTCTCCTCATTAAGGTGAGTGGCAACACCACAGATCGCGTTCATTATCTGAAATGTGCGTCTGTCAACAGCACTGCTCATGAAATTGGTTACAGCGCAATAACCTAATTTGTTCCTCTTTCTTATACTCGTTGTTTGCAAAATAGAAGTACATTTTCCCCGACAAACGTTTCAAGAACGGTGACATGCAGACACTTAAGGTCCTTTTCATCATCCAAAGTACTGATACACTTTGGCTGCACCCAAGCGGAAGCATCTGCACAAATCACAGGCCATGGGGGCTACGTTCCAGTCCCAGGAGCAGCTGTTACACTCTCGTCTCACCCTTTTCAAATCCCTTCCACAATCCACCTTGCGCACGTTCATAAAAACCACCGAGTGTACCATTTTTTATTCTCAAGGGGCTTGTCAGCCCACTGGTCAGAAGTGCTAAGCTGGAGAAAAGCCCCCTGTGGTCAGGACACTGCCACTTCCCAGGTGACTGATGGGCCCTATAGTCAGATACTCCAGTCCTGGAAAGTGAGGCTGTTTTATGGGAGTTTGTCACAGGAGATGCCATCTCCCTACAGGGCTCTGGAACCTGCCTGACCTTCTCCAAGGATTCCAAGCCAGCCCTCTCTCCCCAGCCCACGTGTAGCGGTGGTGGCCAGGGCGGTGGAGCGTGCCGAGTGACCTGCTGCAGCTCAGAGCCGTGGCTTCTCCTGGTTCCTCCACCTGCCTCTCTTGTGCTTCAGGTCTGCTAAAGGTTGACAGGGAAACAGGGAAATGGCTGGTGAGGAAGGCCCAGTGCCCTCCTGTACCGAGGCCATGCTTCCCCTCTGCCTGCAGGATGGCGACCAGGGTGGGGCCCAGTGCCTGCTGCAGAGAACAGCCTGGAATTGCAGGGCCTCTCAAGCTAGGGGCCTTGACCTTGGGTCCTCCCTCCTCTCCTTCTCCAAATACACCTTCTCCAAACACACACGTGGCCTGACTCCTGTTTGACCTTGGAGAGCAGCTGGGATATCGCGCCCTCCTGCCAGCGTCCCTGGAGCTGACTCCCACTGCAGTCCTCACACAGACTTGGCTCAGGGACACCTTGAGGGACCCTGCAGGGAGGTGCCCTGAGGCCCAGGGGCCTAACTTAGTGGTCTCCAAACTGAGAAGGGCGTCTGCAGAGCAGAGACCAACAGGAGGTGTATGAGAAGCAGACATGGGAACTCCTTATAACATGACTGTGAAAATGACTGTGCCATGTAACATTTGCTACATGAAAAGCTTACCTGTAGCATACACATGTGTCAAAAAGCACAACAGACACCTGCAGGCCTGCCACCTGGTGAGGCAGTGCCATGTCAGCAATCACCCATGTATCCTCCCTGCCCACAGATCCTCCCCTTCCAGGTCCCCACTATCTGGAATATTATTAAAAAACACTTATTTATTTATTATTAAGGTAGGATTGACAAATAAAAATAGTATTTATGGTGTACAATGTGATGTTTTGATGTACGCAGACATTGTGCAATGGCTAAGTCAAGCTAATTGACCTATCACTTTGCATACTTACCATTTTTTTGCCATGTAAAACTTTTAAAAATTCATTTAAAAACATTTCTTTCTTAACTATTCAATAGAACTCACTAGAGATGCTTCCTGGGCCTGATATGTTCTGTTTGCGAAGCCTATTAATGATACATTCAACTTATTTAACAGAAATAGTATTGTTCAGGGCCGGGCATGGTGGCTCACACCTGTAATCCCAGCGCTTTGAGAGACCAAGGCAGGTGGATCACTTGAGGTCAGGAGTTCAAGACCAGCCTGGCCAACATGGTGAAACCCCGTCTCTACCAAAAATGTAAAAAATTAGTCAGGTGTGGTGGCGGGCGACTATAATACCAGCTACTCAGGAGGCTGAGGCAGGAGAATTGCTTGAACCCGGGAGGAGGAGGTTGCAGTGAGCTGAGATCGTGCTACTGCACTCCAGCCTGGGCAACAGTGAGACTTTGCCTCAAAAAAAAAAAAAAAAAAAAATAGTATTGTTCAGGTTTTCTATTTCTTCTTATGTCACTCTTGGTAAGTTATGTCTTTTGGGGTGTTTGTACATTTTCTCTGAAGTACATCAAATGTATTGGTATGAGGTTCTTCATAAAAATCCCTTGCTATCCTCGCCACACGGGGAGAACCTGCAGTGATGGCCCTTTCTCCCTCCTGATAGTGGTCATTTGTGCTTTCTCTTTTTTGGTCTTGGTTGGTCATGCTGACGGGAAATCAACTTTATTCATCTTTTGAAACAGGTATTTCTCTGTTTATCAATCCCCATTCTCACAAGATAAAGTTTAAGGAGAACGTGGCACACCCTGCTTGATAGGAAGCACTCAATAAAAATTCTATATTTCAAAGCAACACTTAGCTGCAGTATTTCTGAGTAACACCAGGGTAACAATATCCTAAGAGCCTGAGGGTTCCCAGGACCTGACTCCACCCCAAAATGTGGAGCTGGGTGTGCTGCCCGAGGCTGGCGTCGGTGAGGCTCCTCTCAGACCTCACCACGGGGTAGGGCTGCTCTCACTGACGTGCGCCTGTGGCCAGCCTGCCTCTGACAAGCCTCCTCAGTCGGTCCCTCTGCAGCACGATCCCATTCCTGGAGAGTCTCATCTGGGGACGGCGATTCAGGGTCAGGAAGCAGGGGTGCCTCAGGCACACAGGAGCTCTCTGCCTCGCCTCCCTCAGCCAGCAGCCACACACCTGTGAATCACTCAACAATGGCTGGGACAGAGGGGAGCCTGAACCCCGGGACAGCAGAAGGAAGCAATGGTGGGATCCAGGGTGCTGCTCAGGGCAGTGGTGGCCCCTGACAGTGGACCCAGGCTGGACAGAGAAGGCCTGGGGTTAGCAGAGAGGTGCTACTGGCTGAGCCCAGCTCAGGCCTGAAACCCATGGCTGCTCAGCACGTGTCTGTTGGGTGGTCCACATGATGGACAGATGGGAGGCTGTGAGCAGAGAGAGGCCCACAAAGACAGACAGTGAGAGCAGTCCACGCTCAAAAATAGCCCAGACTGTCAACAGCACAAACCCCAGACAGCAGGCTGAGCTCAAAGCCCACACTGGCTGCATGGCCCTGGGATGCCCCCTTATGTCCCTGAGCCTCAGTTTCTCCATCTGTAAATCTATGGCAGCTGCTGTGGGAATTACCTGAGGCCACAGGTACTCAACCAATGGCACTGTGTGGGTGTTTAAACCGTCACAGACAGCAGTGGTCATTTTACTATGTATTATTTAGCCAGATTGGCACTTTTGAATGCTGTCTGGATTTTAAAACAAACAACTAAACAATTTCCTGACCAAATGACCTGGGTAGAGATTTCCTCTGCAGGGGCATTAATTAGCTGATTCCAAGTGTCTGCAGTCCATTCCACCCTTAGCGACATCCACTGCACGTAAAGCAGAAATGCACCAATTAGGATACTGCTGTGGGACTGGAAGGCCTTGAACTGGCAACAGTGGTGCCAGTTAGCTTATTCAAAACTAATAAACCAAGGTGACCCCTCCCTTCCTTCCCTCTCTTCTTCCCTTCCCTTCCCCTCCCCTCCCCTCCCTCCTTCCTTCTTTCCCAGATGGGATCTTGTTCTGTAACCTTGAACCCCTGACCTCAAGTGATTCTCCTACCACAGCCTCCCAAAGCGCTGGGACTACAGGTATCAGTGACTCCACCTGGCTCATACTAAATTTCTTGAATGTGCATGCATTGAAATTGTGGTTTCGTAGAAGAATTTCCATGTTCTTTTTTTTTTTTTTTTTGAGATGGAGTCTTGCTCTGTCGCCCAGGCTGGAGTGCAGTGGCGTGATCTCCACTCACTGCAAGCTCCCCTTCCCGGATTCACGCCATTCTCCTGCCTCAGACTCCCAAGTAGCTGGGACTACAGGCGCCTGCCACCATGCCTGGCTAATTTTTGTATTTTTAGTAGAGACGGGGTTTCACCGTGTTAACCAGGATGGTCTCGATCTCCTGACCTTGTGATCCACCCGTCTCAGCCTCCCAAAGTGCTGGGATTACAGGCATGAGCCACCGTGCCTGGCCAGAATTTCCGTGTTCTAAGGTGATGCTGATGTCTTGATTCCTGTTGCTTACTCTTAAATGGCTTAGTAAAAATAATGAGCAAATGTTCCAAAGTGTTAAAAATTGGGCCGGGCGCGGTGGCTCATGTCTGTAATCTCAGCACTTCGGGAAGTCAAGGCAGGCGGATCACAAGGTAAGGAGCTCAAGACCAGCCTGGCCAACATGGTGAAACCCTGTCTCTACTAAAAATACAAAAATTATCTGGGTGTGGTCACATGTGCCTGTAATCCCAGCTACTCGGATAGGCTGAGGCCGGAGAATTGCTTGAACTGGGTCCTGGGAGACAGTGGTTGCAGTGAGCCAAGATTGCGCCACTGCACTCCAGCCTGAGCTACAGAGCAAGATTCCATCCAAAAAAAAATTGATGGATTTAGTTAATAGATGAATAGTACACCATTCTTTATGGAGCTTTCCAAGTAGAAAGGCTGTAGACATCTCTAGGTCCCAGAGATCATGGCAGCCCCTCAATCCAATCCTCTCCTTGCTAAAAGCCAATGTGGACTAAGCAGGAGAGTGAATAACACCACCCATGCCCAGGCCCACGCCTCCAGAACCCATGCCCATGCCTCCAGCATGAGAGGGGAGCGAATAACACCACCCACCCATGCCCATGCCTCTAGCATGAGTAGGAGATAGGGTGCGCCCTCCTCTAACTGGTGCGGGCGAGGAAAGAACACCCCAACCTTCAGAACTGGCTCCAGGGCCCACACTGGCATTGATGGGGTGTGGGCTCAGGGAGAAGCACTGTGGGAATGAGGAGAGGGGAGCTGGGGCCAAGAACTAAGGAAAAAAGAAAGTCCTTTAGCCAAGTGTGGTGGCAGGTGCTTGTGGTCTCAGCTACAGAGGCTGAGGTGGGAGGATCGCTTGAGCCCAGGAGTTGGAGGCAGCAGTGAGCTGTGATCGCAACAGTGCACTACAGCTTGGTGACAGAGCGAGACCCTGTCTCTAAATAAAAACAAGAAGAAGAAAGTCCCACCCGACATGGGGAAACAGAGCACGCCTAGGGGTGGGTGTTGGAGCACTGTCGGCTGGGGAACTGAAAGGAGACAGCAGTGGAGCCTGGAGGTGGCTGTCTCAGGAAGGCCCTGCTTCTAGGGACCAGACATGTGGCCTGGAAGTAGAGGCAGCCTTCAGAGGCTTGCTAGTAACAGACAGGAAGTAGCAAGCCTGGATGTTCAAGGCCCTATGGAAGCGAAGGTGAATTGTAAACTCAGAAAACACAAGTTCACTCCCGCCTCCCAAAGGACAAGGAAAATGGTGCACTTCACTCCGCCAACAGGAGAGGGGACTCTTACACTAAGAAACCTACTATGGTTCCCAAGCCCCCAGCTCCTGCCTACAGCCATCTGTTATTACCAGTCCAGGCAAATTAAGACATTTCTAAATTAACAGATAATATCCATACAAAGCCAGTATACAGCGCCGACACTAATCCTTCCCACAAACACACAACACCTCAACTTGAATTACCAAATGCTACGGTCTGGAAGTTTACATCCCCCAGAATTTATACATTGAAACGCAGTCCCTGGTGTGATGGCATTTTGGGGGGGCCTTTGGGAGGTGATTAGGTCTCGAGGGCAGAGCCCTCGTCAATGAGATTAGTGCCCTTAGGGAAGAGGCTCCCGAGAGCTCCCTGGCGCCTTCCTCCGTGTGAGGGCATGAGGAGAGGAGCAATCTGCGAACCAGGATGCGGCCCTCGCCACGCACCTTGATCTCGTACCTCCAGCCTCCAGAACTGTGAGAAATCGTTCTGATATTTTGTTAGCGCAGCCTGAACAGATGAAAACACACTACATTCAGACACATGAAGAAAATCCCTAAATTATACATTTAAAAAACTCAACAGAAATGAACCCAAAAAAAGGTAAATGTGAAATTAGAGTTGCCTGAACTCACGAAAGAAAATGAGGAAAAGACCATCATCTCAGAAATGAAGACTGAATTAGAAAATCTCTTACGGAGAATGGATTTGACTAAAAGCTTAATAGTGTTCATTAAGGAAATGAATGAAAACAACCATAAAACAAAAATAAAAGTCATCGAGAAAGCTATCTAGAAGATAGATGGAAAAAAGATCCAATACAAACATATTATTGGTATCCCTGAAGATAAAAGGTAAAATAATGGTACATAATTAACATTTAACACTATAATCTAAGAAAATGTTTTAGAAATAAAAGAAGACTTAAATCTGCATATTCAAAGAGTCCGCCACATACCTGAAATCAGTTCCAAGACAATGCCTAGTAAAATGATTAGACTTTAAAAATGAAGAAAAAATATTCTTTGGAGCTCCAGAAAAACAATCAAGTCACTTACAAAGGAAAGAAAAGCATGTTTATATCAGACATCTTGTTGACAATGTATAAGCAATGCAACCCATGACAACATTTGTAAAAATTTAAGGACAGAAAGTAAGAGGCAAGGATTTTATAACCAGCCAATCTCTCCTTCAAGTAGCAAGAGTATAGAAAGCAAGCAGGAAATACAGTACTCACGAGTCTTTCTTAAGGAACCATCAGAAGCTAAGCTTCGTCCAGTCAAAGGGTGACTGGGAAAACTTTGGCAAAAATAAATATTAGTAATCAGAATCCAACACCATTGTGGCAGGCAGTCTCTATGGCGCTCACCCACATGAGAATCTCTACCTCTTGGTGTTCACACATTTGGGACTGCGTGGGGCTTTTGACTTTCCTCCAATCAATAGCCTACGGCAAAGATGACAGGATATCACTACTGGGATTATGTTACGTTGTTCTATCGTGTATGTGACGTTATACTATGTGATGTTTTGTTACATCTAGTCTCTAGAGACTCTTTCCTGGCTTGACAGAGTAAGCAGTCATGCTGGGAAGCCCGCGTGACAAAGAACTGTGGGTGGTCCCTAGGAACTGGGGGTGACCTTTAGAAGTTGAGGTTGGCCTCCAGCCAACATCTAGTCAAAAATTTAAGCTCTAAATATAACTACAAAGAACTAAATACTGCCAACAACCACATGAGTGGATGAGCAAATCCTTCCCTAGCTGAGTCTCTACATGAGAACCTAGTCCTGGCCACTACCAGCAGTACTCAGCTAAGCCATGCCCAGACTCCTGATCCACAGAAATGATGAGCTAATAAGCATGTGTTGCTTTAAGCCACTAGGTCAATGATAACTTATTACATAGCAACAGATAACTAATACAATAATATCAAAACATACTACAGGCTGGGCACAGTGGCTCACGCCTGTAATCCCAGCACTTTGGGATGCCAAGGCCGGAGGATCACTTAAGGCCAGGAGTTCGTGACCAGCCTGGCCAACATGGTGAAACCCCGACTCTACCAAAAATATAACTTAACCGGGCATGGTGGTGCATGCCTGTAATCCCAGCCACTTGGGAGGCTGAGGTAGGAGAATCGCTTGAACCTGGGAGGCAGAGGTTGGAGTCAGCGAGATCATGCCACTGCACTCCAGCCTGGGCGACAGAGTGAGACTCTGTCTCAAAAAACAAACAAACAAACAAACAAACAACAACAAAAAGTGAAATTTGGGGAAAGGCAAAAGTTCTTTGCAGCTTTTTGACTGTGTGGGGGTCAGCATCCCTAACCTTCTCATTGTCCGAGGGCCAACTGTAATTGCTAAACTGTATTCCATTGTATGGATATATATCTTGTTTATTTATTCACCAGTTGATGAACAACTGTGTTGTCTCTACTTTTCTGGCCATTATAAGCAATGCTGTTATGAGCATTTGTGTACAAGTCTTTGCGGGGACATTTCATTGTTTTCATTTCTCTTAGATTCCTGGGAGTAGGACCATTGGTTCATATGGTATTTTTATGTTTAAATTTTAAAGAAACTGCCAAACTATTTTCTACATCCTGTCCAAGTGGGACTTACTTCAGAAATCCAAAGATGGCCTAGTGTTAATATTCATACGTTTTGTGTCTTACTGTTTATCTCACCCTAGTCCCAGACCTGATATCGGGAAATTCATCGCTGACTCATTATATTAATAGCGCTAAGGAGAAACATCAGATCATTGTCTCCATACATGGCTCCAACAAAGGTCAACACCAATCCTGATTTTAAAACCACCAACAAAATATGAGCCAGTGGATATTCCCTTATCTATCTATCTATCTATCTATCTATCTATCTATCTATCTATCTAATCCATCTATCTATCTCTTCCCATCCTGAAGTCAGCATCTTTCTTAATAGGGGAAGTATTAGAGGCCTTTTTACTAAAGTCAGGAACAAGGTAAGCAGGCCCACTACATCCAATATTTAATACTGAATTGGAGTTATTCAGCCAATTTAATAAGATAAAAGAAAGCATAAAAATCAATAGAGAAGCAGTAAAGCTATTTGAATTTGTAGATGACAGAATGACTAAGAGAATCAAAGATAAAACTAACAACAGGCCGGACATGGTGGCTCATGCCTGTAATCCCAGCACTTTGGGAGGCCGCGGCGGTGGATCATCTGTCAGGAGTTTAAGACCAGCCTGGACAAGATGGAGAAACCCCGTCTCTACTAAAAATACAAAAATTAGCTGGACGTGGTGGCAGGTGCCTGTAATCTTAGCTACTTGGGAAGCTGAGGCATGAGAATCACTTGAACGTGGGAGGTAGAGGTTGTGGTGAGCGGAGATCACACTACTGGCACTCCAGCCTGGGTGACAGAGTGAGACTC
The DNA here is from genome assembly GCF_000951035.1 of Colobus angolensis palliatus. Lineage (NCBI taxonomy): Eukaryota > Metazoa > Chordata > Mammalia > Primates > Cercopithecidae > Colobus > Colobus angolensis. Next base: position 368,828 of record NW_012116822.1, on the reverse strand, counting down.
TGTCTCAAAAATAATAATAATAATAAAATAAATAAATAAATAAATACATAAAAGACTAACAATAAAACTAATAATAAAAATTCAGGTAAGACAGAAAGATATAAAATAACATACACAAAACAGTAGTCAATTCAAAGATATAATTGAAAAAACCATTTATAGTAGCAACACACAAGGTAAAAATACTCATGAATAAACTTCCTAAGAAATATGAAAAACATATATGAGGAAAACTTCAAAACACTCCTAGAAGTAGTCTTGAACAAAAAGAAAGATATCTCTTGTTTTGGTTTTGGATAAGGTAACTCAACTTCATGAAGATGCCAGTTATCCTAAAGTTAATATATAAACCTAATATAAACTTAATATGATCTCCTTCCCAACCCAAATACCAGCAACACGCTGCAATAGCTAGGAAATCCTTGCAGCAAAAAGCAGTGGAAGGAATTTGCCCACCAGATAGTAAAACACAACAAGGAGAGTTGAGCCCAATCTCTCTCCTCTATTGCAATGGTCTTGAATAAAATCTTCTTTGCCATTATTTATTATTATTATTATTATTATTTCGATACAGAGTCTCGCTCTGTCGCCCAGGTTGGAGTGCAGGGGTACGATCTCAGCTCAGTTTACCAACCTGTGCCTCCCAGGTTCAAGCAATTCTCGTGCCTTAGCCTCCCAAGTAGCTGGGATTACAGGCATGTGCCACCACACCTGGCTAATTTTTTATATTTTTTGGTAGAGACAGGGTTTTACCATGTTGGCCAGGCTGGTTTCAAACTCCTGACCTCAAGTGATCCACCCACTTCAGCCTTGCAAAGTGCTGGGATTACAGGCGTGAGCCACTGTTCCAGGCCCTCTTTGCCTTTAAATATATATATATATATATTTTTTCTCTCTCTTTCACCAGTATGTGAACAGATGGAATAGACAGACCTGTGAGACAAACTAGAAAGCCCAGAAACAGGCCCAGGGCTTGGATGTTTAGTGTATGATGAAGGTGCATTTCAGATCACTGGAGGAAAGATGACCTTTTAAATAAATGGCATTGGGATAGAGTGCTAGACATTTAGAAAAAGATTAAATTGGATCCACAGACTAAGTACAAAACTAAACAAATATTAGAAAACACAGATGATTGCTTTATAATTGGGCTTTTCATAGATAGAAAAGTCTAACTATGATTCCAAATCTATGTGAAAAGATGTCCAATTTCATTTATAATAATAGAAATATAAATTTAAAATACACTGAAATACTATTTCTCAGCTCTCAAACCAGCGAGGCTGTGGGGAAACAGAAGACGCTGTGATACACTTGTGGTGGGAATGAATGCAAAATAGTGCTACCTCTTGACAGGGAATGTGGAACTAGCTAACAAAATAAATCCATATTCACTCCTACTTCTAGAAATGTGTTCTAAATAGACACCTTTGCAAGTATTAACAATATAGGTGCAGGGTTATCCATTACTCCATTATTTTACATGTAAAAAAGGCTCGGAAAAAAACAAAATGTTCATCCACAGGACATAATTTGAATAAACAATAATAGTACAGCTACAGAACGGAACGCTACGTGAGTGTAAAAAAGAATGAGGCAGGTCTCCACGAACTGGTAAGAAGTTATTTTCAGGACATACTTCTAATTGAAGAAAAACAAGGAGCTGAATGGCTAACTTTTGTGATAATGCTTAAATGACTTGTTTTGCAGAAAGACATACAGGAAGGATAAACCAGAAAATATTTTAAATGGCTACCAATGGTGTGGGAACAAGGAGGAAGACGCAGGGGTGGATTGAGACCTCTAAGGATAGCTTTTTAATAGCTTTGACCTTTAAACCACGTGGTTTACATACTCAAAAAAATAAAATTACATCCTGAAGTCTAAAGGAAAAAAACCTCCACATTGAATGCAAGTAGAAACACACGAAGCTATCAGTGTGTCCGATTGATAACATAATCACGCAGCACTCTGCCTGCACACCCGTGGAAAGCCCGATGCTGACCTAGTAGGTTTTGGTTGGCTTTGGTGTGGATGCAGTAATTCTGAAACTATTTCGGGGTGCATTGTAGGCCTAAGTAAATGACTAAACATATTAATGTTTGGGGGAACAAGGTTCTCACTGCAGGAGAAAGGGAATGGAAATATTAATTTTTAGTAAAAAAGAAAGGTGTCTTGGCTTGATCCACTGACAAGGCCTAGAGGCAGCGAGTGCACGCCCCACACTAAGCCCGGGTCCCACGCGAGGAGCCAAGGCCCCTTGAAGAAATGGCTCTGGGTCTAGGTCCAGGTACAAGTGAGAGCCGGAACCACCCCAGAGACTGGCGTGGAATGGAAGGAGGGTGCAGACCCCGGCCTGAAAAGGGCCAGGTCCCGGGCAGGGCCCCACATCTGGCGGCCTGCGGGCTCCTCCTCGCCAGTCCGGCCCGGGCTCCGCAGCCTGTGGGTCTCTCGCCTGCCTTCCCTCTCCGGCCCCGGCAGTGCGCCCACCCGCCGCCAGGGGCAGCCTTTCAACGTCCAACCTCAAACCCCCGGGGCTGCCCAGGACATCCAGACCCCGCACGGACTCGGCTCCAGCTCCGCCCCCTCCTGCCCTCAGGGATCTCACCCACGCTGTTCCCCCAGGCTCCCCGTCCATCACAGCACAGGCAGGGCTCCCGGCTCGCTCGGGACAGCCTCCCTGACCAGACGAAGGCTCCGCCGCGCCCTGGTCTCCCTCTGCCCCAGTCACCCCACTGCATGTTCTTCCCAGCACGCATTCTTGGCCATGTCCTTGCTTTTCCCTTGGATTCCTTGTTTGCTGTCCCCTCCCACACCAACTAGTGAGCATTTACCGGGGCAGGCAGCAGGCGGCACACACTACGCGCTCAGTGAACGGCACAGACTACGCGCTCAATGAATGCGCTGGGCCAGTGAGTGGACAACCCCAGTCCCCCTCCACCAGTCGCCGGGCACAGTGGTTGCACTACGGCTACTGGAGCCAATTCTACCAGAGGTGGGACCCCAGCGTTGCCCCTCCATGGTCCCGCCCCTCTCTAAGCCTCAGCTACTCCACCTACCTGGCAGGCAGAGCTTCCCAGGACTCTTCTCAGGCTCCCGGGGCTCGGTAGAACTTCTGTCTCCCCCACAGCTCCAGGAGGCAGGAGGTAGGGGCCGGGATGAGCTACTCCATCACCCCAACTTCCCAGCTCTGTCTTTCCCACAGTTTCCCACGCCCACGCAGAGCATGGGGCGGCGTCGGCAGCATCCTTCCCCAAGCCCCTCCAAGCATCGCCTTCCCAATCTAAATACAAAGAGTGGACCAGGTGGTCCCTTGATGCCGTCCGCTGTCAATGCGTGAGAGACACACCCAGGACTCCCAGCAGACCCCACTGTTCTCGCAGGCCCTCTGATAGTAGTAGCACTGGTTCTTTCCTCAAATCCGATCCCATCCTCAAGGGCGACAGCACCCTCTTCCCCCAGGCGCAAGGTCCTTTCCCTTCTGTACCTGCACTGGCAGGTCTGCTTTGCCGTCCCCATTTCATAGAGAGGGAAACTGAGGTCCGGTGCGGGCGGAGGCTTTGGTCCAGGCTGGCTTTTCCTGCCACGCGAGTGGGTGAAAGAAGCTTGCTCTTCGCGCCCAGCAGGGGCTGGGGGCGCGCGGCAGAGCCGGGTCTCCCGCCAGGTGGCCGGGGGTGTGCCCTTAGGGTCCC
>NW_012116822.1:338547-364391 GCF_000951035.1 Colobus angolensis palliatus | reverse complement strand
CCTCCGCGGCGGCTAGCCCACCGCGCCAGGACCGCCAGCTCAGACCGTCAGACGCTGCCCTCCGGAGCGCGGACCCTGGCAGAGCTGCCCCAGCCTACCCCTCACCCGGTGGGCCTCTGGCGCCCCAAAACCCAGTTCACCCTGTCTTCTCAAGACTGGGCCCGGCCTGGTTCTCTGGGCTGGCCTCCTACCATGGCCACCTAGGTTGCCTGTGTCCCGGAGTGGCACATCCCTGGATAGGCATCCATCAGGGGATGAGGAAAGGGCACCCCCTCCCCCCACCCCGCCACCTTCTCGGTGCTCTCCTGTGGCTCCCAGGGACGGTGGATGCCACTTTGAAGACATCAGGGTGCTGGGAGGATGGCGATGCGCGATTTCACTTACAGAAAGGGAGAGGGGCTCTAACAGGATCCAGTGGCCTCCTTGAACTGGGTCCACTTTCAGTGAAAGTTCCCTGGTTGGTTCCAGCATAGAGGTCAGGACACCTGTCCTCTTGTGTCCAGTTTGTCCCTTCCGCTGGGTTTGTGGTCTCGCTGACTTCAAGAATGAAGCTGTGGACCTTGGCAGAGAGTGTCACAGCTCTTAAAGGTGGTGCGGACCCAAAGAGTGAGTATCCGCAAGATTTATCATGAAGAGCAGAACAAAGCTTCTACAGCACTGAAGAAGACCTGAACAGGTACCTGCTGCTGGCTGGCCAGGGGTGGGCGGACAGCTTTTATTCCCTTATTTGTCCCCGCCCATGTCCTGCTGATTGGTCCATTTTACAGAGTGCTGATTAGTGCATTTACAGTCCTCTAGCTAGCCAGAAAAGTTCTCGCAGTCCTCACCCAACCCAGAAGTCCAGCTGGCTTCACCTCTCACTCTGCTTTAGTCAGGACCTGCCTGATGAGATGTGGCCCAAAACAATCCAACCAGCTTGAGCAAAAAGAACTTACTGGCTTGTGGATCATAAAAAGCCAAGGTTTGCTGCTTAGAGGAATAGCTAGATCCAGGTGCTTAACGTGTCTGCATAGAAACCGGCCTCCCCTATCTCCCAGTCTTTCTGTGGCAGAATGGCCTTGGGTTGACACCTCAGAGAGGGCACGTCTGCCTGATAGTTACAAGGACAGACTCTGGCTGCCACACACAGGCTCCGAGGAGCCGAGCTTAGGCCATTTCCGCAGACCTAGGGAGCAAGAATAACAGGCCTGGTGTTGTCTCGGTAGAGCTGGGGCAGAGTTAGCCATGTGTCAGCTTTGAGCATTGAGCAAGGTGCTGTTCCAAGCTTCCCTGAAGGCTGTTTCTGGAAGAATGGACAGGTTAAAAACCACAGAGTCCAGCCCATTTCTTGAACTGTTAGAGAAACTGAGTCCTGGAGAGAGTGGGTATCTGCCTAGGGCTTACAGATGTATTAGAATCAATGTGGGCCGGCTAGGCTGGGCAGTGAGGCAGCAGGGCTGGGGCCAGGGCCAGAGGCTGGTCCTAGGGAGGGGTGATGTCTGAGACCAAGGGTCAGGTGTGGGGAAAGGGAGGGGGAACAGAGGCGGGCACTTGGTCTGGGGTGAGCGGTGTGCTTCCAGCAGGTAGACAGATGCACCTTAGGGTGCAGGCACTGGGCCACTCCCTGCATCTTCTCTGATTATCACCCTGTGCCCCTAAGCCTCAGGTCCAGTCCCAGAGTGCCCCCTGGATGAAGCTAGGAGTCTAGGAGGAGAGGCTGCAAGAGGGACCTTGGAAGAGCTGACCCACTCGGTGGTGTTGTTCTGGAGTCCGGGCGGCACTGAGCAGCCCTCCTAACCAAGTGCAGCTCTGCGGGGTGAGGCCAGCCTTTCCCCAGCCCACCCTTGCTCTGTGAGCAAAGGCTTGCTGTGCCCTGATAAAGCACTTTCTCCAGCAAGTGGCTGGGGCCACTGAGGTATGATTGTCCTGCTGGGAGCAGGGCAGGGGACGCTTGGATGAGGCCAGAACAGCTGGAACATGGGTGTGGACTAGCTCATGGCCACAGCTCCATGTCCCACAGGGGTGAGGGTGGCAGAGCTATGCTCTGGGACGAGGGAGAAGACTGTGTCCCCTGAGGTCTCCTGCGTCCTCTCCCTGCCAGACCCACCGCTGCCGAGAGTTGGGCCTGTGCTGAGGAAGAAGCATGAGCTGCAGTCGCAGCCACCACCGGGAAGGTCTTTGAGCCTCGCGGCCAGCGAGGAGTTCTGCCCTGAGTCTCCAGCCTCGTGGGACCCTGGCTGCAGGTGCCACCACTGGACCCTGGGAGGCATCTGCCCCCGCCCCCTCAGAGCCTACCCAGGAGCACCCTCTGGCAAGGAACCTCTCCTGCCCGGCCCTACCCAGCCCCCCCAACTTCTCACTGCAGAACATGCCCTGGGACTAATCCCTGAGTGAGGGCACTGGGACAGAGGGTGAGCCATCCCTAGGGCCGTCAGCTCAGTCTCCTCTCACCCTACCACTGCCCTGAGACATCTATCAGGTGGACACTTACCCAGGGCCTATGTGTGCCGGGCATCATGCTGGGTGCTGGGAATATAGCAGAGAGCCCGACACGGGGTTCCTGCCCCCTGGAACTCACAGTTTAGAGAAGGGAGGCTGAAAACTAACCTGAAAGGCTGAAAACAGTGTTTACTGTTTTAAACAAAAGAGTAAAAACAATCATTTCGGAGAGCGCCAAGTGCCATGAAGGAAGCCATACTGGGGAGGTGGTTGAGTGCGGCGGGCTGCTTTAGAAGGGAGGGCCCAGGAAGGGCCTCTCCAGGCACATCAGGTGAGGAACTGGCCACACAGGGTCTGGGAAATGGACCTGGGCAGAGGGAACAGCAAGGGCGAGTTCCTGTGGCTGGCATGGACTTTGCATCGTTTTTGGAAAAAAAGAGGCTGGAGAGTGGCTGGAGCCAAGGTGGACGGGAACAGGGCCAGGCAGGGTGTCCAGGCAGGCAAGGAGCTGGATCTTGTCCTCCAGGTGTCGACACAGGGGCAGGTGTGGCCGCAGCCCTGCCAGCAGCACCCCCAGCAGGAGGGGGTGGTGCCGTCCCCAGATGTAGGGGTCCTGACACCCACGAGGCCTTTCCCAGCACCTTCAGCCCCTGCGTAGCTGCCCCTGTCCTGGATGGCACATCCTGCACACATGTGACTCTGGGAGACCTGAGTGTGCCCCACCAGCTCAGCACTGGGTTAGTGGGGCTGGAGTCCTTGTTCACTGGGCGTGGCCATGAGGGACAGGCAGCAGGCCCACGAGGAGGTGGCGGGCAGGGGAGAGCTGATGAGTACAGACCTGGGCAGGGGGCAGGGGGCAGGGAACGGGGCAGACCTGAAGGCTGTGTCTGGGGCAGACGCCATAGGACTGGATGATGGAGAGATAGGAGAATGTGTGAGAAGTGACAGCAATGGCAGGGGTCCTGGCAGCGTGAATGGGGCACCTTTCCCAGGAGGGTGAGGAGCCCCTTCAGAGCAGACAGCACCTGCTGGGACTGTGGGGCCAGGGGCATGTGGAGGAGGTCTGGAGGCAGCAGGACCTGTGGATGCTTGCATGGTGTGGGTCCTCAGAGAGGAAGGAAGGACAGCATGGGCTCCAGCAGCTGCAGGCACTTACACAGAGCAGGAGCCTGTGAGGCCCTGCAGTATGTCTTCCCTGGATACTTGGCACAGCCACAGCAGGTGACTCAGGGAAGGGGCACCATGCAAGGCTGCTGAGCAGGATCACCAATAAAATCAGGAAATAATGAGGACAGAACTTTGGGCTCTGGCCAAAGCATTTTATTAGCCGACCCGTAACTCGTCCATTCTTGGTCTGGTGAAAACCCTCCAAAGTTAGTGCAAGGGCAGAGCTCTAGGAGAAGTCACCCTATAGGCAGCCACTGGAGGGGCCACATTTAATTATCCTTTACAGTCCAGGGCTGCCAACCCACTGAGCCTGGGCTGGGAGGAGCAAGAGAGAGGGGTGTGTGTGTATGTATGGATGTGCACGTGTGCATGCATGGTATATGCAGTATGTGGATGTGCGTTTGTGTGAATGTGTGGTGTTGTGTTCCATGCAGGTGCATGCATAACATGTGTGTAATGTGTGTGTGCTATATGCTTGTGTATGTAGTGCTGTGTTTTGTGCACGTGTGTGTGCTGTATATATGATGCTGTGTGCATGTGTGTGATATATGCATGTGTGTTGTGTGCTGTGTGCATATGTGTGGTGCTGTGTGCATGCTTGTGCTCTATGCATGTGTGTGGTGCTGTGTGTATGTGTGTGGTGTATGCATGTGTGTGCTGTGTGCATGTGGGTGTGCTGTGTGTATATGTGTGGTACTGTGTGCCTGTGTGTTCTGTGCATGTGTGTGTAGTGTATGCATGTGGTATGCTGTATGTGTGTGTGGTGTGCATGTGTGTGGTGCTATGTACGTGTGTGTGCTGTATGCATGTGTGTGTGGTTTGTGCATGTGTGTGCTGTATGCATATATGTGGTACTGTGTGCATATGGTATGCTGTGTGCATGTGTGTGTTGTATGCACATGTGTGGTATTGTGTGCATGTGTGTGTGGGGTAAGTGTGGGTCTGATCCTGATCTGGACTCGCCCAAGGATGAAGGAAAGCATCATAGATGGGATCCCTGGAAGCAGAGGTAGAGATGTGGGTGCAGGTTGTTTATGTGGGAGGGGTCCCAGGTGACCAGCCTGGTGGAGCCCCTTTGGGGAACTGCAGGAAGTGTCTCGCAATTCTGCTGGGCAGAGGATTTCCCCCATGTCTGCTATGCTTTCAGGTTGCTCCTGCATGAAGGCTGAGGAGACTTCCAGGACTTAAGAAACATTTCAGAGGCAGAAATGCAGGAGCTGGACATGGTCACTGCAAAGTTTCAGCTCAGAGCCATTTGCTCAGTGTGCTGAGCGCAGGCAGAGAGCTCGCGGTGCAGGGGCAAACCTTGCTGGCTGCTGTGCACCCGTCGGAACACTCAAGATTCCCTCAGGTCCCGCATTAAGTCCACGAGGTCACCTCCCTCCTCCACCACCCCTGCTAGGATCCTCTCACCCATAGGCAGTAGGTGGCGTATCCAGGGGTGACCTGCAGTGTTGGAGCACGGGTAACCAGGCTCTCCTTGGGCCATGCCTGTCTATGTTTATAACAGGACATGGAAATGAGAGGGGCCTGTGGCTCCTCTGAGTCCTAGACATCATCTCCTCACCCAGTCATGCTTCACCAGGAGGGCTGGGTGCCCCTGCTGGGAGGGACCCCTGGCCCCACCTGCTGAATCACTGACATGAGCGGTCCCAGGTGTCCTAGAGCATGGGTTTAGGTTCGGAGAGTCCTCCTGGGTCCTGGGGAAAGTGTCCAGCAGAGTGAAATCTGCAGGCACGGGAAGCACCTCTCGAGGGTCTTCAGCCCCAAAGCTTGGGGGAAGTTGTGACTCGATGGGGCCGTCAGGTTGTAGCTGGGGGCTGGGGATATAACCTTCCTCTTTCCTCCAGAGTACCCCAGAGCACCTGTCACACTCAAGGTTTCATCTCTACAGGGCTGTCAAATGTCAGCTCGTGTGGAATCACCTGGAATGCCTAGGAAAAGCCAGCAACCTAGGCTCATGTGTGGGGTTGGGGTCTGGGTGGCCCTGCACTCAGTATCGGGAACAGGTGGCCCAGGTGTAGCTGATGCAGGCCGAAGATGGGCAAACTCAAGAAATGCTGGTGCTGGGGGATCCAGGCTTATCATCCCCATCTGTGGTAGGCAGAATTAATGACCCCTAAAGAAGGCCACTTTTTAATCCCCAGAACCTGTGGCTATGCCCAAAGGGACCTGGCAGGTGGAATTAGGTTATGGATCTTGAGATGGTGAGATGATCCTGGATTATCCCGGCGAGCCCAGCGTCATCACAGGGGTCCTCACAAGTGGAAGAGGGAGGTAGAAGGCAATCAGGGAGGCGGTGATGGGAGCAGGGTCTGGGAGATGCTGCCCTTCCGGCTTTGGAGGAAGGGGCCATGAGCGGAGGAATGTGGATGGCTAGAAAATGCCAAGAAACAGATTCTCCCCAAGGGCCTCCAGAAGGAACCAGCCCTGCTAACACATTACTTTCAGCCCACTGAGACCCACGTTGGACTTCTGACCCACAGAACCGTGCTGCTTTGAGCCACTGAGTCGCTGGTAATTTGCAACTGTAGCAATAGGAAAGGACGACACCATCCCACAAGACAGGCTGGGAAAATCGGGCCACCGGTGCAGGCGATGCCCAAGCCTCCCACATCTCTCACTGGCTGCCCCGTGTGGGTGGGAGCTTGTGAGACTGGGCTTGGGCTACTGCCCTCCCCAGAGCCAACAGCCTGGCTGGGCAGAGTGGTGGTGAAGCAGTGCTGGCCTCCCCCAGGAGCTGGCTTAAGGCGCACGTTCCCTAGGCCCCTGCCCAGACTTCTGACTCAGAGGGCTTGGGCAGGGCCAGGGAATCCGAGTCTGTCAGGTGCCCCAGTGGTTCTGAGCCCAGCCAAGTTCGGGAGCCATTGCCTCAACTGATTCCTTCCCGTGCGTTGTGGCTGGGCCTGTCGCTTTTCCCAGGGGGCCTGCAGACGACTGGAATGCGCCACAGGCTGTCAGGGAGCAGAGGTGCCCATGTCCTTGTGGGAAATGGCCAGGGGTGCTCGTGTGTGCTCATTCAGCACAAGTGAGGCAGGCACCTTGGCGAACAGGCTGGACGCCTGGGCATACGTGTGGCAAAGTTTTAGGCTCACAGGACAGAAAACCTCCAAGCAAGAGTGAGCGGCTGCCGTGAACGTCGGCAGGAGGTGCTGCGGGGAGCTGAGGTGCTGCGGGGAGCTCTGGCGAATGTGGTGAGTGTTTCTGCTGGGCCACTTGTGTGCGAAGAAGCACTGACCGGGGCCGGGGAGGAGCCCCTGCAGGGCTGCAGAATCCCCGAGCTGAGCAGAGCGCCTGCAGGGCTGCAACCTGGGGAAGGTGTGTGGGCCCGGGGCATGTCTCCATCTGAAAGTTCTTAGTAATCTGATCTTTGAATTTGTGTTTGCTAAGTCCACTGGGACTACGGAGTATGCTTGTGAGGAAACACATTTGCGCTGCGTGTCCACGCGACTCCTTGCTTGCCCTATTCACACTTAGGGCTCAGGACGCCCCTGTACACAAGGTGCTGGTGGGGCGACTGTTTCGGGCCGCCCAGACTCAGGCAGGTTCCAGGTAGGCACATTACTGGGCACTGAGTCAGCAGGGCACTGACAGCCCCAGGGCCAGGCTCCCTGTTCTAACCAGAACTTGCTTCAGACAGAGAGAAGGCAAGGGTGTCCTGAAAACCACCAATGGCCACATGACCTGATCATAGCCTTTTTTTTTTCCCCCCCACCCGCTTTCCCAACTTTTATTTTAGGTTCAGGGGTATAGTGTGGGTTTGCTGCATAGATAAATAGTATGTCGTGGGGTTTGGTGTGCACTTTATTTCATCACTCAGGTATTAAACACAGTACCTGGTTTTTTTTTTTTTTAAATTTATTTTCACTCTTCTCCCACCCTCTACCCTCAAGTAGGCCCCAGTGTCTACTGTTCCCTTCTTGGTGTCCACACGTACACAGCGGTTCACTCCCACCTATGAGAACATGTTGGCCGGGCGTGGTGGCTCATGCCTGTAATCCCAGCACTTCGGGAGGCTGAGATGGGCAAATCACAAGGTCAGGAGTTCAAGACCAGCCTGGCCAACGTGGCGAAACTGCATCTCTACTAAAAATACAAAAAATTAGTTGGGTGTAGTGGCAGGCGCCTGTAATCCCAGCTACTCAGGAGACCGAGGCAGGAGAATTGCTTGAACCCAGGAGGTGGAGGTTGTAGTGAGCCGAGATTGCACCACTGCACGCCAGCCTGGGTGACAAAGTGAGACTCCATCTCAAAAAAAAAAAAAAAAAAAAATGAGAACGTGTGGTATTTGGTTTTCTGTTCCTGCATTCATTCACTTAGGATAATGGCCTCCAGCTGCATCCATGTTGCTGCAAAGGGCATGATTTAGTTCTTTTTTACAGCTGTGTTGTATTCCATGGTGTACCACATTTTATTTATCCAATCCGCCATTAATGGGCACCTATATTGATTCCATGTCTTTGCTATTGTGAATAGTGCTGGGATGAACATATGCATGCATGTATCTTTATGGCAGAATGATTTATTTTCCTTGGGGTATATAACCAGTAAAGGGATTGCTGGGTCGAATGGCACTTCAACTCTTAGTTGAGAAATATCCAACTGATTTCCACAGTGGCTGAACTACTTTACATTTCCACCCATGGTGTATAAGCATTCACTTTTCTCTGCACCCTCCCCAGGATCTGTTATTTTTGATAATAGCCATCCTGACTTGTGTGAGATGGTATCTCACTGTGGTTTTGCTTTGCATTTCTCTAATAGTGATGTTGAGCATTTTTTCATATAGTTGTTGGCCATCTGTATGTCTTCTTTTGAGAAGTGTCTGTTCGTATCCTTTGCCCATTTATTAATGGGGCTATTTGTGTTTTCCTTGTTAATTTGTTTAAGTCCCTTATAGAATCTGGATATTAGACCTTTGTCAGATGCATATATTTTCCTCCATTCTGCTTGTTTTCTGTTTACCCTATTGATAGTTTCTTTTGCTGTGCAGAAGTTCTTTAATTAGATCCTGCTGGTCAATCTTCATTGCAATTGCTTTTGGAGTCTTTGTCATAAAATATTTGCCACAGCCAATGTCCAGAATGGTATATCCTAGATTTTCTTTTAGGGTTTTTATAGTTTTAGGTTTTACATTTAAGTCTTTAATCCATCTTGAGTTGATTTTTGTATATGACATAAGAAAGGGATCTGGTTTTAATCTTCTGCATATGGCTAGCCAGCTATCCCAGTGCCATTTATTGAACAGGGGATCCTTTTCCCATTGCTTGTTATTGTCAGCTTTGTCGAAGATCACATGGTTGTATTTCTGGGTTCTCTGTAGCAGTACCATGCCGTTTTGGTTACTGTAGCCCTGCAGTATAGTTTGAAGTTAGGTGGTGTGCCACCTCTAGCTTTGTTCTTTTTGCTTAGGATTGCTTTGGCTATTTGGGGTCTTTTTTGGTTGCATATGAATTTTGGAATAGTTTTTCCCAATTCTATGAAAAATGTCATTGGTAGTTTGATAGGAACAGCACTGAATCTGTAAATTGCTTTGGATACTATGGCCATGTTAACGATACTGATTCTTCTATCCATGAACCTGTAATGTTTTGTGTCATCTCTGACTTTGAGCAGTGGTTTGTGATTATCATTGTAAAGATCTTTCACCTCCCTGGTTAGCTGTACTCTTAGGTATTTTATTCTTTTTGTGGCTATGTGAATGAGATTGTATTCTCGATTTTGCCCTCAGCTTGGATGTTATTGGTGTATAGAGATGCTATTGATTTTTGTACATTGATTTTGTATCCCGAAATTTTGCTGAAGTTGTTTATCAGATCCAGGAGCCTTTGGGCACAGAATAAGAGGTTTTCTAGGTATAGAATCATCTTCTGAGAACAGAGATCATCTGATTTCCTCTTTTCTTATTTGGATGCTTTTTCTTTCTTTCTCTTGCCTGATTGCTCTGGCTCGGGCTTCCAATACTATTTTGAAAAGGACTGGTGAGAGAGGGCATCCTTGTCTTGTACCAGTTTTCAAGGAGAATAGTTCCAGCTTTTGCCCATTTGATATGATGTTGGCTGTGGGCTTATCATATTTGGCTCTTATTGAGGTATATTCCTTGGATGCCTAGTTTGTTAAGGGTTTTATACATGAAGGGATGTTGAATTTTACCAGAAGCCTTTTCTGCATCTCTCGAGATGATCATGTGGCTTTTCTTTTTAGTTCTGTTTATGTGATAAATTACATTTATTGAGTTGCGTATGTTGAACCAACCCTGCATCCCAGGGATAAAGTCTATTTGATCGAGGTGGATTAGTTTTTTGATATGCTGCTGGATTTGGTTTGCAAGTATTTTGTTGAGAATTTTTGCATCTATGTTCATCAGGGACATTGGCTTGAAGTTTTCTTTTTTTGTTGTTGTTGTGTCTCTGCCAGGTTTTGGTATCAGAATGATGCTGGCTTCATAGAATGAGTTAGGGAGGAGTTCTTCCCTTGGCCTTGATTTTTTGGAATAGTTTCAGCAGGATTAGTACAAGTTCTTCTATATGTCTGGTAGAATTTGGCTGTGAATCTGTCTGGTCCAAGGATTTTTCTGGTTGGTAGGTGTTTTATTACTGATTCAATTTTGGAACTTGTTATTCGTCTGTCCAGGTTTCTTCCCAATCATAGCCTTTCTTACTAGGGCTGCTTCCCTGTATCAGTCATTCACAGAGTCAAAAAACAGTGACTGAAAAGGAAAGGGGAAGATGGCTGCCCCTTCAGCTATTTGTTACCTCCGTTTCCTTTTGGGTTCTGTAAGTCTTCCAACATCTGTTTAGCCTTCCTTTCCCTGTCAGCCTTCCACACGCATCAGTAAGCTGCAGGTGGGGAGAGGAGGTAGAATGTGTGTGGGTCAAAGTGACAGTCATACCTCGCTTAACACTGGAGACACCTTCTGAGAAATGTGTTAGGCAATGTTGTCATTGTGAGAACTTCACAGAGTGTACTCACACAAACCCAGATGGTACAGCCCACTAAGCACCTAGGCTGTATCGCAAAGCCTATTGCCCCTGGGCCACAAACCTATATAGCAAGTTGCTATACTGAATACTGTACGCAATGGTAACACAATACTAAGTAATTGTGTATCTAAACAAAACATATTTATTTACTGAGATGGGGTTTCACTCTGTTGCCCAGGCTGGAGTTCAGTGGCATGACCACAGCTCACTGCAGCCTCCAACTTCTGGCCTTAAGCGATCCTCCCACCTCAGCCTCCTGAGTAGCTGAGGCCACAGATGCATGCCACCACACCCAACTAATTGTTTCATTTTCTGTAGAGATGGAGCCTCACTCTATCACTCAGGCTGGTCTTGAACTCTTGGCCTCAAGTGATCCTCCCATCTCAGCCTCCCAAAGTGTTATGATTACAGGCATGAGCCACCACACCTGGCCTCGAAACATGGAAAAGGTAGAATATAAATACAGTATTATAATCTTATGAGACCTCTGTCATATGTGGTCCGTGGTTGACTGAAATGCCATTATATGACTCATGACTGTGGTTGCGTTAGCCTTATGCAGAGCTGACCTGGTAAGAACGAAATATTTATGCATGTATAAGCTACACAAGACAAACTGTGTAATTTCAGTGATTCTGTGTAGGCATTAAATTCTGTTATATTTGCATTTAAAACAAGCAATGAACAATGTAAAAACAAACAGTAATGTTCATCTTACATTTTAATGATAACCTCATATTTTAGGTTTTATGTACTTAGAATAACATTAAATGGCACATAAAAATGCCAGGACAAGGGGAGAGAGAGTGAGTGAGAAAGGAAAAAAGTGCTTTAACACTAACAGCACGATTTCCCTGATTTTCAAACCCCACCTTTTCATTTCGCTCTGGCTCCCAAACCCGGGGATGAAGCGAGAAGTGCCTTTGCCTGGATTTCAAGAACTGCCCAGGGAGTTGGCCAGGCAGGGTGGCTCACACCTGTAATCCCAGCACTTTGGGAGGCCGAGGCAGGTGGATCACCTGAGGTCAGGAATTCGAGACTAGCCTGGCCCACATGGTGAAACCCCATCTCTACTAAAAATACAAAAATTAGCCGGCCGTCGTGGCAGGTGCCTGTAGTCCCAGTTACACGGGAGGCTGAGGCAAGAGAATCACTTGAACCTGCGAGGTGGAGGTTCCAGTGAGCCAAGATCGCGCCATCACACTCCAACCTGGGGAACAAGAGCGAGACTTCGTCTCCAAAAAAAGAAAACAAAAACAAACAAATAAACAAAAAAAATGCCCAGGGAGATCACGGAGGCAGGCTGTGAGGGCGCGTCTATGAGCACCCAACTGCGTTCCATTCGAGAACAAGTCATGTGTAAACACGGGCCAGGCCAGGGAGCCTGATGCTTTCCTACGAGAGAGCCATTGGGTGGATGACCTTTTGTGCCCCTCCTCTCCTTCTCCCTGCTTTGAGCTCGGTGGGGTCTGAAACTGAAGAGGAGGAAGTGACATGGGAGCAAAATGAGGGGCAGGAAGGCCTCTGTCTCCTCGTACCAGATACTGAGCTGTTGTCTCTCAGCTTCAAGCCTCACTTCTATGCTTAGCCTCAGCTGAGCTACACATCTCTCCGCTGTCAGCTGACTCCTTGTTGACCTTGCAAATGGGAGGTTCTAGAAGGAGACAAGAAAGCACTTCTCCTTCCCATTGTGCCCACTGTCCTGATGGTGGCACATCAGCAACAGCCCTGCACGCCAACAGTGGCGGCCGGTTCCAGACTCAGTTTCATTCTGCTCTTCCAGGACAGCTTCATCGCCACTCCCACAGGGGCTACCACCAGCCTGGCCATGCTGCTCCTCCCAGATCTGGTTCCCTCTCCGTGGGGCCCTTCTCTGAACTTTCAGGCTCTGACAAGGCCAGATTCTCTCTTCCCTTTATTCCTTAACCCCTAGAGGGTCGCAGCTGCCCCTTCAGCTATTTGTTACCTCAGTTTCCTTTTTGGTTCTCTAAATCTTCCAACATCTGTTTAACCAAGTCCCCACATTCAATTCTTTGTTGAAATACCTAGTATGGCTCCTGTGTCCCTGACTGGTCCCCACTCGGTGACCCAACCTGGTATCAGGAGTGGTGCCCTGGGAAACAGATCCTCAAAGATGGGGGAGCTCAAATCCATAGTGTGATGGGCCCGTGAAGTGTGGGACTTTCCCATCCCTTATCTCCTGCTCCCTGCTTTGACCCTAGTAGGATAAAAAAAAATTCAAGCTAGTAATAAAAGAGAGGAAGGATAGAAGTGAAATATGGGGAAGGGGAGGAATATGCCATGCCACCTTCCCTGCCTTCCTGTATATTGAATATCCCAAGCAGAGAAGGTAGAAGATTTATCTCTGAATGAATTTGGCAAGTTTGAATATCACACAGCACGAGCCATTTTAATAACTAAACCGAAACGGAATTTTTTGCTTAGACTAAGTTTTCTCTTTTCTATGAGAGACCAGAAAGATCATGGGATCTATCAATGTTTTCAATCAATTGCTCCCCCACTAACTGTTAAGGAGTCAGGGAGTAAAATAAAATTGCATATTAATTATGTCACATAGGCCCTGCTTATTCAACATACTGGTTATACTAGATTTTATGTTCAAATATACCTAAATAAGATAACACAAACAATTTAAAGCAGCACTGGGATTTAGTACAACTGTTTTTCTTTCCAAAAAGTCCTGTAATTTAGGAAACTTGAATATAGACTTGGCATTAACTTTAGTTTTTAAAGATACATACTGGAAAATTTAGGGGTAAAATTTAATGATGCCAATAAATTACTTAGTAAAGAAGATATATTAGTCAGCACAGGCTGCTGTAACAAAATACCACACACTGCATGGGTTAAACAACAGAAACTTCTTTTCTTTTTTTTGAGACAGAGTCTCGCACTGTTGCCCAGGCTGGAGAGCAGTGGCAAGATCTCAGCTCACTGCAAGCTCCGCCT
Organism: Colobus angolensis palliatus; assembly: GCF_000951035.1. Lineage (NCBI taxonomy): Eukaryota > Metazoa > Chordata > Mammalia > Primates > Cercopithecidae > Colobus > Colobus angolensis. Next base: position 350,853 of record NW_012116822.1, on the reverse strand, counting down.
CCCGGGTTCCTGCCATTCTCCTGCCTCAGCTTCCCGAGTAGCTGGGACTACAGGTGCCCGCCACCACGCCCATTTAATTTTTTTGTATTTTTAGTAGAGACAGTATTTCACTGTGTCAGCCAGGATGGTCGCGATCTCCTGACCTCGTGATCCACCTGCCTCAGCCTCCCAAAGTGCTGGGATTGCAGGCGTGAGCCACCGTGCCCAACCCAGAAACTTATTTTCTTAAACAGTCTGGAGGCTGGAAGTCTGAGATCAGGGTGCTGGGATGTTCGGGCTTTGGTGAGGACTCTTTTCCTGGCTTGCGGATGGCTGCCTTCTCCCTGCACCCTGTTTTGTTTTTCCTTTTTTTATTTTTTAATCTTTTTTTTGGTCTTTGAACTCATTAAAAATTCTTGTTTTTTAACAGAACAATAAACACGTTTATTACATGGGTGGAGACAGAAAGGATGAGGATTTATTTGCCTTTCCGGGCCTTGATTTTCCTAAGATAGAACTCTGACTCCTTGCCCTCTAGCACATAGCCATCTGCCTGGCCACACTGTCCTGGCCTTGACGCGGTGCTTGCCCTGCTGGAGCTGCTTCTCCGGAGGCTGATTTTGGTATTCTTTTTCCTTTCATCATATTTCTTCTGAAGTTTTTAGATCAGTTTTTGTTTAAAACCTCTTCCTCCTCAGGAATCAGCTTGGCCCCTTTCTTGCGGCCCAGGAGCAGTGCATGGTAGGACTCGTACCACCATGGTGTGTTGTCAGTGAGTATGATGCAGCTCTTCACCAGGGTCTTGGTCCAGACCAACTCATTATTGGACGCACTGTAGACAACATCCATGATGCTTGTTTTGCAGTTACAACACTCTGAGCCCCAGGAGAAACTCCCACATCCAGCCTCAGGGCACAGTATGTTTTGTGACTTCTCTGCACATGGACTGTGTGGATGTGGCAGGGGCCGATCTTGGCACTGGCAGCAGGGCACCCCAGCTCATACTGCCTCTTGTGGTTAGGTTTTCTCTTGCCCCCGGTCTTGTGGTGCTTGTGCCAGCTGTCCCGAGAGGTGCCAGCTGTCCCGAGAGATGCCATTCGCTCAGCGCTGGCTGGAAAGACCCACCTGTCTTAATCTTAATAAATGTATTTAAGCCTTTGCTGGGTCTTACCAAATTAGGCACATAGAGTTTGTTGAGGCCACAGACTCACAGGAATTTCAAATTTTTCCTTACCATTTCCTCTGTCACCTAGATTGCTTAGTGTATTGTTAGTCTCCAGATGTGTAAGATATTATACAATTTATTTTGAATTTTATCACATTATCCTATGATGTTGACTTTGGGATTTACTGAGACTTCCTCTGTGGACTGATACAGGCAGTATTCCCGTAAGTTCCCTGTGTTGAAAAGAATGTGCCTGTTGGCTCTAGTGCTCTCTCTGAGCCCAGGTAGAGAGCTGTGGCGTTCCAGTCTTCTAGTTCTTTGCTTTTTCACCCACCTGACCTGTTCATTTCTGAGAGGGGTGCATTCAAATTTCAAACCACACTTTTTGGTATTTTGTGAACCATCATATGCACACACACACACACACAGTTATATATTATACATATACTACATGGTGTGTGTTTTGTAATTTTATATATTGTTAGGTTTTCCCTTTGCTCACGGCCCTTAACTCTTTTTGATTAGTGTGTTTTGGTCATTGACATTTATTTTAACTACTGGTATATTAGGGCTTATTTATGCTTTTATTTCATTTTTCCTATATTTACCATATTTTCTGATAAGAACAGACTTGATCTGTTCCTGATCTGTTACTTGATCTTCACCAAAAAGCAAGGATGATATTTTCTTTTTCTCCCCTTTTCCTGACTGAATTTCCTTCTGGCCCAAGTAATGATTTTTATTTTTGTCTATCAATTTTAACAACTTTAAAAAATGTTAGGCATCCATCCCACAAACCCAGGTGCGTCCCTAATATCCTCTCACATTCCTCTGGTCTCTCTCCGTTTCGTCTCCACCTCCATCAGCAGAGTTGGTATCATTCTTGGAGCTTTATGAAGTCTCGTGGTCCAGAAAAATGTCCAAAGGTTCATGAGTTACTCCTCAGGACTCTCAGAAGCCACACTGACTTCTTAGTAGTTTCTCTGAAGTCAACACCAACGCCTTCAGCCACATGTAGGCAGCTCATTACAAATGCTATTATGCAGGCACATTTGTACATGGCTACCTATACCCGTGTCCGTCTATAAAATACATGTGTATACATCATGTATACATGAAGTTGAGACTTTTTTTTTTTTTGAAACGGAGTCTCGCTCTGTCGCCCAGGCTGGAGTGCAGTGGTGCGATCTCAGCTCACTGCAAGCTCTGCCTCCCAGGTTCACACCATTCTCCTGCCTCAGCCTCCCAAGTAGCTGGGACTAGAGGCACCTGCCACCACGCCTGACTAACTTTTTTTTCCTATTTTTAGTAGAGATGGGTTTTCACCATGTTAGCCAGAATGGTCTCCATCTCCTGACCTTGTGATCCGCCTGCCTTAGCCTCCCAAAGTGCTGGGATTACAGGAGTGAGCCACTGCGCCTGGCCGAAGTTAAGAGACTTTTAAAAATCTGCTTGCTTGTAAAAAATCAGTGGGGAAATTAATGACTACATATCAGTATAAACGCATGTACATACACATGCATGTAGACAGGATATAGCAGGTGGTGAAATAACATTTGGAGAATCTGGGTGAGGAAGAATTCTTTGTACTATTTTTGCAACTTTTCTTATTTCAAAATTAAAATTTAAAATGTAATGGGGTCAGCCAACAGGACACGGGACTCAGCTTTGAAGAGCTTCCCTGACTACAGTTTTGGCAAGTCAAGTCTCAAAAAGAGGAATGAAAAAGCCAGAGAAATAAGGTGTGATGCTGCCTGAGGCGGCTGTGAAACCAACACCATGCTCTGAGCCTGACCAGTAAAGGGAAAGAATAGGGCATGGGGCTGCCTTTTGCCTGAGGCTCACCTCAGGGCCACCAAACAGCCCTGGCTGACACGCGGGAGCTCCCACTGACAGCAAACTGCCAGCACATGATGGCAACAGGACGAATTAAGGAAATCACTCTTCCCCGAGCCCTCAAAGAATTCTTGCTCATGGCCAGGATTGTGAACTGAGGCCAACAGCATGTGACATGTAGATGAGGCACCCCCAAAGGAAGCCCACGTGGATAACTTCCTCTTCACGGGGAGGAAAATGTGACTGAGGGATGGAGGACTGGACTGTCATCACCCTAGCCAGTGGCCAATGTTAGCATCACTGGCCTGGTGTGATGGCTCATACCTATATTCCCAGCACTTTGGGAGGCTGAGGAGGGAGGACTGCTTGAGCCCAGGAGCTTGAGACTAGCATGGGCAACAGAACAAAACTCTGCCTCTAAAAAACACTTAAAAATCAAAAATCAAAGTTTTAGCATCACTGACAGAGGGTTAAAAAGACATGAAGTGTCCTTTGGTGTGATTTAATAGAAAGGACACAAAATCACTTAAATGTATTACAACCAAAAGATGCAGGTGAACCTAGCAAAGCTTTATCTGTACCTTCCAGATCCCAGGAAATCCTGGGGATGGGAGCAGGTCAGGGCAAACTCTTAGAAGTGGCCACACAAAGCTGGAGGGTGCACACCCTGCAGCACAGCCTGCCCTGCCTGGCACTGTTAAGTTGGTTCAATGGAGGATAAGAAGATCCTTCAGGACATGACAACCAGAAAGCAGGCACTATGAATGCATGGGTGTTGACTAGGCCCTGGAAAAAAAGGCAAGGGATGCTCAAGGTGATCAACATCTGAAGTCACACCCAGCGTGAGCCAGGTTCTGCCCTGATGGAGACATTTTTGTAGTCATCAGGCAACAGGAGAGCTGTCTGGCATTAGCTGTACGGTCCTTTGCGGAATCAGAGTCACACAGCCTTCAAAACACATCACTTCTTTATTCACGCTGAAACAAAACAAGGCCACTAAGTGCCCTGCTCCCTTACACAATCGGACCTATGGACACGGGGACAAAACTAGACATGTTTTCTAAGTGGCCACAGGATAGCAAAAGTGTGGCTATCAAGGGGGAGGTGGGCACTCACCACCTGCCCCTCTCAAGTAAAAATAAAAGAAAGCACTCTGAGATCCAGGGAGGGTGCCAAACTCGTTTCTTTTTCTTGAAATGTGACTAGTAAGTGGAGCAGAGAATGACGCTGAAGTGCATTCATGCTTTCTGTGACCCATCCATCAAGCTCCTTCTCTGTGACCTTGCGGCCGAGTGATGAGGCTGCAGAGCTGAACTGCCCTGCTGACAGGGAGACAACAGCCACATGGACGTGTCCTGATGACTGCCTGAAGGTGCTGCTCATCACCATGCAGATGAAGGTTCGGGAGACGTTCATGCCATCAGACCACAGATGTCAAGCTGGGAGAGAATGTTTATGACGATGACAGAACTGGGATTGACTGCAACGTCACAAAACTCAGGAACTGAGATGGGCCTACACCCAGAGTGTGACATGGCTGTCAAGACTAAGGCCACCCAAGAGTGTGTTAATTAATGGGGGCCCTTAGAGGGTGCCCTGCTCAGGCTGTATCTCAAATACTGTGTCTACTTCTGGGCCCATGTTTTAGGAGTGCAGCTGACAAGTGGGTCCCCAAGGTGATCAGGCTCTGGGGGATTTTTATTTTTAGAGAATGGGTCTCACTCTGTCGCCTAGGCTGTAGTGGTCTGGTCAATGCTCACTGCAGCCTCAAACTCCTGGGCTCAAGCAATCCTCTTGCCTCAGCCTCCTCAGCAGCGGAGGCTTTTTCACAGGAGAGAGGGTTGGATGAACTTTTGAGTTTAACACAGAGAAGGGAAGACTTGGAGCTGACCTTTCCAACTAACATATTAAAGCCTCTGCTATTAAAAGCATGTCAGACTTGCTGTTTTGCCTGGAGGAAAGGTCTAGGAGCCATGGGCAGAAGTTACGGGAGCCAAGTGTCAGTTCGATTTAAGAAAGAACGTTCTAGCAGTTAAAAGTACAAACGATTCAGTGGGAAAGGAATTCCCTTCTTGTGAACAGGGGCTGGGTGACCAGCTGTGAGGAACTCTTCAGGTTGAGTCCTACTTGAATGGATGTGACGCAGAGAGCCCCTCTGTGCATTCCACTCTAGATGCGCAAATGAAGTTCACTTCAAAGCACACTTAAAAATGTGCGAATGAAATTAATTTCAAAGCACATTTATAAAAGCTGTAAGAAAATCACAGGGAGTTTGAGGGAAGAGGAGAGAATATATTTTTGGAAAATCGATTTAAAATACGGTTTTAAGTGAAAGAATTTACTTCAAAGCTCAGCACAGAACTACTCCTTTAGGAGATGTGTTTAATGATAGCTGTGTCTTTGTACATTTCCATTTAGCTCCTGAGTTCCACGTGGAGGAAGTGATGGAAATTACCCAGTTCATTGGAACAAAGTCGTTTTTCTTCTGCCATCAAGTAAGAACACCAACCAGTGCTGGGGCTGAGTGACGATGCCCTGTGTACACCCAAGATTTGTGTACAAACGAGTCAGGCCCAGCAAGGGCAGAAACGGCAGCAGAACCCTCCTGAGGCTCCGCTCCCCTGAGAACACAAAGCATCTAGGAGCTGTGTCTAGAGAGGGGCTTTTCGGCCAGGCACAGAGGCTCACGCCTGTAATCCCAGCACTTTTGAGAGGACGAGGCAGGTGGATCGCTGGAGCTCAGGAGTTCGAGACTCACCTGGCCAACACAGTGAAACCCCATCTCTACTAAAAACACAAAAATTAGCTAGGCACAGTGGTGCACGCCTGTAATCCTGGTTACGCGGGAGGCTGAGGTACCAGAATTGCTTGAACCTGAGAGGCGGAGGTTGCAGAGAGCCGAGACCGCTCCTCTGCACTGCAGCCTGGGCGACACAGTGAGATTCTGGAAAGAAAAAGAAAGAAAAAGGAAGGAAGGAAGGAGGGAGGGAGGGAGGGAGGGAAGGAAGGAAGGAGAAGGAAGGAAGAAAAAGAAAGGAAGGAAAAGGAAGAAAGGAAGAAAGGAAAAGAAAGAAAAGGAAAAGAAAGGGGCTATTCACATGGTATCCACTGGGGTCCAGGGCTCCTCTAAAAGCTTGGCAAAAATTTTGTGCTTATGGCATTTTTCTTGGGAGAAAGTCACAGATGTCAGCAGATTCTCAAAAGTGTTTATGACTAAAAGACAAGAGTGAGATTTGCAAGAACGCGCTGCCCACGGGGTCGGGGCAGACCCACCACTCCTTCTTGGTGCTGTGAGGTGCCCTTCTTTCTTGGGAGTAAGGCCTTCTCACTGTTGCAGACAGAATGATTCTGGGTTTCCCTTCCAACTCTAAACACCAGGGAGGAGAACGGAGACAGCAAACACTTGTGCTCACAGTGGCCCTCGGGAACCCACGGCATTGGTCGTTCTAACTGCAGAAGAGTGTGTGGTCTCCAGGCCTTGAGGACTCAGCCTGTGACCAGCTCCCAAGGGCCGAGACATGCATCTCCCTTACAGAATGGCTACGTTCAGCTGCAAGGAGATGTGACTGACCACTCTGTCACTGTTATTACTGATTTTGTTACCAATTTTCCTGATTAAAACAATATCGAAGAACTGCCTTATTGACAAAGGTAACCACCTTATGCTTATATTCACATAAGTAGCCACAGAATCAAGATAACGCAAGTAGCTAATTATGAAGTTATTTTGAAATATGGGCACTCTCCCTCCTCCCTGAACACCCCCACCCCACCTGTGTGTATTACTTCAGTCGATAAATAAAAAGCATTTCAGTGCTGCCTGCAGTGAAAGAGGGAAGAGAGAACAGGACAGAGAAATGGAACCCAGACCCAGACCCCAGTATCTCAAGAAACACCTTCCTTCTCTCGAGACCTTTACAAACACAGCTGATGCTCATCTCTCTGGAATGATTCTAGTCCTTTTAAGCAAACAAAGGAGACTGAGCCACTGAGTGTCCTTCTCCTCCTGTGGTATTAAGTACTGAAGCCTAAAGTGCTTCAAAAACACACGTCAGATGAACTTGGCTCATCCCACGCAAAGCCACAAGCACCATGAATGACGTTAAGTCATACGACTAAGGCTGACCGGCGGATTCTCCTGGCCATGCGTCATGAGAAAATAATTACACCAATACTCTGAACTGTGGTTGCGTATTGGTGAAGTCAAAACTTACCGCCATTAGTTTTGAAAACACAGATTTAGGAGTTTGCAGAATATTTTCAATAAGAGAACAAACAGCAATGTTTCTGCCTTTCAGTGTGAAACCTCTTGCTAACATTGATCAAAAGCATGATGCTTTATCATCTATCTGTGTTCCTGTTAAATCTGTCATCAGAGATGGTGATGGAGAAATATCTAATTGTTATTTAAACACACACAAAAATTGGACATGCTATACATTTATCTTTTAAAATGTAGTCTGTATTATTTTCACCAACCAAAACACACATAATATATTTTATTATAAAATATTAGGCAATGTTACTTTTGAGATATGCAATCTGAAAGGTCACATTTGTATTTATTACCAGTAGGAAATACCAGAGGAGTTACATTAGAAATCAACCAGACAGACTCGTACGTTGTTATCGTGACTTACACAGCATTAGATGCGGGTTGAAGCAGCACCCACTTAGTGTTTCCGACACGGACCTGGGGTGGGCAAGCGGCCTGTAAGAGGCTTCCACTCTCCGCACTGGGCTCTGCGTCTCACATCTCAAAGACCAGAGCAGAGCCCTGTTTCCATCTCCAGGCCCACGACTGACACAGTGTGCACAGCCAGTGTTTCTAGACTCTCTCCTGCTCCGACAGAACTCGCTCTCTGGACTCTGCACTTGAAATTAAGACCTGAACATGGGGGAGACAGTCATTTCCTTCTTGACTGAAAACCAAGTCAACAAATGAAACAAACCTAGTCTAAATTCCAGGATAATAATAATTACCTGGTTTATAAAAATACATGTCCAAAATAGTTACTTCCTGGGTTGTGTACAATATAAATTACAAAAATAAAATAGAAAAGATGAAAAGTTGAGCCCATTTTTCAGTTCTTTAACCAACATCAGCATTTTTCCACAGAGATCAGTGTGAAACCATTTGTGTGGCATCAAGACCCTGGCAAATCTAGGCTCAGGAGGGAGAACCCTGAAGCCGGGTGAGGTATTTCTGTGGAGTCCTGTGGCCTGTCCTAGGCATGCTTGCCTCTACCTGGTGGAAGACGGCCTTTCTGGGAAACCCTCCACACCGTCCGGGTTCCATCTGTGGCAAGTGGCTCGCTGAGTGCACAGAGGAGCGAGTGAGCAGGGCACCTGCGGGCGCCTCATCCCCTGTCCACATCTCCCAAGGAGGGAGCATCACACAGTGCAGGGCAACTCGTGCATTTTCAACGTCTCCCTTTTGTTTTTCCTTTTAAAGATAGATTTAGTGAAGTCTTTTAAAAGAATGTGTATTACAGGGAAGATAGATAGACAGTCATACAATAGGTGTTTCTGCCTCAATCCAAGTTATTATTACCATTTTGTATTTGAAAGTGTCTAAACGACAATATAAAAGAACTATTTCTGATTTCAATATTAGTTTTGCTAATCAAGGGTTCCAGTTTCCAGTGATTCAACCAACCGATAGGACATAACGAGTGCAGAGAGAGCCATGCACTTTAGATCGTATCTAGAATCCACTTTCCCTTCACAGTTCCTCCTCAGAACACAGTCTAGAGAATGTTGACCGAAAAGCTTCCAAAATAATTGAACACAAGATATGAATCAGCAACAAAACAAGCTCAAGGGAAAAACACGGGTACAGGCAGCAAAATGTGATCGTCATAGCTCCATTTCTGCAGTGACACTTAACACACTCAGTATCTGAATGAGTTCTGAATCATTTACTTATCGTAAAGTCTCAAAGTATCAATTTCAGGTGAGCAGTTTTAAATCAGAAAATATTCAATGGTTAATCATTACTCTTTAGGTATTTCCTTCATATCCTCTGAAGAGTTTCCCAGAACATTCACGGGTTTCCCTTGTGAAAAGGAATGCCACCAAACAATGGAAAACGATAGCAAAAAACAGGCATCTGAATCAGCCTGGCCTCTGAAAACAGACCAGAGGAATTGATCCACTTTCTTCCAGTGAAGAAAGAAAATCAAGAACATGGTATTGGCAGAGGGAAAGTGAACGAGGGAAGGTAAGTAAAGGACCCAGGTCAGTCTCTGGCAAAGGAAGCACTTAGGAAATGACTGCTGTGACCTCTAGGGACCATTCTGCAAGATTCTACTCCAACGTTAGGCCATGGATGCAGGAATCTATCTGCCATCATCTTAAGATGGAGTGTTACGTGCCTAACAAAGACGGTGAAGTTCTACGTAGAATTTTAAATTCATAATAAGTCTAGAAGACCAAGAAGAAAGAGATAAGGTAGCTAGGATTTCAAGCAGCACTAAGCAAAACTTAAAATTTTATCGTGCAGTAAAGCTGAATGTACAATCATCCCAGACAAGACAGTTTAAAGAAAACAAGATGTCCACATGAGTGTCTTGGTTTTAGCCGTGATAATTCTCAGCCCCAAACATCACAAATTTAAGAAAAGCTATATATTTTTATTTATTAAATAGATTTAATTAATATGTCTTCTGAAATACAAAAGATAGAATAAATCATAGCACAAAAGGGAATAAGATATGATAACATCATGACGGCCAATTAATACACATAAATCAACCTTTTCTGGACAGACACCAAATTACTTAAGAAGATTAAGAGATAACTTCAGAAGCAGCACTACCTGGAAGATTATTTGGCATTTAAATACTGATTTCCAAAGTGCTAGATGGGCAAGTCCAAGCAAGCATCTGTGGTCACATGCACACACATCTCAACAGTTACGGATGATGAGAAACTGTCACTATTACAGCTTGAAACAACTTCACCTATGCTAACTGCTCACCTGAAATGATCTTGAACAAAATCTCTACGAGTGTGGCTTGCACTTTTTTTCTTCAGACATATTCTGCCTCATTTTATCATCTAAGCAGGCAATCCTATTAGATCTGAGTAGGGGCAAGGCATTGTGTTTCTTACATGCAGAACATGGAGTTTTTCTATTTGGTTCCATCAACTCCCAAGCATTTCAGGCCCATGGAGGTGAGAGTTCCTTCAATGATGACAGGTTTGCTATTTCTAACTTATCATCGACAACCTTCAAGGGGTCCCGTCGAGGCATCAAGACTGCTGTCTGTGTCTGAGGCCAGTGTCTGCTCAGTGGACATGGATGAAATGTCATTGATAGATGAAGACTGAGAAGGAGTGGCGTTGCTACTTACTGCTGCATCTGTGCTAAGAAAACCAAATATAATAAAATCTGAGGCACGACATTGCTGCAAATCCAGGCAACGAGACTTCAGGCCATTTCTCGGCTCTGTCCTTTTGCAGTTTCCCAATCCTAACTATGAGTATAAACAAGAAGTTAGTCAGCTAGACTTTCTGAACTTTTCCTTGAGTCTTTCTTTGGGCCCAGAGTCCCATATTTCTATGTCTTTCCTTGCAAGATTCTTCTTTTCTTCTCAGTGGCTAAACATATATGTGGCCATGTATAATCATGTTAGCTACTTAAAAAATACCCGCTGCTTTCAAGCAGACATCAAAAGGAAACAGCTATATTTATCTGAAAATGCAGTATCACAAAAGCTTAAGCCTGAATCGGATTCAAGTGTCACCAGACACTTGAATTATAACAATTTATAACATAAACACTAAATCCACAGAACAAAAAGCATCAACATTCAAAGAAATCTTTTGCAATAAATAAAGACTATATACTAGAAAAAGGAAAAAAATTAGTGGCCTCGTATTTTTTATTGTTTTGTAACTCCAGAAAACTGACATTTTAATCTTTTAAAGCAAATGAAACTATCCTACTTCCTACTATCTATATTTTAGTCCGGTGTGAATAAAAATACAACAGGCAGACTCTCTGAGATCGACGTCTGCAGTCATAAATTTGTGCTTAGTGAACAAGCACTTAGGTTCTTGCTGAAGTTATATAATCTCTAGATGCTTGACACATACGTCATGTTGAATATAAAATTCAAGAATAAAAAGTAAGCTGTGCTCTCTGTGCATCCCCACGCACGTGTGTGCTTTCTAGTGGGAGTGGGAGAGAGACAATAAATATAACTTGAGTGTTTCATTTAGTCAACGGGAAGAATCCTGCAGACGTAAGTGAATACCACTAATATCAGAGTCTCTCATAATCGTACAACTACCCGGTCAGCAGGCTTCCGCCACTATCAAGATCGGCAGATCAAGCAGGAAAATGGGAGAATGATATGAACAATTTTCTCAAGAGAAAACCCAATTCCATTTTACTTAGATTGGCATTTTGGGTGGGACCCATACAAAGGGTTATCAACGTTGAAAAGGCTTTAAATTCCATTTCATCTGTAAATGGAGGTGACAGCAATTATTGCAAAGATGAAAGAGAAATGTTTATAAGGAAGTTCAGTGCCTGGCACATCAGTAAAATGCCATCCACCACCCCCTTCACTATGACAAGCCAAAAAGGTGGCTATTCACACAGTGGTTTTTAAATCTGATGCTAGCTAGGCTGGCATTTCACATGTTGCTGCCATTTATAAAAGATGAACAGGGAAAGAGGCCAGGTGCAGTGGCTCACGCCTGTAATCCCACCACTTTGGGAGGCTGAAGCGGGCAGATCACGAGGTCAGGAGATCAAGACCAGCTTGGCCAATATAGTGAAACCCCATCTCTACTAAAAATACAAAAATTAGCCGGGCGTGACTAAGCATGTGCCTGTAATCCCAGCTACTTGGGAGGCTGAGGCAGGAGAATCACTTGAACCCAGGAGGCAGAGGCTGCAGTGAGCAGAGATCATTCTACTGTACTCCCGCCTGGGTGATAGAGCGAGACTCTGTCTCAAAAAAGAAAAGCTGAATAGGGAAAGAAAAATATCATACAGTCAATTAAAGCAATCACTAACCTGAAGGCTGATCTTTTACAACACCATTCTTGCTTCTTTCTTCCCAATCCATGACTTCTTTGTAAATTAGCTCTTTAATAAAAATACAAGTTAAAATGCTTAATCAGTTTCTAAAGAGTTTCATTGTATCTCTAAACTCTGCTTCCAAATCAACTGGAACCACTCCAAAGGCACTGCGATGTGTTATTTTTAATTGTAAGTTAAGAGTCAATTCAGTAATATAGTCTACCTGGACCAAAATATTCACGTTTTGATACATTATATCTTTTCTTTTCTTTTTTTTTTTTTTTTT
>NW_012116822.1:334907-338497 GCF_000951035.1 Colobus angolensis palliatus | reverse complement strand
ATAATCTTTTTTTTTTTTTTTTTTTGAGACAGTTTCATGCTGTCATCCAGGCTAGAGTGCAGTGGCACAGTCTTGGCTCACTGCAACCTCTACCTCCTGGATGCCTCAGCCATCCAAGTAGCTGGGATTATAGGTGTTCACCACCATGCCTGGCTAATTTTTATAGTTTTTTGTAGAGACGGGGTTTCGCTATGTTGGCTAGGCTTGTCTTGAATTCCTGGCCTCAAGCCATCTGCCCGCCTTGGCCTCCCACAGTGCTGGGATCACAGGTGTGAGCCACTGCACCTGGACTACATCACATCTTTTCCATGCAGCTAGTAAGGGAGCAAAACATATGGGGTGGTTTTGGATCCACAAGGGGCTTTATGAAGTGGACTGACTCCCACAGAACACTGTAAGGGACTGGATATTCTCACACCCATTTCAGTATGTTTCTCTATGTAGTTACTTGGGGTTTTCCAAAGGTAACCAGCATCCACATGTGGGCTAGGAACCCCCGACACTGGCCAGAAATGAATCCACACGCCTTTTTCCTAGTTTCAACTTCAGTTTTCCTCAACTTTCATTTGTAAGACAAACTAATTACCTACTAAGTAAGTGATTAGGGATTCCTAAAATTTCAGTATTCATAAACCAACATTAGCACGTTGCAATCATTTACTGAGGCCAGTGAGTGTGCTGTGTGCATGCACTGCTGAGCACAGGCTCCCACAGGCAACCGGCACTCCAGGATAGCCCTGGGGCAGGACCCACCTTCAGTGCTGACTCACTCTGACTGTGGTTCTCAGTTACTACTGATCCCACTTCTTAACAAAGAATTGTCAGGTCAACCTCTTCATTATAGGTGCAGTTTGTTGTGGGTGGTCTGGTTAATCGTATAGCGGTAATAATACCTATTTGCAAATTTTCAATCTGCAATTTCCCCCAAACTAGATTTTAAAACATATGTACAACTACATGGCTTAAAAAAAGCAGGCAGAAGTTCACATGACCCCCAGCCCTGGATCCCCATTTCTGCATACACTGGGAATTCTATAGGTAACATGCAGCCTGTGAATTGGTGTCACCTGACAATTTGCAACGTTATCAATATAAGTGTGATACAATTACTAAGCTCAGTTTACAAACCGATATGTGAAAAGCCATAAAAAATGCTATTTTTCCTTCTTGAAGCAAATGATAAGAAATTGATACATGTTCCTCTCTAACTCTGTTCTCTTCAAGTTCTTTTTCTACTGGAAACTGGGGAGAAAGAGGCTAAGTGGGTCGCAGGGTTTCTTGCCCCTTCCTGAAGGGAAACGTCACAAAATGAAAGCCTCTGCTTTACAGGATTGGAAGAAATGTCGTAAGGAAGGATCAAAATAAGCTCCATCTTTACCTTTCCATTCTTCAATTGCATGTTCTCTTTCTTCCAACTGGGCATCATAAATCTGAGGTGGTGGCTAAAAATTAAATCATATGTAAAGTCAACAGTAATGCCTCAAAAAAAATGAGGCACTAAAAAAGGTAAAATCGCTTGGAAGACTTCTAGTCTATTTATGATATGGATTTAGTTTAATTCAACACATGGTTTAATAAAGATTTGTCATGTGATATTGGATCAGCTTCGGGATCAAAATAATTATGAAAAAGTTAACCAAAAAAGAGTTACTATGTTCCTGTTAGTAATCACCTCACCTCAAAACACAGACATCTGCCCATCACAGGCTGTTTCCAGAGACCCATCATGGACAAGGCATTGTGCTGGCAGCTATGGAACGTACTGCTGTTTCTTAGAACAAATTTTACATGTTCTTCATGTGAGAACTCCCAAACCCAATGTCCAACTCATACATGGACTGTTACAAAAGTCTGCTTATAAATTGGATTCTTTTTATATAAAACAATGTTTAAACTGATGACAAAACCACAGGCCATGCCATAAACATGTATTTCACTCATGGCATGAAGGAAGCCTGCCACTACGCAGTGATCTCCCTCACAGCTAAAGTTCACTCACACCAGTGCTGATACAGAAACACGCACGTGGGCACCAAACTCAGAGTGGAGCTCCTCCAGCGGGGCAGCCAGAAGGCACAAGGCCTTTAGGGAAGGATACACAGATGTGTGATTTTTCAGCAAGCTGCTCAGCCTCTCTGGTTGAGTGGCCTAAACAAGAGGATATAACCAAAGCCAATGGCACAGAACAGATGCTTAATAAACTATGCGCTCACAGCAGCCTTTGCAAAATGGAGACTGGTATCACCAAAGCGTAAGTTCATTCCCGAGGTCCTCTGAGCAAGCGACCCAGGCCTCAGACAGCACTTGGCCTTTTTGTAACTGGGAGCCCCAAATGGAGAACTTGCTACCCATATGTAGCCGCTCTGGACGAGCAGACAAGATCCAAGGAAATACAAGCCTGGCCCCCACATATAAGTCTTTTCAAAACAGATACTCACTGCCTCTGCTTCGGCGGGGTCATACCAGACAGTGATGTATGGGTGACGCAGAGCTTCATCTACAGAGATCCGCTTGTCAGGATCAATCACTAGCATTTTCGATAACAGATCTCTGGCTTGACTTGCTAGGGTGACAACAAAGATTAGATTAATACACTAATGCTGTTAATATGAAACAAAGAGAATCATACAATAAAGAACTAAATATGACAGCACAGACAGAACAAAGATGTATTAATTTTGAGAAATGTTTGATAGGTTCAAGATGAATATAACCCAAACATTTTTTTTTTTTTTGAGACGGAGTCTCGCTCTGTTGCGCAGGCTGGAGTGCAGTGGCGCGATCTCGGCTCACTGCAAGCTCCATGTCCCGGGTTCACACCATTCTCCTGCCTCAGCCTCCTGAGTAGCTGGGACTACAGGCGCCCGCCACCACACCCGGCTAATTTTTTGTATTTTTTTTTAATAGAGACGGGGTTTCACTGTGTTAGCCAGGATGGTCTTGATCTCTTGACCTCATGATCTGCCTGCCTCGGCCTCCCAAAGTGCTGGGATTACAGGCATGAGCCACCGCGCCCGGCCATAACCCAAACATTTTTAAGAAAAAGTCAGATGGCCACTTTCATGACAAACCAGGTTTCCAAATGTGGTTTTACGCCTCTGGATCTGCAAGGGGAAGAGAAACCTGGGCCCCCAGGGTGGTGGGGAAGAGCACCAGGCAGCCTCAGACCAATGTCTGGGCAGGGCCCAAGGCTGGGAAACCACAGCAATGAAGGTGGCAATTGCTGAGCTGTGGGTGGCACTGCCCAGAGTGTGGGCATGAGGCATGGGGGAGTACTTTTCTCTAAGTCACATCAAAATGAAATTAGAACAGACTTTTTAAACCATGCAACAATCTCACATTCCCACAGGATAAAACACTCACAGATGCTTCTGGCTGGCCTAGCTGTATACAGTGCTGGCAACTTACACTTTTTTTTTTTTTTTTTTGAATCTACAGATTGGTATTTAGAAAAAAAAAAACAAGTTCAATAACTTAGTTAAATATAAGGCTCACCTAAGTTTTGGCAATTGAAGTTCACAACCTGAGTAAGCACAGGAAAGACTGAGGCTTTTCTGATTAAGGCACAGTTTACCTTAATTTTTTTTTTT
>NW_012116822.1:323882-334612 GCF_000951035.1 Colobus angolensis palliatus | reverse complement strand
AGATGGGGTTTCACTGTGTTAGCCAGGATGGTCTCGATCTCCTGACCTCGTGATCCGCCCGCCTCGGCCTCCCAAAGTGCTGCAATTACAGGCGTGAGCCACCGCGCCCGGCCCAGTTTACCTTAATCTTAATGTGGACAGAATCAAATATATTCTTTCTCCTTAAGCAATCACACCGTAGTAAAGCGTGCAGGAGAAGGTGGGGAGGACCTTTTCTATGGAGTGACTGTCACATGGCTCCAACTCTAGAATCTGCATTCAAGGGTTCTTTTCACCTGAAAACTTTGTGAATTCCAGTTGCTATAACTGTAACAAGATTCTTTCAGATTGATTTGATTATTTTTATTTTGGCCAAAGGCTTCAATTAAGCCATCTTATGGAGGATAAAGCTTCTAGACCTTTAAGCTTTCTCTCCTCAGTGCCTTCATACTTCAGACTTCTGGCCTAAAATGACTTTCTCTCCTAAAACTCACAGGTTTTTTGAATATAAACATGAAAGACTGAAAGCGCCACCTGAATTACAAAACACAAGTCTAAGAAAAAAAAGGCTATCTTACTTTTTATTTTGTCTCGCTCAGACTCTGATGGGAATATCCAATCTGGAAAGAGTTCTTCGAATTTGATTCCAGGATACTTTGGTCTGTTTTCTACATAATTCCTCACAGTTGGCTGGAGTTTCTTCATGAACTCTGCTGATGGTGTTCCAAGCTGCTCAATGACTTTATTCCACTGATCAATATCTAAGGAGTCTCTTGAGGAAAATATAACTGGAGTGCCTTGTATTCACAGTACATGCAGCAGCAGTAGTATTTGAGTCATCTTTATACCTATCAGCTAGGCCACCCCACTGGATCAGCAGCAGAATTTCGAACTAATATTCAAATAAGGTTTGGGTTTCCAAGTTACACTATTTTTTCAAACTCTTCCACTCTGCGTCTTCATAAACTATGACACAGCTTATTAAATCAACACAATGAAGTCTACACACCTTCCCACTCTAGTTCAAAATAAAGTTTATCTTGTAACTAAGAATACCTATGGCAAAAATGATTAAGCATGAAACTAGATAAACATTACATAAGCCAACTGAAATCAGTTTTCACACTAACGCTACCTTAGATTCCTTCACGGCTCTCTGAAGAACAGAGGATCTCGAGGGACCTGTGGAGAGACCTGTCTGACCCCCTCAGTTTACAGCCAGGGAACCAACCAGCTAGGCTTCGACTGAGCCCACCGACAGCTGTCAAATGACAGACACTCTGTTTTACTTGGAATTGACTCTTCCCAACCATCACTGCAATACCGAGGTAATGCATTTTATTTCCTTTCAAAGTGTGTGACCTGGGTTTCAGACTCAACTCTGCATTCAGCACTCACAGTGTGTCAGGAAAGTCAAGTTCCTTAGGGGTCCATTTCCTTCTTTGTTCAATGCAGACATTACCAGCTTTGCCTATTCCACAGGGTGCTTGTTAGGCTTGGGATAATTAGGATTACATGTGGGAAAGTGATACTGAAACTGTACTCAACTATACAAGAGAATGCAAGCGAGAAAAAAACAGCATCAACAGCAGCTTCAAAAAGTGCTCACTGAGGCATGTCTTAGAAAAATTGAACTTACATTACCATGAAATAACCTAGGGAACTGGTACATGAACTCAGTTCTTCCAAAAGGTTATAATTCCAAAGACCTGGTCAGGAAATGGGTTTCTGGCATTCAATTCACTAGCAAATTCTCCTTCTTACTCCTGTTTCATACATATTGTCAAATCAGAATTATGCCCACATTTTATTTACCTATTTAGCCAAAATGTGAAAACTGTCTCACACCTTTTCCTTCTGCCACACACACACACACACACACACACACACACACATACATATATGTATGTATGTAGTCTCGCTCTGTCGCCCAGGCTGGAGTGCAGTGGCACGATCTCGGCTCACTGCAACCTCCACCTCCCAGGCTCCAGTGATTCTCCTGCCTCAGCCTCCCAAGTAGCTGGGACTATAGGCACCTGCCATCACGACTGGCTAATTTTTGTATTTTTAGCAGAGATGGGGTTTTGCCATGTTGGCCAGGCTGGTCTTGAACTCCTGGCCTCAAGTGATCCGCCTGCTTCGGCCTCCCAAAGTGCTGGGATTATATAGGTGTTAGCCACCGTGCCTGGCCCGCCTTACACTTTTGATACCTCTTCTGCATGCTCACTCCCACAGACTCCCCAGGATGCACCCACCCAGCATCTGTGTGCCATTTGCCATACAGCCACCAACTGGGCTCCCAGCTACACCTAGCCTGCCCAGCTCTAGACTAACCCTCGTGCTTACTCAAGGAAGAGCTCCCTCAACTCTTTCTTCTCCAACATCAACATTTTGCACTCTACCAGTACATTCCATCACGTTGGTAACTGACAGTGTTTTCTCCTGTGTTAACATAGTAGCTGCTGTCTTTTGGCCCCCACTACCTATCGCTCTATCTTATTCCTATTTGCAGCAAAACTTCCATAAAGAGCTGTCGGTCAGGCGTGGTGGGTCACACCTGTAATCCCAGCACTTGGGGAAGCCAAGGCAGGTGGATCACAAGGTCAAGAGTTCAAGACCAGCCAGGCCAAGATGGTGAAGCCCCAGCCCTACTAAAAATACAAAAATTAGCCAGACGTAGTGGCAGGCACCTGTAATCCCAGCTACTCCAGAGGCTGAGGCAGAGAATTGCTTGAACCCGGGGGGTGGAGGCTGCAGTGAGCCGAGATCGCGCCACTGCCCTCCAGCCTGGACAACGGAGTGAGACTTTGTCTCAGAAAAAAAAAAAAAAAACAGAGCTGTCTATACTTGTGTCTCTAATTCCCAGCCTCTCATTTTCTCTCAAACATACTCCCATCAGGCTTTCTTCCCTCCACTCCATAAATGCTGTGCCCATCATGGCTGCCAGCAGCCATTACAAGGCCCAGCGGCCAGTCCTCTGTCCTCATCTCCTCATGTGAATGAGCCTCCCTCTGTCACCACGCTCTAGGAGGAGGAGTCGCTGGAGTGCCTTCTCCATTTCCTTCCCTATTCCCTTTGTCCCTCCACCTCAAGGGGGCTAAGTCCTGGGTCCTGGTCTCTTCCTCCCCTGCAAGCGCTCGCTACCAGTCCTAGGCTTCAAGGCTACCACCAGATGGATGACACCCACTTTGATCTCTCTATCCCAGACCTTGCCCCTGAATTCCACTGTCTAACAGACATCTCCAAACCCTAGCAAGGCTCCTTGAAGGGTCAAACTTCAAAGCAGAGTACAAGCCCATCTCCCCGGCCGCACCCTCCCAGCCTGCTGGGGGCCTCCGCCTCTCCTCTGGATGATGGCAGCCTCTGCTCTGGTCTCCTGCTCTGCCCTGCCCTTGAAGATCCAGCCTCAATTCAGCAACTGGGAGGAGCCTCTTTGCATCTAAGTCAGACTAGGCACCCAGAAATGGGCAGGCGAGAGAAATATCTGCTGGATTAATGATAAAGGACTAGAAATTAAACCAGTTGTGAGAGAAGCCCCCCAGATTCCCCGAGAGGCCTCCACCCCAGCATCCCACAGATGGGAGGGACAGGGGACAGACAGGAGGGCTGGGGGAAGGGGAACAGTAATTCCAGCAAGCTCAGTGGACCCTGTTGTCTAACTCTCGTGAAGCTGCAGGCAGACTGCAGGTCTCCTGTTTTACAGAAGGGGAAACCAAGGCTCAGAGAGGCCCTAAATTTCTCAAGGACGCTTGGCTGCCGAGGGGAGGAGTCTGAACTGGGGCCCGAGGTAGCCTGGCTAAAGCTTTCTCTTTCTCATAGGCCACCACAGGGACAGGAGCTCCTTTCTACCCCAGGTCACAAATTAAAGCAAACCTCTGAGACCCTCAGTCTGATTTCTGCAACTTTTTTCTATCTCCCAAATTTCAATCTAATACTTGAAAGAGTTGGCAAAATTTTCTTTAGAAAAATGATGTTAAACTGTGTGTGACTTTCGGGAATAACATTAGGTAACCTTATAGATAACACCATTAATTACTGACATTAACGTTAATATGTAAAGCAGGAATTTTAAGTTACTTACTAAAATGCACCAAAAAGTACTCACATTTTTCATTTTTGTACTTTTTGAAGAAAACATTTCTTAATAAAACAAGGAATGGCACAAAATGAATAAGAATTGAGACAAACTGAACATTAAGTATATATTTCTAAATTATTAGTCTTTTAATTCCTCAACTTTCCCTTTTTAATTAAGTTCACTTGCAAAATAAAGACTTCCTTATTTATAGGTTGAAACAAGTGAATCTGAGGTAAGGCTATAGAAACTGCTAGAAAATTTACTAGAACAAATAAAATATTTAACTTGACATTATATAATCTATGATACAGAAAATGTAAAGAAAGGTAAATAAAATGAGAGGAGTAAATATTTTCATTTCAAGTTTGCATTGTGAAGAATTTATGTTACAAGGAGACCACTCTGATAAACGTATTAAAATCTGAAATTATCTTCCTAAGATACACACGAAACACTGACTACAGAGCTCGCTTTCCTTAAAAGCAACCATCAATCTGCCCAAGGATGGAGACTAATTTAAACTTTCGTAACGAAAACAAAGTCAAGGACTAATGAAAAACTAAGTGGTTAAAACACAAATGAAAAAGGGAAGATGTGAAGAACCATGTTAGGGTAAAAAATACTAAGGATGGAAGAATGGCAAACGAGGAAAGAAGGCTATCGTAAAAATTAGTTATTCTCCTTTCTGCTGTATATCTAACATGACTTGCTGACTACAGTATGAGTTTATCTCTTTCATTTTACATGTATTTTGACTTCCCCAGTGTGTCACAAAATAACCCACCAGATTTTTTTTTTAAATTCTACAAAATGTCAGCACAGTAACAAACAAGAAATTTTAACATATTGTTCCTCACAAAATTTGCATTTTAATCTCTTTCACTTTTATAGGTCTTTTATAATGTGCTTCAGTTCTTACTTTGGGGGGAAAATATTTCAATGCATACCAGTAACTAACAAAATAGTACTTAATTAAAGCACACAAGCACATGAGCCTATTAAATTTAGATAGCGTCTTTCCTAGTTAAATTAATGGAATGAACTAAGTAATACAGCATTTTCATTTAAATATCAGAATATACTTATCAAAGAGTAAATAATTTCTTCTATATGTCCAGCTATTTTTGGTAAAATTAAGCTAATATAATTGATTTAACTTAACTCTAACTCTCAAAATCATCACAGGTAGTCAAGCTAAAAATAAAGAATAAAATTGAACCACTTGGTTTGTGACACTAATTAACAAATATAGTCAAGCCCCCCTTAGAACACAGTCTGGAGTGGATGACGACATTGTCCTCGTGAGCGCCCGTGCAAGCAGGAGGTCACCCTGCCTGAGGCGTTATGGAAAGCAGGGCGGGGCCAAGGCCGCGGGGAAGGATACGGTCAGTGCCTTGGAATATCACACAACCTTTCACCAGCTCTCCCATGATGCAACCCACTGACCAGATATCAACTGAAAATAAAATGAAATGATAAAATTATGAAGTGTCATGAACAAAACAAAGGTGAGGAAAAGGATTCTAACAGTGTACTAAACACACAAATATGGAAAAATAAATTGCTAGCTAAGGGTGAAATTTTACACAATATGAATGATTGCTGACCTCTAGTTTAGCCTTCAGTTTGTAGCAATCTGGGGTTTTAGTGCCAAAGAGTCCAATACTTTATAGCTTAAAACAAACACACAAACAAAAAACCAGAAACAAGAAGTGCCTGTGAACACAAAGCTTTTCAGGGTCACATGCCCACCCCCAGCCTCCATGGCCAAGTGCCAGGTCCCCCGTGAAGGATACAGTCTCTTCCTGGGAACAGGACTTTATGGAGGACCATTTCTGCCATGATGCACCCGACAGACCAGATGTCCACTACCAAACACCAGGGGATTAAAAACCAGCTAGAGTCCCACATCCCTTTTCTCCAAACCCCCTCCCAGAGACAAACCCAGTAAGCGTCACTAGCTTGCCAGTGAGAGCCTCTGTGCATTGTTGACACCACACCTCCTGAGCGATCACTTTCTAGACTGCCCCGTCAGAAAGGCAGCAGCACTCAGTGGGGGAACTGACTGTTGGCGCCGGTTGGCTGGCTTGTAGGACTGCAGGGGAGGCCCTGCTAGAGGAGCCCAGACTTCCACAGTGCCCACCCTCATCTGTGGGGCCCTCTAAGTGCCCTGCTGGTGGGCAGAGGGGAGAGGCGAATAGGGGATCAAGTTTTCTCTCTTCCACAGGAAGCACATAAAGCTGTGCCTCTCAGGGCGAGAACACAAGCTACAACGCAGCCAGATGAACCTGCAGCAAAACTCATTTCAGTTGACCTGGGCAAACTTTCAGTCTTTTTAAAAACAAGTAAGCGAGATTTCGTTATTTTCAACAAATTTGCTAAAAGCCAACTTTCAAAGAGCTCTGATATTGCTAGAATAAACTAAGTTTTGATGTAAAAAACACCAATTTTACATGAGAACATGTATTATTCCATTTATATCAAATTCAAAAAACCAATACGCAGACCAACAAATCAAGCTGATCCAGGGTACTGGAGATCAGGAGATTGGCCAGCCCCGTGTGCTGCGAGGGGGAGGGGCCGTGGGGAGGCCAGAGCTGCTGGTGCTGTGGGTGTGCTCACGTCAGCTGAGCTGCACACTCAGGATCTGCACACTTGGCTGTAGGTAGGTTAAACTGATTAAAAAGTTCAAAAATACTCATTTTAAAAGTGAATGTTTAAGAGATGATGATTTTAACCAACGGAAAAACACAACTAATTATTTCTTATCTCTGGATCATGCTATATTCTATGTGTAACAGTCCCCATGGTATACACCATATGGTTCAAAGGAAAGAGAAAAAACTCGAGACCACCACGAGAGCAGTTTCTAAACACCCCCCAGCCTCCTCCAGCCCTGGCTATGCTCACCGTTCTCTTTGTAGCCCATACCCAGGATGACTTCGGGCGCCCGGTAGTACCGGGTTACCACGTAAGGGGTCATCATGAAGTTGGTGCAGGCCGTCCGGGCCAGGCCAAAGTCAAGGATCTTCAGGGTGCAGTCTGATTTCACAACGATGTTGCTAGGCTTCAAATCCTAGGAAAGCAACAGGTTAAATCAGTCGAATGAACGAAGCACACTAAATAAACGACTTCACATCCGTGAGGGTTGTGAAGCCAGTGTGAGAGTGCAGGGAGTGAACTGAACTCTGAGATTTGCTAACAATTTTGGAAAATCTTACTCTCAAATTGAAACTAAAACAAATCAGCCTAAAGTGGTCAGATGGTGCCCCTTGCCCTCAGTGGAAACCTTCATGGCTCTCCTTTGCCCTTTCTGTGGTCTCGCAGGCCCTCCATCCATGCATCTACATGTCCAGCACACATGCCCCCCTCCCACCCTCCACACCTGGACTTGAGCTCCCCAACACTCTGACTCTCTTCTGCTAAGATCCTCATGCTCACTATCAGTCCAGGGCAGTGCTGTTCCATAGACAATGTCATATAATGCGAACGATGTGTATAATGTACATTTTCTAGTAGCCATGTTCAACAGCATGAACAGAAATAGGTGAAATTTTAATACAGTGTATTTTATTTAACCCAATATATCCATAATATTATCATTTCAAAATGTAATCAACATAAGAAAAATACTGAGATATTTTACATTCTCTTTTTGGTAGTGAGCCTCTGAAGTCCAGTATATATTTCACAAATGTAGCATGGCCACATCCTGGGTGCTCTACAGCCTCTTGTGGTTAGTGGCTGCCATACTGGACAGCACAGGTCCAGAATCCTCCCAACCTGGAATCTTCCCATGGCTCTTTCTCTCCTTGGAAGAGCAATTCCATGATCATCCACCTCCAGTCTTCTCACCTCTGCCACAAGGACCCACCAGCACCGGTGCTGCCGTCTCCATCCATACGTGGCACAAAAACTCACCTGTTCATCTTCCAGTTGCCACCTCTCTTCCCCTCCCCAGTGCTGACTCTGTGAGCAGGGCACTGGCTGTGCTCTCAGCACTCAGAAGCATGCCTGGCGCAAGCAGACCCTTGGGAAGTGTCTGCTGAATGAAGACACGCATCATATTCCACCCGACTTGCAAAGCCTTAACACAACTTCTGCAACCTTTTCCCTCATAACTAAGGGACTTTCTTCCTGCTGATCCTCCACCCTAGCCCCTTCCTCAGGTCTTAGGAATTTGACTTTTGCCTGGGGACTTCAGCCTGCAAACTCAATCTAGAAACTGTGACTTGTAAACAACTCATAACCATTCTTTTCACAAGAGTAGTGTACCTGCAATGTTAAACTGCCAAGCCACTGACACAGGGTAAGGCGTGAGGATACTTTACCTGGGGAGCTGCAGGTTCCGTAACACTGCCTAACACCTGACTTTAAGACATCTCAACGGATGGGCCACAAGGGTGTTGCAGGTGTGCCTCAGTGCAGGCTGTGGAGCTGTTATCAGGGCAAGCAGGAAGCCATTTCAACATTTACAACAGTTACAATCACATTTCAATGCTGCTAAATGGTCTATTTCTAGGCTTCCTAGATTCTGTAAAATTTAAATGATCAACATATAATGTTTAAAAATGCAGTCACAATCTCTACCTGGACCCAAAAAGAGGCCCCCAGGCCTCCATTCCACCTTAGGGTACTGTGCAGACACCCCCAGCAGGCCTGAGAGGAAGACGCCAGGTGCCTCCCACATGAAGGAGAGCCGGGGAGAAGCAGCCCACATTCAACCAGGGACTGTCCGCTGTGAGGACTTGGTCATGGAGCTAAGACCAAATGAACCAATTTGTTTCTCGTTTCCTTTTTTAAAATCAAAGAATATGGCAAGAACAGGCATTTTAGAACACAAATTACTAACAGATAAAATAACGCTCAATCTCACAAAACTCTTTTTTAAAAACCCAAAATGAAAGCCCATTTTTAGTCTATCACGTGGCAGCGACGGAAAGCAAGCAACCGTGGCGCTGGCGGGAGACACAGAAAGAGGCGCTCCCTCAGGCCGCGGAGGGTGTGCAGTGGGCACTTTCCCTCCAGAAGGCTGATTTCTGAGGTGTGAAACACACACACTTCACCAGCCAGCAGGCCCTGAAGCCCAACCCACCCAGAACTGACAGCACAGCTGCAGGAGCAAGGATGACAAGGACAGCCTGGTTCTACCAAGGACAGACGCAGCAGTGGAACCATCTCCACAGGCTGCCCGCCAGCTCTGTGAACCCCAGTGCGCCAGAAAACACGCTCATCTGAAGACGCTGCCATCTGTCAAAAAACTGTCATCACATACTAATTTAGCCGGAAAAGCACACTTCACTGCCGTCTGCTGGAAGACGGTGGTGATAAAATCCCAAGCTTGCATGGGTGCTCTGTGTGGCCAATGGGGAGGTGGCTAAGGAGGTCACAAGGCTCCTAGAGCTCTCCCCACACCCTGGGACCCTCTCTAGGCACCCCCAAAATACAAACTGAGACAACTTCCCAACACCTCACTTCAATTTCAAGGACAGCAGAGAGAAAAACAGTTATGCCCCTTCAAGTCTTGAAAATCACTCAGAACAAAGATGACAAATGCCAAGTAAAGATCCAAGTGATGCCTGGCTCGGGGCTTGGCTCCCAAAAAGCCTGGAACCCAACGCTACCCTGTGGGCAGCAGTGAGGGCACCACAGCACCCGCAGCACGAGTGGGGCAGGTGCTGACCTCCCCGACTGCTTGCTCGACTCTGGGATCCAGACCCATTGCTTGAGAGGTATCCCAGGAAGGAGCATATCATGACAGGTGTCCACTGTCTGGCCTTCTCTGGTCCTTCCCCACAAGTAGCTGTGGCCGTCCACTGGGTAAGGAGAACAGCCAGGCACTCTTGAGGATGAATGGACACAGCTCTAAGTAGACAATGAAACCCGAAGACCCCAAACGCAATCATGGCTCCTCCACTTGGGGAGTTTGTGGGGTCAGGTCAGAAGTGAAGTCTGGGCCAGTTCTCTTTGGTCATGTTATGGGAGGGTGGGAACGTTAGCAAAGCCTTAGAACAAAGCTGTAAAAGAACATTGCTGTCCAGCCTGCACGTGTGTGGTGCTGCCTGGGCCTTTCTTCTAAGCAGTGTGGAGGATGCATTTGCCCGATCAACACGCTGCACCTGAGGCCTTATTAATCTGCTCCAGGAACCGCACCTCGACCCGTACAGCAGCTGCAGCCAGGACTGCCAGTGCCATAAGCCTGTGGCTGTTGAGTCATTCACCAGAATCCATGCAGTTTCTTCAAGGGCTGGACTAGTGAGTTAGACGGGGATGCAAAAGACCACTGTCCCCGCTCCCCTGAGGCTTCCATGGTGGCACTAATCTCTTCCACCCACCCGAGCCCTGCAGGGCGTGATCTTGTTCTTGATTTGCTATCTTGGGGGCAGTTTCAGGTTTCCATCTGGCCTTCCCGTTGTGATGACTTACTCGCAGGCCAAGGAACTCGTGTGGGGGTTACTCCAACTGCCAAGGGCCTCTGCTCCAGCCACACATTGAGGACTGGGGAGATGGCCACTGGGTGGCCTGGGACGCTGTGGCCCACTGAGAGCCACTAGACACAGACGGCTCAGGAATGAAGGTCTGGGACACATGCCAGGTAAGCCACAGAGGCTTCCCGATGTGAGAGCTGAGGGTGTGAATAACAGGAAAGGGGAAGGGCGAGAGCCAGCAGAGA
>NW_012116822.1:307980-322367 GCF_000951035.1 Colobus angolensis palliatus | reverse complement strand
TCCCGAGTAGCTGGGATTACAGGTGCCTGCCACCACGCCCAGCTAATTTTTGTATTTTTAGTAGAGACAGGGTTTCACCATGTTGGCCAGGCTGATCTTGAACTCTTGACCTCAGGCGATCTGCCCGTCTCAGTCTCCCAAAGCGCTGGGACTACTGGCATGAGCCACCATGCTTGGCCTAATGCTTCAGTCTTAAACATGATCCAACCAGACATTTGGGGAGAGCCTTGCATGTGACAGGGAGGGACCTAACACACTAAAAAAGGAACTCTGGGTAGAGAAAGACAATGAAGGGAGTGATAAAACCCTTTAACAAAAGCTTATCCTCAGAGAGAATAGTATATCCATGCAACAAGAACAGAATGCTGTAAAAAGGAACTTTTAAGAGCAAATGAATGTCAATTAACTCGTGCTTCAGAGGAAAAGAATACAGAATGGAGTTAAGAGGACATTCTGAAAGAAATGATATAAATTTCTCAGACCTCTATAACATGTGCTTCCAGACTGAAGGCCAAGTGCCCAGTAAAACTAAAGAAAAAATGTCCATATCAAGGCATACATCAAAATGTCTCAGAATACAAGGAATAAAGAACTGAGTTTAAAAGTTTCCAGAGATAAAACCAAACCAAAACCCCAAACCACAGCACTTAGAAAAGGTTAGTCATTGGCCGGGCCTGGTGGCTCACACCTGTAATCCCAGCACTTTGGGAGGCCGAGGCAGGCAGATCCCGAGGTCAGGAGATCGAGACCATCCTGGCTAACACAGTGAAACCCCGTTTCTACTAAAAATACAAAAAATTAGCTGGGTGTGGTGGCAGGCACCTGTATTCCCAGCTACATGGGAGGCTGAGGCAAGAGAACGGCATGAACCCGGGAGACAGAGCTTGCAGTGAGCCGAGATCATGCCACTGCACTCCAGTCTGGGTGACAGAGTGAGACTCCGTCTAAAAAAAAAAGAAATTAGTCATCAGATGACACTAAGGCACTCCAGAGCCATGCTAGGTGCCTCGCTACCACAGGACTGCATCCGCCATTCTGAGCGCAACTGATCTGTAACTAAGAATTCTACACACAACCATACTACTCACCATGTGAGAGGGCAGAATAAAGAGTTTCAGACATTTGAGGCCTCAAAAAATTTCTCTCCTCTGTGGCATTTTTAGGAAGCTTTTGGAGGATGTCTCTCACCAAAACAAGGGGGTAATCTGAGAGACAAGGACAGCCAGCAAGGAATCCAACACGGGAGGGAGATGAAGGAAATCCCCAGAAAACCACGAAGGGAGATCCAGGGCAGCCCCTTCAAGCAGGTGCAGGGGCAGTCAGTGCAAAAGGGAACAGAGCTGAGGCTGCAGGGAGGTTCCTGAAGAGATGAAACTGATGAAATACCCAAGACATCTGCATGTGCTGAGAGAAAATTTAGATGCCTGGTAGAAGAGTTAGGGCTGAATTACCAACAAGAACATAGAAAACTATCTCCCAAAACAAACAAAAACCTCAAACAAATAAAAGATAAGTGTTTGTTAACTCCAGGGACCAACAGGTGAAAGGGGAAGGTCTGCTGTGCAAAAGCATTTCCATGCTCACAATGATGCAGTTAGCCAAACACCATCACATCCGCCAGCCTGAGAGGAGGGCGAGGAAGGCCAAGGGTGAGGGCTGGGTTGCTGGGTTGGTAAGAAGCTAAATCAGCTTTTTTTTTTTTTTTTTTTGAGACAGAGTCTCGCTCCGTCTCCCAGGCTGGAGTGCAGTGGTGCGATCTCAGCTCACTGCAAGCTCCACCACCTGGGTTTACGCCATTCTCCTGCCTCAGCCTCCTGAGTAGCTGGGACTACAGGCGCCTGCCACAACACCCGGCTAATTTTTTCATATTTTTAGTAGAGATGGGGTTTCACCGTGTTAGCCAGGATGGTCTTGATCTCCTGATCTTGGGATCCGCCCGCCTCGGCCTCCCAAAGTGCTGGGATTACAGGAGTGAGCCACTGCGCCCAGCCACTAAATCAGCATCTTATGCCCCAAACTGAGAAAGGACCAATGAAGAAAGAGCTAAGCATTATTTTTTCAATATGGAAATCGACACCAAAATAATCAGCTAAATGAACTGAAGGAGTTTACTTCTAGGGAGAGAGAAATAAAAGAGGAGGTGGAGGAATCTGTTTTTCATAAATATTTATAGAACTATTTGATCCTTGATTAAAAAAAAAACCAAGATACTTGTTTAGCAAGTTGGTACAGTTATATACAAGGTGATCCTGTCTTTAAATTAGCATATAAGTTCAAAAGGACATAAGTACAAATACGTTGGTATTAACATTAGTCAACAGAGGGAGGCAGGACATGCACCAGCGTGCTCTCACTGGCCATCTCCAGGTGCTAACACAGGGCTGGGGTACTTGCTTTTCATTTTTTGAATTATATAAAGTATATACTTTGGTGGGATATCATGGGCAAAACTTTATCTTTCAAATACTTAAAATTTATGTTTTGTATTAAACCATTTTAATAGGCAAAATTAAAAGTGTGTCTATCTTTGTGCCTGGTACTGTAGATGGGACAAAGCATGGTGCAGTCCACACAGAACAGTTAACTTAGGGCTCCTCCCCTCCTGGGATGTGGGCAGGGGTGGGGCAGGGAGCAGGGGCAAGAGGGGGTTTCCCTCTTTGCTTTATACACCTGTGCTATGTTTGGAACTTCCCCACAGTGGGCGTGCCTCACTCTCCCACGTGGGCAGGTGTGGGGAGAGCCTGGCAAGGCCATGGATGTGAGAAGCAGGAGGGAACAAGGTGACAGGCAGGACACAGCAAGACGCCAGGCTGGTGGGGGTGGTGAGCACGAGGGAGGGATGGCAATGGGGTCATTTTCTGAAGGCTTCTTAGGTTTCTATACCTCATGCTGGGCAAACCAAACACTTCTCTGGGCCCCATCTGACTCAGGCTGCAGGAACCAACTATTCCAAAAAAAGGCCTGCCGAGGCTGCAGCTCTCACAAGGCCGCAGTGACAGGAGGCCGTTGCTTCCTGCTCACCTCGGGGCCCAAGGGGGAGCAAGTCAGGCAAACCATTTCCCCTCACAAAATGAATAAGGCCTAATGTAGTAAGACTAATAATCTGGGAAATTATTCTAAAGCATGAATTTAATAAAATCTATTTAAGAGATATTAAGAGTATCTTAAATTATATGAAGGTCCATGGAAATTTCAGGAACAGAAATAGAATGGTACATCAGGAGATCTTCATTTTTAATTCAGAAGCCTAGTGTTACTATTTTTACAACAAAGTCACCAATATATTATTTTAACTGACCATCTGATGGCAGCAAAGTTTCTATTTTAAATAACAGTACACTGGATGGCAGATAGGAGGCTGTCAGCTAGCCCTGGGAGGACAAGAGCTATCCCTGACGCTGGCCTTGGGCCACAGACCTGAGGCTTGGGATAAGGCAACCCTGCCTTCTGTGGGTCGGTGGGCTCTGCCCCCGAGGGAGGGCTTCACTAGCTGTGATAGAACCAACTTTTCCTGGCACAGCAGATCTGAAAAAATTATTTTACCACTCCACCACCTAAAACCCATCTGCTCATTTCTGTAACAACAGGCTCCACTGTTCTAGTCTCTCACTAGCTCCTTCCCGACATTGAGTTTTCAGTTCAGCAAAAATATGACCTCTTGCTGTTGGAACATAAAATCTAATGGCAATCTGTCAATAAAATTAGTACAGTAATAATTTAGGGAATCCTAAGCATATCTATTTCCGATAAAATTATATTATCTCTGCCTCTAGTCTCACTCAATATTTTAGTTGTTTTTTTTAAAAAAACTTGGGCCCAGGAGGCCTAGGTGGCTCTGCCTCAGACTGTCACCCTGTGACCTTGGAGATCCCTAAGCAGGATGCCAGAGAATCCCGGAAGCCAGGAAATGGAAACAAATGGGAAGACCAGAACATTGAAAGTCATTTCAATAATTCTGGAAAAAACTTAAGAAGTCCTATGGTAGAAAGACTCTGTGAATGTAAAGAAGGTAGTCCTTGTGGAGAAATATTTGGCCAAATTCCAAATCTGAACCTGAAGAAGAAAATTTCTGCTGATGTAAATTCATGTGAATGCAATGTATGTGGACAAGTCTTTGTATGTCCTTCACCCCTTAATAGGCACATCTTACCTCATTCTGGACACAAACTATTGAGAAACGTGGGGTGAAGCCACACAAATGTAAACAATGTGAGAAAATCTTCCTTTCTCTCATAAATGCCCAAAGACACATGGTAACACACACTGGTAATAGATCTCATAAATGTAAGAAACGTGGGAGGACATTTAAGTTTCTCTATTTACTTCTAAGACACAAAGTAATTTACACTGGAGAAAAACCCTGTGAATGGAAGAAAGGTGGTAAAGCCTTGAGATTTTGCAGTTCTTTTCAAAAACATAAAAGAACGCACAGTGGGGAAAAACCTTATAAATGTCGGAAATGCGGTAAAGCCTCTGGACATTCTGGTCACCTTCACTGCCATAAAGAAATGTTGTAAAGCCTCTGGACAGTCTGGTCACCTTCACAGCCATAAAGGTGCTCATGCTGAACAGAAACCCTATGAATGTAGGAAATGTGGGAAATAATTCAGTTTCTGTAGTTACTTTGAAAAAAACGTAAAACAGCTCACAATGGTGAAAAATCTTCAATGTGTTTAAGAAATATGGTAAAAGACTCACTCTTTCTAGTTCCATTCAGAAACATAAAAGAAATAATACTGGAGAGAAACCCTATAAATGTAAGAAATGTGGCAAAGCCTTCAGTCATTCCTGCTCCATGCGAAGACATAAAAGAACACATATTGGACAGAAATCCGGTAACTGCAAAAATGTGGCAAAGCCTTCAGTCAACACAGTTCCCTTAGAAGACATGAAAGAGCTCATACTGGAGAGAAACCCTATGCATGTCAAAAATGTGATTAAGGCTTCAGTCCGTTCAGTTACCTTCAGACACATGAGAGAACTCATACTGGAGAGAAACCTTATGAATATAAAAAATGTGGCCGGGCGTGGTGGCTCACACCTGTAAATCCCAGTGCTTTGGAGGCCGAGGCAGGCAGATCATGAGGTCAGCAGTTTGAGACCAGCCTGGCCAACATGCTGAAACCCTGTCCCTACTAAAAAAAAAAAAAAATTAGCCAGGTGTGGTGGCAGGTGCCTGCAATCCCAGCTACTTGGGAGGCTGAGGCAGGAGAATCGCTTGAACCTGGGAGGTGGAGCTTGCAGTGAGCTGAGACCGTGCCACTGCACTCCAGTCTGGGCAACAGAGCGAAGACTCCATCTCAAAAAAAAAAAAAAGTGGTAACACCTTCAGGAATTGGACAGCTCCCTTCAAACACATGAAAAATCTCATACTGGAGAGAAACCCTGTGAGTGTAAAAAATGTGGTCAGGCCTTCAGTTGCTTCAATTACCTTGAAACATGACAATTCACACTGAGAGAAACCATCTGACTGTAAGGAATGTGGTCAAGTCTTTTTTTTTTTTTTTTTTGAGATGGAGTCTCGCCCTGTCTCCCTGGCTGGAGTGCAGTGGCGCGATCTCGGCTCACCACAAGCTCTGCCTCCCGGGTTCCCGCCATTCTCCTGCCTCAGCCTCCCGAGTAGCTGGGACTACAGGCGCCTGCAACCGCGCCCGGCTAATTTTTTGTATTTTTAGTAGAGACGGGGTTTCACCGTGGTCTCGATCTCCTGACCTTGTGATCCGCCCGCCTCGGCCTCCCAAAGTGCTGCGATTACAGGCTTGAGCCACCGCGCCCGGCCCAATGGTCAAGTCTTTAGATATTCCAGTTCTCTATATAAACATGACAGAACTCACACTGGAGAGAAACCCGCTAACTGTAAGGAATGTGGTAAAGTATTTAGGTATTCCAGTCCTGTATGTAAACATGAAAGAACTCATACTTTGTAGAAATCCTGAGAATGTAAGGATTTGGGGAAAACATTCAGTTATCTTTGAAAACATGAAAGAAATTATACTTGAGGAAAACAGTATAATCTACATAATATGCATAAGAGAAGTGTGATGACGCCTTTATATGTTTATATGTTCCAGTTACCTTTGAACACATTAAAAAGCATATGCAACGTTTCCATTTTCCTTTGAAAATACGAAAAAAAACTACTACTGGAGGAAAAATTCTACGCATGTAAACAATGTGGTAAGTCTTTCCAGTTCTACTTGAAGATATAAAATAACTCGTTTCTGAAAAGCCCTGCAAATGTAAAGAATGTGGGGATGCCTTGTTTCTCTCGGGAACATTCAAAGACATGATGTATGCAAACTGGAGATGGATCTTTAAATACAAGAAGGTATTCTGTATCTAAACCCTAGTAGTTTGCCAGTAAGTTTTCATTTTAATAATTATTTCAAAAGTCATCTGAGAACTCCCACTGAAAACATATCTTATAAATTTAAGGAATTTGGAAAGCCTGATGCAAATTAAATATTCCACAATGCTCAAAACATGCACATGAATGAAATGTTATACAAGTTATAAATATATTGTGTTTGTCAGTGGCTCATTTCTAATGGCGATCTCGGGACTGGTGATTTCCGCCTTACTTAACAGGAACATATTGAGGTGAGAATTCTGTAGATACCCTTTAAGCAACATGGTAGTGCGGGTTTTGTCAGTTAATACAAAATTTTGTCTGTATGTCTAAATGTTTTTGGATCTATGGGTGAATTAAAATGTATTTCTAATAGGTACGTAACATTGATTTTTATGTAGCTTTTTAATTGTTCTGTAATTACGTCATTGAAAACAGATTTTGTTAACTGTTGGGGTTTTCTTACTGGCCTTATGTGACGAGTTTTAATTGTTCCTCACCTATTACATCAATTCCATCTTTCTTTTTTATGAAAAATGTACTGTTTTTTGGCAGGAAGAAGTTTATTTCATTTTCTTTGCTAATAAAAGTATTGGTATCAAATTGCAAAAAACAATTATATCGTGATAGTCTGCTTACACAGCTGTACAAGTAATAATAACAAAACCTTGTAAAACCAGCTCAGCGAGAATTATATCCCAGCTCCCCAGTTTGTTAAATGTGTTTCCTGACAGTACAGTCACACTGCTAGTCAAATCCCAGCCTGTGCCGAGCCCACAGGCCTGCTCCGAACCCTTGTGGCACGGGGCCAGGTCACTCCCACCAGTGACACAGGGAAGCTGGCAGGGCAGAATTTCAGGAAAAGAGAAATGGGTATTTGGGTCATTATTTAAGAAAGTTAGTTCTCAAGCAGCTGTCTCACTGACTACTTGGCCTTTAAGTTCCTTGCTCATTAAAAATGGGCTTTCAAATATGGCAAAAATATTAACCATAGGTGAATGTAGACAAATGGTAGTTGGAAGTTCTCTGTCCTATTCTTGCAATTTTTCTCTAAGTTTTGAGTTACTTTAAAATGAAAAGTTTAAAAAAATGTATTCTTGTGCAGTATCTGACTGAGAGTGCAGTATCTGGCCGTGTCCACGGCAGCTCGCCTAGCCTGGCAGGCCAGGCGGCTCCACAGAGGCTTCCTAGAATGACTCTCTTAAAACACAATATGATTCCATCATTTATTTGGATTTTCAACCCTAACAATTGTTTTTAAATGTTATTTTGTATGTAAAGGATTATGACAACCAAATGATTATGTTTTTAAAAATAAAATTAATACATCACTACTTACTCTATGAATTATGCCAGCTGAATGCAGATGTTTAATACCACAAAGCATCTGGTAAAGAAGGTAGGACATTCTTTCATGATCCAGCTCCATGTGAATAACCTGACATAAGTTAGCATCCATTAACTCCATAACCAAATACCTGAGAAGAAAAGGTCAGTTATGTATTTGAAAATTATCCAAAGTTCCTTTATAACTAAATTTCATGAAACAGTAACTTACTTCCAATCACTGCACTGGCTAAAGCAAAAAGATAACTTGGTATAATGGAACTTTCTAAAAATTTTCCAAAGAATATATAAATAACACTTAATGTCTTACAAGTTAAAAATTAAACAAACAAAAAAACCTTTAAGAGCATGGTAAATAGAATCTCAAACACACAAATTTTCCTACTTCTTACATTTTTGGCTGAAATCCTCCTTACCAGCCTAAAGACCATGCTGTTACAGGCTCATCAATCATAACACATGTACCCTCTGGTGGGAGATGCTGATAATGGGGGAGGCTCTGCATATAAGGGGCCAGGGACAGACAGGAACTCTGTATCTCCCACTGAATTTTGTTGTGACTCTAAACTTCTCTACAATATATATATATGTTTTTAAAAGTGACCATACAACAACAACAAAAAGGGCACTTGACCGCACTCCCCCCTCAGCAACTCCCCATCTCTTTGCTCCCTTTGCCAGCAAAACTCCCCAGAGGCATCTCATGTGCTAGCTCCAATTCTTCTCCCTTCATTTTATTTTTTAAATTTTTTTGAGACAGGGTCTCACTCTGTCACCCAGACTGGAGTGCAGTGGCGTGATTTTGGCTCACTGCAACCTCCACCTCCTGGGTTCAGGTCATTCTCATGCCTCGGATTCCCAGAACTGAAAATTAAATACAAAAAAAAAAAAAAAAGCCATCATGCCTGGCTAATTTTTGTATTTTTAGTAGAGACAGGGTTTCGCCATGCTGCCCAGGCTGGTCTCGAACTCCTGACCTCAAGTGATCTACCCACCTCAGGCCTTCCAAAGTGTTGGGATTATAGGCATGAGCCACTGCACCCAGGCTTCTCCCATTTTTTTCTTAATCCCACTTGGATAAGGCTTGTGCAGCCGCCATTCTGCTGAAACTGTCCTCCTCAAGGCCAGTGATGGCTTCCATGCTACTAAATCCACTGGCCAGTCCTATAATCCTAGCTGGTCCTGCCCTGTCCTGTCTCCAACTTTTTGCTGTCAAAATGCCCAGCAACTGGTCCTTGACCCTCTTCTCTTCTATAACAACACTCACTTTCTTAATGATCTCAGTTATAGACTGTCAGCTCCCAAAGTCCTACCTTCAATTCAGACGTATCTCCTGAACTCCAGGCTCATTCCTCTGCCTCCCTATTCCCAGTTCCACCTTGATGTCCAATAGGCATCTTAAAGCTACGTCCAAAACTGAACTCCTGATTCCACCCCTAGCCCAGTCTGTCCTTCTCACAGCCTTCCTCATCTCAGTTGAGAGCTCCTTCATCCTTCAGGTGCTCAGGCCAAAAATCTAGGTGTCATTCTCAATTCTTCTCTCTCACACCACACATCTTATCTATCAACTAATACTGTGGCTCTATCTTTAGAACCATTTCAGCATCCAATCTCTTCCCCTCTCACCGTTCCTATTACCCCTCTGGGCCAAACGGACCCTCCAAAATGCCTTAACAGAATTGTTGCAATAGCAGTAACTGATATTCTGCGCCCCCACTCCTTACAGTGGGTTACCAACCCAGAAGCCAGAGCTACGCTTTTAAAGCAGAAGGCAGGTGAGCTCGCCGCTCTGCTAAGACTCTTATTCTGACTTGCCTTAGAGCAAAAGACATCCTTACAATGGCCTAGGGGCCCCGCAGTGTTCACCCTCTTCTCTTCCCCTGCTCCCTCATCTCTAGCCACACCACCTCTTGACGGTCTTGGAAAACACCAGGCGGAATCTGCTGCTGTCCTGAGCGCTGTCTGTTCCTTCTATCTCCATTCTACTTGCCCCCAAGTATCTGTAGGACCGACTTCTTGATCTCCTTCAAGGCGTTCTCCACATGTCACCAACTCACGGAGGTCTTTCCCCAGCCTTATTTAAAACTGCAGCCTCAAGTCCAACCCTCAGCACTTTTGATCCTCTGACCCAGCTTGACCCTTTGTCCACAGCACCTAGCGTTTTTTTTTTTTTTTTTTTGAGATGGAGTCTTGCTCTGTCGCCCTGGCTGGAGTTCAGTGGCGCAATCACGGCTCACTGCAAGCTCCGCCTCCTGGGTTCATGCCATTCTCCTGCCTCAGCCTCCCGAGTAGCTGGGACCATAGGGGCCCGCCACCATGTCCGGCTAGTTTTTGGTATTTTTAGTAGAGACGGAGTTTCGCCATGTTAGCCAGGATGGTCTCGATCTCCTGACCTTGTGATCCGCCCGCCTTGGCCTCCCAAAGTGCTGGGATTACAGGCATGAGCCACCACACCCGGCCAGCACTTAGCACTTTCTAATGGACTACACGCTTTCCTCATTTATCATGTTACCTGTCTGTCTTCCCTGATAGGCTCCAGGGAAGCCAAGTATGCCAAGTCCCAGAGAGCGCCCAGCACACAGAGGGCAATCAGATATTTGTTAATGACTGAACACACCAATAAATTAAGGATGAAGTTGGGCATTACGCCTCTCAATAGATTAATACTTCATTGCACTGTTAGTAAGATGATTCTACTTAAGATTCTGGGAGTACAGAATCTTAAATAGAATTAGTGACTTAATCATTACAAATAATACTCATAAACTCCTGAACCCTAAAATCCTGGCTATGACGGACTTGAGAAAAACATTTTATAGTTCAGCAAAACACATTACTGATCCTGGTCTGCTCTGAAGAATTATTTCCAGTCATCCTTTATCTGTTATGAAGATGAAAATCCATGTGGTACAAATAATTAAATATTACCATCAAATTTTCTAAATATTTCTCTGCAACAGAGAAAGCTATCTGTGATGTCACAAAATGTATTGCCACCTACGTTTCCTAAGTATAAAAAGCAGTTGCTGCCTTTTCTAGATGTTCACTCTTTGATGTACAGTGCATTAGTGAATAAAAATGATACTTACACATCTTGAAATTCTTCTAGAGTTTTTTGTGGTGTAAACACATTTAACAAACTAATAATCTGAAAAGAGAAAATTAATTGTACTTCAATATGTCAGATGACTCTACTTGATTACAAAAATTAAGTTTAATATTGAAAAGCATTAAAACTGGGGAAAACAATCACAGTAGAACTCAGTACTTATTATTATTACTGCTTTTACCAATTACATGGCACTGGAGAAAAATTAAACATCAATTAAAGGAAAGATGCACTTTTAATCAAATCACTTTTATGTGTCCCTAGTGACTTAATTATTACAGAATTTAAACACATAATGTCTTTTTGAACATAAAAAAGTAGAAGTTATGGTAACAAAACACTAAATAAAGCAGTATGTTAACTCTGAAAACTTAAATATTATGCATAAATTTCTAAAAAGTTTTGAAATATGAAGGCTAAGCTCATATTTTTGGTGTGATAAAGTGAAAGGTCTCATAGCATCGTATTTTTACTTAAAGAGGGTTAAGAGCTGATCCTGCTGCAGGCCTCCATCCTGGCACTCTGACATGACTTGGCTTTGTCCCCACCCAAATCTCATCCTGAATTGTAATCCCCATAATCCCCACATGTCTAGGGAGAAGCCTGGGGGGAGGTGACTGGATCATGGGGGCAGTTTCCCCCATGCTGTTCTTGTGATAGTGAGTGAGTTCTCCTGAGATCTGATGGTTTTGTAAGGAGCACTTCCCACTTTGCTCCTTACTTTTCTCTCTCCTGCCGCCTTGTGAAGAAGGTGCCTGCCTCCCTTTCGTCTTCCGCCTGACTGTAAGTTTCCTGAGGTCTCCCCAGCCATGCGCAACTATGAGTTAATTAAACCTTTTCCTTTATAAGTTACACAGTCTCGGGTATTTCTTTACAGCAGTGAGGGAACGAACCAATACACACCCCATGGTGTAAACAGTGAGTCCCACAGCTTAGGCACCAAACATATAACTTCAGTCATTCCAGATGACTGAGGGAAAGATGAATTATCCATTATATAGGATTGGGGTGACTGGTTAGCTAAGGACAAAAATAAAACTGCATCCATATTTCTATCTTTATACCAAGATAAACTCAAAATGGAACAAAGATTTAAATCTAAAACATGAAATAAAACATCAGAATATGATAAACATATATATAATCCTGGTGTAGAAAAATCTTTTCTAAACATGACAGGAAACCTAAGGGATCTGATTACATTAAAATGAAACAAAAAAACAGGTGATAAAAAATCAGTATGCCAACAACATAGTCAAATGGGAAAAAAAAAGTAAAGGGCAATAGTTTTAATATTAAAAAAAAAAAAACAAAAACCCTCCTTCGAATGCAGAAGAGAGCAGCAGTCCAAAAGAAAAATGGATAAAGGCCATACAAATTAAATTACCAAAACACATAAAAATAAATGACAACCTCACAAATAAAAATATCATTTATCTATCAAACTGGCAAAAGTAAAACAAAAAAAATCAATGGTATGTAGTGCTGGGGGATTCTGAAGTAACAGACATTCTCAGATACATTTTTTTTTTTTTTGAGATGGAGTTTCACTCTTGTCGCCTAGGCTAGAGTGCAATGGTGTGATCTCGGCTCACTGCAACCTTCGCTTCCTGGGTTCAAGCGATTCTCCTGCCTCAGCCTCCTGATTAGCTGGGATTACAGGCACCTGCCACCACGTCCAGGTAATTTTTGTATTTTTAGTAGAGACAGGGTTTCACCACATTAGCCAAGCTGGTCTTAAACTCCTGACTCAGGTGATCCACCTGCCTTGGCCTCCCAAAGTGTTGGGATTATAGGTGTGCACCACAGCGCCCAGCTGACACTTTTTTTTTTTTAAGAGATGGGGTTTTGTTTTATTGCCCTGGTGTGCCTTAAACTCCTGGCTTCAAGCGACCCGCCTGCCTTAGCCCCATAAGTAGCTGGGATTACAGGTGGAAGTGACCATGCCCAGCTTCTCAGATACTCTTAATGAAAATATCAAATAGTCTTCCTTGAGGTCAATTTGTCAGTATATATTAAACTAGAATATATATAAACTAGAAGTATGTACTCTGACCCAGCAATGTTGGCCAAGAAATTCACCTGGACAAGTGTGCAAAAATTCAGGTATAAGAATGTTCATTGCAACACTGCTTATAACAGTGAGAAACAAAACAATCTATCCAACAACGGGCGGTTGGCAGTCTCTTAAATAAATTACTGTGCATCTGCGCTATGCAGCCATTTAAAAACTGGCTTATATCTATGTTAATTACAGTACATGAGGTCAACCCACGTTGCGTGAGGAGAAAAGCAGGATGAAGAATAACATGATTAATCTTGTTTATGTACTTGTGTACATGTATGCATAAGAATGTTCACCAAATTGTTAATGCTAGTACTCTGTGGGTGGTAGTAGTCAGGAGTTTTTACTTTTTTATATTGTTTGACTTTTTAAAAATAATATATATTTTTTGTAACCTGAAAAAATTTTTTAAATAAACAAGTAAAATAAAGCACGCATTAGAGAAATTAAAACCAACTCAAGTCACAGACTCAAAAGAAGGAAGCTCAGGAGTTTAAGACTAGCCTAGGCAATGCAGTAAGACCCCAACTCTACAAAAAATTTTAAAAATTGTCAAGCATGGTGACACACGCCTATAGTCCCAGCTACTTGGGGGGCTGAGGTGGGAGAATCACAGCCTTGGTGACAGAATGAGACCCTGTCTCAAAAAACAAAGCAAAACAAATTAAAAAAACTCCTTCCAGATTTAACATTTTATTATTTTAATTAATTAATTTTATTTATTTGAGACAGAGTCTCGCTCTGTCGCCCAAGCTGGAGTGCAGTGGTGCGATCTCTGCTCACTGCAAGCTCCTCCTCCCGGGTTCACACCATTCTCCACCTCAGCCTCCTGAGTAGCTGGGACTACAGGCGCCCACCACCACGCCTGGCTAATTTTTTGCATTTTTAGTAGAGATGGGGTTTCACCATGTTAGCCAGGATGGTCTCGATCTCCTGATCATGGTGATCCACCCACTTCATCCTCCCAAAGTGCTGGGATTACAGGCGTGAGCCACCGTGCCCAGCCAACATTGTATAATTTTATAACTTGGCAAGGTTATCAACATAATGCTCAGCAGCAACCACTAGGAGAACATACAATGTGCCTGATTGAGCACAACTTCATTTTCTAGAAACATTATTTCTCCATAAAATTTAGTGCTTTGATTTCTGTGGCGCTTCCAAGAATAGCTACTCTAAATGTAACATCATCTAATAAGTGTATTTGAAACTGAGATGTCATATACAAGGCAAAAAATTACTTATAGAACAACATCTTTCCACAAAATATTTAGTTGTTTCTCAATTTGTTGGATCAATACTGTTCCTATTTTAAAGAAACAGTATCAATTGATATTCCTACTTTGGGTGAGTGACCTAAATTCCTATGTACCATAATGATGCCTCTTTCTAGCTTTAATTTCCTCAATGTTTATTAAGAATTTTATCGGCCGGGCGCGGTGGCTCAAGCCTGTAATCCCAGCACTTTGGGAGGCCGAGACGGGCGGATCACGAGGTCAGGAGATCGAGACCATCCT
>NW_012116822.1:302521-307470 GCF_000951035.1 Colobus angolensis palliatus | reverse complement strand
CAGGAGATCGAGACCATCCTGGCTAACACAGTGAAACTCCATCTCTACTGAAAATGCAAAAAATTAGCCGGGCGTGGTGGCAGGTGCCTGTAGTCCCAG
This sequence comes from Colobus angolensis palliatus, assembly GCF_000951035.1. Lineage (NCBI taxonomy): Eukaryota > Metazoa > Chordata > Mammalia > Primates > Cercopithecidae > Colobus > Colobus angolensis. The sequence continues at coordinate 307,371 of NW_012116822.1, read as the reverse complement.
CTACTCGGGAGGCTGAGGCAGGAGAATAGCATGAACCCAGGAGGCGGAGCTTGCAGTGAGCCGAGATCACGCCACTGACCTCCAGCCTGGGCGACACAGTGAGACTCCGTCTCAAAAAATAAATAAATAAATACATACATAAAATAAAATAACAATGTTAATAGTCACTTTTATCCTTAGCTTATCCTAGATCTGAACTTAATGTATCTCCAGAAGACCCTGAAGATTATTACATTATTGACAATATGGAAGCACACAGACAAAATACACACATAACTTACATTTTTATGATTGACACATTTTAAGAGGACGAGTTCACGATAAGCTCTCTTTGCATGAGTTTGGTTCTGAAAAGGACGGCTTAGTTTCTTGACTGCAACATTTATCCCAAGAACTGTATCAAATGCAGCACTAGAATTAGGAAATACAATGCACAATCCATTAGAATCGTTTTGGAAATACAGCAATGCCAGAATATACATTGAATATATTATCTTTTTAATAAGTAATAAGGAAAAATCTGCTTATTTCCATTCAAGGTACCGCACATATGAAGAGCACAGTGAGCTGGCTAAGACTACAGCATGGACTAACTCCTTTGCAGAGACACATTTCAGCGACAGTTAAGATGGGGTTCGGCAATCCTTCACACACCAAGTTTTCATAGTTTAGATTACATTCAAAACCAGGCAATTTAATATACAGTGCATAAAACCAGTCAAGAAATGAAATCTTCAATTTAAACATGACCAGAAGTTGGAAACAAAGTCACTGTTATCCCATCTTAAAATGTGTATATTTTGGAATATCACAGTAGAGGAAATGGTTGAGCTGATGAGAAGAATACAATAAATCTAAAGTTTGAGTCATTGTGTTTTTTTCTCAGACAACAGTATCTAACAAGAAAAGAAGCCAAAATTTCAGCTCATGGTAAACGCCCAAGATACAAAATCTCTAACGTAAGCAACTGCTATATAAAGTTCTTTTAGAAATATCTCCTCCTACTACTATGGTAAGAATAAAATTTAGAGGCTGTCTTTCCAGATCTCAAGTTTCCTGTTGAAATTCTGTTCGTTTTCCCCCAGAAAGTAGATATGAAAAATCAAGTAGCCCTGATGGCACATTTTTAGGTTTCTAACTGGTACTAAATAGTGCCATTTGTGTTGTGACCTCTGAGCTACCATCAGGGCTAACAGTTACCAAAGGCCACCTGAGAACCTAAGCACTGATTTAAATATTGCTTCTATTTCTTTATTCTGTTGAGTTTATAACATTGTTTATATTTATTCTCTTCTATTAATGCTTTTTGCCAAACAACTTGAACTTAATTCAATGTTTTAAAGTTGAAGGCTGCCTGCTGTAGGATTTGGTTAACAGGCTACCTTACTTTAATTCAGTTCACATTATGTGTCTGTCTACATACATATGTAAATCCACAGGCTCATACGCAAATTGCACCATTTATATGAATTATAAAATGATGAGGATACATCCATGTGTGAAATAAGTCATTAGCATACATGTAGCCATCAAAAGTATTTATACTTATATACTTCTCAGACTCAAGAATTTGAAAACAGGCCAGGTCGTGGTGGCTCATATCTGTATTCCCAGCACTTTGGGAGGCTAAGGCAGGCAGATCGCTTGAGCCCAGGAGTTTGAGACCAGCCCGGGCAATATAGTGAAACCTTGTCTATACAAAAATTACAAAGATTAGCTGAGTGTAGTGGCGCATGTCTGTAGTCCCAGTTACTCAGGGGACTGAGGTGGGGGGATTGCTTGAGCCAGGGGTCGAGACTGCAGTGAGCAGTCATCCCTCCACTGCGCCCCAGCTTGGGTGACAGACTGAGACCCTGTTGCCAAGGGCCTCAAAAAAAAAAAAAAAAGAATTTGAAAACAGACACACTTTTTTGGTATCAAAAGTTTTTGTCCAAAATTTCAGTTAGGAGGAATAAGGTCAGGAGGTCTACTGTGAGATATGGTTACTGTAGTTAATAACAATGTATTGTATTCTTGAAAATTGCTAAGAGTAGATTTTAAGTGTTCTCGTCAGAAATGTTAAAGAAGTATGTGAGGTAATGCATATGTTAATTCGCTCAATTTAACTAGTCCATAATGTATACATATTTCAGAACAATATGCTGGATGCGATAAATATATACAATTTTTATTTGTCATTTAAAAAATGTGTTTAGCTGGCCGGGCGCGGTGGCTCAAGCCTGTAATCCCAGCACTTTGGGAGGCCGAGACGGGCGGATCACGAGGTCAGGAGATCGACACCATCCTGGCTAACACGGTGAAACCCCGTCTCTACTAAAAATACAAAAAAAAAACTAGCCGGGCGAGGTGGCGGGCGCCTGTAGTCCCAGCTACTCAGGAGGCTGAGGCAGGAGAATGGCGTGAACCCGGGAGGCGGAGCTTGCAGTGAGCTGAGATCCGGCCACTGCACTCCAGTCCGGGCGACAGAGCGAGACTCCACCTCAAAAAAAAAAAAAAAATGTGTTTAGCTAAAACAAGCCAAATGGACCAGGTCTAAGCATCTGAATGGGCGTAAGCTTCCCCACTTGTAGCTCCAGCTCCACGAGGAACTACCTTCAATTATTCCTGGTTTTGGTTATTGTGGTCACTCAAAGAATACATTTTTATCACTATCTCTTCATTTATCCACTTTAGAAATGATCTACCTACTCCCCATTAAGAAAACTGAGTAGTTAACCACTTCCCTGAAATCCCCAATACCTCCTATTTTTTTCTCTTCTGCTTTTCGGGTTTTTCCTGGTTACGTCTTTAAGTAACATCTCTAATCTTCATGCCTCTTCAACTTCGAAGGGAACGTCTTGACTTCTGCATATGTAAAATGAGACTACTCCATCCCTTTCTCCTCCATTTATCACATTTATAATTGTGTCTTCTGTATTTCTTCTTTAGGATGTGTCCAGAAGTTGAAAATCAATACATGGAGTGTAGTTGTGTGTACACATGTAAGCGTCACTAACTGCCAGAGCTGGGACTACATTTCAGTTTCTAAAGATCACATGGCTCTTGCTGCCACTCATAAGAGGGTGAGACTGTTTCCAGGATCGAGAAAGGATTCTCTTTTCTTATATTTCATCAACTGCTCAAACATCATGTCCTTTTTATTTGTTTTATAATTAGGCCATGATTTTTTCTAGTTTTTCTCACACATTTCTAATAAATAATAATTGGATGATTTTATTATATTACTAGATTAGTTTTTACTAATACGAAATGCCAGTTTTCGCCTATCACTAGTACTTCCTAGCTTCTTATACTATCTGTTGTTTGGCATCTACTCCACATTCTTTGCAGACACTCTTCTTGGAGCTTCCTTAAGGCCTGCCACACAGCCACCATCCTGGGATTTCTTTTTAGTCCCCAACTGCTTCTTGTATTACGCTCTTGGGTTGCCTCTCTTGCTGGAGTACATCCTCAAGGAATTTTTTCCTCAGAAAAGGTGCATGGAAGATAGATGGTATTGCGCTGCCCTCACCCTTGATTGACAGTACGTTTTCTGAGTTTAAAATCAATTTTCTGTGAGAACTTTGAAGGCACTGTCCGGTGAGGCTTATGCCTGATACTGTACTGATTTCTGTGCTTCTTTTTCTGTTTCCCAGCTCAATGATTTATCAGTCATGTTTTCTCTGTATCCCAAAAGCCTCTCTCAAAATTATCCCAACTAATTACTGTCCCTCCTGTCCACCTTCTGACATGTACAATAATCACTTTCTTGCTTTTACCAGCTAAAACATGCACCCTGGAGCGCCCAGTTTATTTTTGTCTGTTTTTTGAAATCTTCTGTGTCTGACTTATTTGGCTCAATATTATGAGACTCATCCACTGTTGCTGTACGTAGCTATAACTCATTCCATCATTGCTATAAGATTCCTTTGTATAACGACATCACATTACATTGAGGTATTTCAGTTGTTTTTAGTTTTCAATCAATTACAAAACACACGGTCATCAATATTCCTGTCCACAGCTCTGAGTCCCCTATGCATGTGTTTCTGATGAGTAGACAACAAAGCGTGGGAACGTGTCTGTTGTATTTCAGTAGATAACGTCAGACTCTTTGCCAAAGCGGTTCTACACATTTGTAGAGCTGCCAGCAGTGCGTGAGGGGTCACGTCTGAAAGCTGCCTCGGGTGGTTCCACCTTACCAGCACCTGGTATCACCAACAGCTTAGTTTCTAACCATTCTGTGAGTGTGGAATGGTATTTCATCGCGGTTTTAAATTGCACTGTCCTGATGCATAATGACATTGAGCACTTTTTCCTGTTCACAGATTATCTGGGTATCCTCCTGTGACAACCTGCTGACTATTTGTTTGTCTATCTTTACAATCGTCTTCACTGTTGTTCTTTACATATTCTGAAAGAGAGATTTTTTTCAGTCATATATCTTCTCACATGTATGCTTATCTTTTCAGTTTCTTGATCTCAGTTTTCCTAAATAAACAACATTTCTCAATTTTAATACAAATTTTATCAATCTTCTATGATAATTTTTGTTTGTTTGTTTGTTTTTTGAGATGGAGTCTCGCTCTGTCACCCAGGCTGCGGTGCAGTGGCGCGATCTCAGCTTACCGCAAGCTCCACCTGCCAGGTTCAAATAATTCTCCTGCCTCAGCCTTCCAAATAGCTGGAACTACAGGTGCCTGCCACCAAGCCCGGCTAATTTTTGTATTTTTAGTAGAGACAGGGTTTCACCATGCTGGCCAGGCTGGTCTCAAACTCCTGACCTCATGATCTGCCCGCCTTGGCCTCCCAAAGTGCTGGGATTACAGGTGTGAGCCACCGTGCCTGGCCTGATTTTTTTTTTTTTTTTT
>NW_012116822.1:283939-302471 GCF_000951035.1 Colobus angolensis palliatus | reverse complement strand
CCCAAAGTGCTGGGATTACAGGTGTGAGCCACCGTGCCTGGCCTGATTTTTTTTTTTTTTTTTAATAGAGATGGGGGTCTCATTATGTTGGCCAGGCTGGTCTTGAACTCCTGGCCTCAAGCAGTCCTCCCACCTTGGCCTCCCAAAGTGCTGGGATTATAGGCGTGAGCCAGCACATCCAGCAGATAAACGTTTTTATGTTGTGTTTAAAGGAGTCCTTCCCTACTCCAAAGATTATGAAGAAATCCTCCTATATGATCTTCAAATAGCTTTACTGGTTTGCCTTATACATTTACAGCAATTCAACTGAGGTTGATTTTTGTATATAATATAAGGTTGGGGTCAAATTTCACTTTTTTCCAATATGAATATTCCTATGTCCACTTATTTAAAAGGCCATCTTTTCCTCATTGCTCTACAAGGCCACCACTGCGATAAGTCAGAAGCCCACACATGCACGATTCTGTGTCAAGGTTAGTCCACTGTTTCTCCTTGCATCACACAACACTGTCTTGATCACCAGTTTTCTAGTAAGTCTTCACATCTGGCAGAGGGAGTGTTCCTCCCTTCTTCTTAATGGGCATCTTGCCCATTCTAAGGTTTTTATTTTTACATATAAATTTTAAAATCAGTTTGTTCATTTCTTTGTTAGATTTGACTGCAATCACTCTAGATAAGTCTGAAAATTGACCTTTATGGTATTAAATATTCTAACTCATGAACATCAGATTTCCCACCACTATTTCAGTTTTATTTCTTCTAATTTTTTTAGCTTTTTGTAAACAAGTCTTTCATATTATTAGACTTTCCCCCCAGATAAGACAATTTAAAAGTTTTTATCCTATTTTAAATGGTATCCTTTTCAAATTCTCATTTTCTATATGCTGCTAGTATATAAATACACAATTTGAGGGGGGGAGGGGTACATATATTGACCCTGCATCTTGCAAAGGGACTAAACATACTCATTAATTTAACAAAAGGTAGACTATCCAGGTGGACCTGTTCTTATCACGAGAGCCCTTTAGAGGCAGAGTTTACTCTGGTTCACAGAAAGGGTAGGAAAGTCAGGGAAATGTGAGTCTGGGAAGGGCTGGGCATGCCACTGCTGCCTTGAGAGGGCGGAGGTCACTTGAGAAGGAAAACAAGCAGCCTCCAGGAGCAGAGAGGGGTGCCTGACTGAGAGAGATCGAGAGACTGGGAACCACAGACCTAAAGCTGGGAGGAACCAGACTCTGCCAACAGCCTGAATGAGTTTGGAAGCAGATTCCCTTCCAGAGCCTCCACCTGTGAGCCGAGCCCAGCCCTGTCGAAATCTGGACTTCAGCTTTATGAGACGCTGGGCAAAGAACCCAGGCAAACCCATCCAGGTTTCTGACTACAGAACTATGAGATAATCAACGGTGTTGTTTTAAACAACTACGTTTGTGTTAATGTGTTATGCAGCAATAGAAAACTAACAACTTCTCTCTTTTGTGCTCTTCTGCCATTTTTGCCTCTGCAGCTTTCATTCTGGGTATTTTTTGCTGACCCATCCTCCAGGTCACTAAATCTCTCTTCAGTTATATCTAGTATGCTGTTAAACACATTAAATTCATAATTCAATTACTATAGTTTTTACTTCTAGAATTTTGATTTATTCCTCTTAAAGTTTTCATTTCTCCACCAAAACTTTTAATCTTGCCTTTATCACCTTGAACATAACATCATAGCTATTTAAAAATGAGGATCTAATAATGCCAATATCTCTTATGGATCTGTTTCTTTTGTCCATTGTTTCTGCAGGATTTTACTCAGATTGTCATATCTCCTTGTGTGCCTAGACTGGGCCTTGCACTTGTACAACTGTCTGTTATCTAGAAGTAAGTTTATCTAATATGATGCTGTCTTCCTCCACAAAGAATTTAAATTTATTTCTACTAAGTACCTGGGTGCACTAGCACTTTTTGTTTTACCTCCACACAAGTTCAGCAAATGAGACGATAATCTGAAGCTGAGTGGCAGTGCCTACTAAGGGCCAACCTCTGAGTTACCTTGACTTCTAGGAAGCAGCCTTTTATTGGTCCCAATACAAGGCAAAAGAAGTTCACTGCGCAATATTAGAGGCCCTGGACTCTAATCTCCTAGCCACAAGGCAGTCCAAAACACTCTCAGCAGCCCCGTCCAGAATTGTCAAAGGCCCCCAAGGGAAAGACAGCCCACATGCTGAAGCTCCCCTCACTAGGCTTCTGTGTTCCCCAGATCCTGACCTAGTAACTCCTCACTGACTTCCTCTCCAGGGGCAAATGCTGAGCATGGGGGAGAGTGGGAACGTTGGGAGAAAACTGGCACAGCTGTTTCATAGGCACACTTTTAGTTAACAGCCCAAGTTTTAACCGCTCATTTCATTCCTTTTCTTGATTGTTATCTCTATGCCCACAGCCCCTGCCGAGTTTTACTATAGGTTCTCTTCCTTAACGCAAATACTTCAGCTACTTATTCTCACTTTATCTGCTGTTTTATCTTATCACAAGATTCAAGCTACTTTCTATATTTCATCAATTTGTTAAACCTTTCTTCTACTCATTACTGCCCTCTTATCTTTGTACAGGTGTTTGGGCCACCATCTTAAATGAGAAGTTCCAAACCACTCATTTTACAGGTGAAATATTAGGGCCCGTAAAGAAACTGATCTGCCCTGGTCATAAAGAACTCTTGCTGTGAGGAAGAGAGCAGGACTCAGAACTCATCTCCCAAATCACAGCCATTCTAGGCTTCATACCATATGTCTCCTTTATCACAGAAATTTTGTTGTGAACACTGTTATGTTTTTATGTATTTATAATAATAGAAAATAAGGCCAGGCGCAGTGGCTCACGCCTGTAATCCCAGCACTTTGGGAGGCTGAGGCAGGCGGATCCCAAGGTCAGGAGATTGAGACCATCCTGGCTAACATGGTGAAACCCCATCTCTACTAAAAATACAAAAAATTAGCCGGCGTGGTGGCGCATGCCAGTAGTCCCAGCTACTCGGGAGGCTGAGGCAGCATTGCTTGAACCCAGAAGGCAGAGCTTGCAGTGAGCTAAGATCGCGCCACTGCACTCCAGCCTGGGCGACAGAGTGAGACTCCATCTCAAAAAAAAAAAAAAAGAAAAGAAAAGAAAATCATGCTAAGAACAGGCCAGTACTCATGTTTGTACAGAACTTGAGGAAACAAAAAGGAATACACTATACCAATTATTTCACGTTAAGGCTGTAACTGTCACTTCTAAGTACTGCCACACTTAATATTAAACACTTTTTTAAAGGTTAAACATTTCATGGAACGGTTTCATAAAACAAATAATCTTTACTATTTTGGCCAAACAACTTGAGATTTTTGAAGGAGAAAGAAAAACTGAATACATGTATGAAAGAAACGTACACACATCTTCCCCACTAGAGCTTCAAAATCTTACGATTACTTAATTGTACTATAACATAGTTGATATTTATGAATACTTCAAAATTATATTTTAAAACTTATTTTAGGCCAGGCACAGTGGCTCATGCCTGCAATCCCAGCATTTTGGGAGGCCAAGGTGGGCGGATCACAAAGTCAAGAGATTGACACCATCCTGGCCAACATGGTGAAACCCTGTCTCTACTAAAATACAAAATATTAGCTGGGTGTGGCCGCGGGCGCCTGTAGTCCCAGCTACTCGGGAGGCTGAGGCAGGAGAAACACTTAAACCCGGGAGGTGGAGACTGTAGTGAGCCGAGATCATGCCACTGCACTCCAGCCTGGTGATAGAGCAAGACTCTGTCTCAAAAATAAAATAAAATAAACTTATTTTCAACTGTAAAAACTTATTTCCTAATAAATTTTACTAACATTTTTAAAAGAACAAAAACAAAGAAATAAATCAAAGACAACTATAAAAACAATTCAAAATTAGGAACCAGAATATTTTCTTCTGGTTCCAGCTCTTCCATTTAATCCTGTACAGGTCGCAGGCCCTACCTGCACGTTGGTTTATCTGCACACCTGCCCTTCATAAAGCTCTAATTTAAATAGAAGATTAGCTAGTTGCATAAACCATACACTGCTGCTACTATATTTTATTTCTCAAAAATGTAAAAATACACATGTTCGTGAATCAGTTTCCTATTGCTATTGTAACAAATAACCACAAATTTACTGCTTTAAAGCAACACAAATTTACTATCTTACAGTTCTGGAGGTCAGAGGTCCAAAATGCATCTTATGCGTCAAGAAGTAAGCAGGGCTGCGTGGTTCCTTCTGCAGGCTCGGGGGGAACCCGCTCCCTGCCTCTCTCAGCTGGTGGGAGCCTTCCTGTATTGCTCGGCTGTGACCCCACATCACTCCAAACTTTGCTGTCATCACATCTCTGACTATGACCCTCCTGTCTCCCTTTTGTAAGAAGGACCCACCCAGCTAAACCTGGAATAACCCTCCCATCTCAAGACCATTAATTTAATCACACCTGCTAAATTCCTTTTGCCATGTAAAGAAACATACAAATTCCAGGGATTAGGATGTGGACATCTCAGGCGGGGCCATTATTCTGCAGGCTACACCCCCCAAAGAATCACTGACAGATGATTCTCAAGTACAATAGTGACAAAAGGAAGTTTCAGATCATCAGTTAACTATATAGTGCCAATATTTTAATATGAAATATGACAGAAAATCCAATTCCTCTTGTCAGAGTGTCAGCTAATCTGCTGTTGAGCTTATTTTAGGAAAAGCTTTTTTTCTTTTTTGAAATGGGAATGTGCTATAACTAGATTATTTCCCAATTCTACTTGGTGCCTCATAGCCTGGTGAAGAATAGAGAGAAAAGAGAAAGCGGGAAAGGAAGCTAAAATCACTTACAAAGTGTTTACTTTCCCTATCAGAACATAAGATAGAAGGATACCATAAAACACAAAGCCAGTTATAGTTATAAAAATTGAAACTGTTCTTGAATATAACAGTTGTCTTATAGAGATAAATACAATTAACTGAAAATTATTTCATAGGTGTTTAGTGAATATTTGTTCATTATTACTAAGATTCTAAACAGAGGTTGGGTCAGAGGACTTGTCCTGTCAAAGTATCAGTGGTTCAAAGTCTTCAACAAGTCTCTCCATGGTACAGGCAATAAGGTCCCAAAGGCCCACAGCTTGTTTTGGTCCCAGGCCTCCCACTGACACTCTGTGAGATGGGAGAAGCAAGTGAGCCTTCCTAGTCCTTCGTTTCACCACCAGTGAGGGTTATGGTAGAGCTCATGGTGATGGTATAATATACACTACTCACACTACTACCAACCTTCAAAAGCAAGTGAATGACATGCCAGCTGGGATAAATGAAGCACATATTTAAAACAGCTACCTGTAGATCAGGTGCAGTGGCTCACACCTGTAATCCCTGCACTTTGGGAGGCCAAGGCGGGTGGATCACAGGTCAAGAGATCGAGACCATCCTGGCCAACATGGTGAAACACTGTCTCTACTAAAAATACAAAACTTAGCTGGGTGTGGTGGCACGCGCCTGTAATCCCAGCTCCTCAGGAGGCTGAGGCAGGAGAATGGCGTAAACCCGGGAGGCGGAGCTTGCAGTGAGCTGAGATTGGGCCATTGCACTCCAGCCTGGGCGAAAGAGTGAGACTCCGTCGCAAAATAAAATAATATAAAATAAAGAAATAAATAAAACAGCTACCTGTCTATAGCCACAAACAACTCCCCAAGACCTCTGATATTTATCCCTTCTTGCTCCCTCTCTCCTTTTTCTCTCTCTCTTACGTGCACACATCAAATTATCTGTCAAATTATCATCTAATTCCAAATAGGAGATGGATTATAAATCAAAAGAATGTTTTGTTGTTTATAACTTTCCATTACCATCAAAGTTTCCTAATTTGGACCATCATTCACTGACTTTAAAACTTCTTTTTTTTTTTGAGATGGAGTCTCGCTCTGTCCCCCAGGCTGGAGTGCAGTGGCGCGATCTGGGCTCACTACAACCTCTGCCTCCCAGGTTCAAATGATTCTTCTGCTTCAGCCTCCCGAGTAGCTGGGACTACAGGTATGCGCCACCATACCTGGCTAGTTTCTATATTTTTAGTAGAGATAGGGTTTCACCATGTTGGCCAGGATGGTCTCAATCTCTTGACCTTGTGATCTGCCCACCTTGGCCTTCCAAAGCACTGGGATTACAGGCATGAGCCACTGCGCCCGGCCAACTTTAAAACTTCTCTTGGCACACTGGATTTAAGTGCCAAAACAGTCTGTGTCACTGGGAAGTTAGGATCACCATTACTTTAGATGCAAGCTGAGTATTCCTTCCAAACAGTCCCTTCTCCCACCTTAGTTTCTCAAAGAAGCTCTGGACTGCAATTTCATCTTAGCTTCCAGGGCTTGCAGCCGCCAGGGCTGAAAAAACAACTGTTTCCCTGATCATAGGTCTCTGCAACAGAGGATCAGTTAAAAATCATTGATAAAGATTCTCCAAACCCAACATCTCTACAAGTAAACGTAAACTCCCCTACTAGACCATCCAAAAGAGTTTTCTTTTATCTCAAATCCCCTCTGTCTACTAGCTGTAAACATTAGATGTTTAACTTCATCAGTTTCTTTAGGCGCAAAGGTAATCCTATTTTCACTGACCACCCCCCCCCCAAAAAAAAAAGGAAAGAAAAAAAAAAGAAAAAGTTCTGCCCAGAAAAATAAGGGGTAAAAAGTGTGGGAAGTGCTGATAACTGCAGTCTAGGAAACATGTGAAGAGCTTTACCTTGAGCTGGCCCGTGATGCCGCGGCGGCTGACCGTCTTACCATGCAAGAGACTAATGTTCAGGGTCAGACTAACGATTCTGACGTTCTGGGCTGGACACACAGTTGAAGTGAGACACCAAGGAAGAGACGGCCAGCCCAACCCCTCACACAGCATCCCTTCCTGGTTAATCCATGGAGTGACAATGACACTGACTGGCCTCATCCTGCCAATGAATGGCAAGGCACTGCAATGATGGCGCCTAGAAATGAATAGGAGTGATTGGGAATAAAAGGGGGAGGGGGGGAAAAGGTGGCCATGATGAAGAAATGAATAAAACTCCAAATTTCTGTTACAACTCACTGCCATACCTATTACTCTGACATCATGATGACAGGAAAAATGAAAAAAAAATGAAAGAAAAAAGAAACAAAAAAGAAAACTTGCTACCTATTTAAATTCCTGCAGCGTTTTAAGAATATGGGTTTGTACCCTACAGCCTGACTACACAGAGCTAGAGCAAGCAGTTGATTCAATTTAGCTCAGAAACCTATAACACAGTTTTGTTTTTTTTCTTTATCATCAATGTTTCTAAATTCTGACACTTTAGTTTTACTTTTTATTATAGCAAAAACTCAATCCACGCTATTAAAACAGACCATACTTACCAAACAATCCCTTGGGCCCCAGAGCCAATTGGTTTCAGCTGCTGGTAACGTTTTAGGACAGTGAAGGTTGAGTCTGCCACTTGCACACTGTAAAACTGACTGTCACATTTACTGTCGCTCATGATGTAGTGTCATGCAATATTCCGAAGGGCTGGCAACTTTCAGATTCCTTCAAAGAAAAACAGAATGAACATGCATTCTTACCGAAAGCATACATACACAGCTCACTTAGTGTTTTGAACTTATTGGTATATAAGACAATGTGGCTGTAAGTTGATAAAGTCAATTTGACCAAGTTCTGAACTTGAGCAAGACACAAAAAAATGCAGACATTTTAGTGGCACCAGGACCATTATGAAAGGAAGGAATGTTGAGGTCCAGTAAGATCACACTTTAAGGGGTTGGACTAGAGAATAACCACTGTTGGAGAAAGAATCTGTGCATTCCTGCTGGCTATGAAAAGATGACATCACTCTACGCTTCTCATCAGCTTGCCCGCTGCGGAACCACTGACTCCTCGCTGTCTCAACTAGAGACGGGGCATTGCTTCAAAAGAATCACTTCTGGAATGCCTAGAGAGAAGCAGACGGACCAGTCTTCTGCTCAGCGTATAGATTCTGGTTGAAATGATGAACCAAAAAGCGAGATTCATATGCCAAAGTGACAGGCTGCTAGAGGCCCGGTGGCATCCGTGTGCTGTGTGTGCCCAAGCATGTGCTCCTGCCTCAGGAGGTGGGTCCCAGAGCCGGCATCAGCTGGCACAGCCCTAGAGTCCCACATCACCACCAGGCTTCAGGGTAGGTATCTGTATATGAAGAACTCTGCTGTGACCTGTAGTCCATAACAGCAACACCATGAGGTTGATTCACTATGTCTGAGTGTAGGCCAGCAGGCCCAGAAAGTAGCTTTTCTGTGGCTGAGGCACAGGCTGAGATTCCTACTCTGCAGGAGGCTGGATGATTTTATACAGAAAATAAGCAAACAGAAATCGGCAAGTGGTTCTGAGGCTCTTGTCTGGTTATGCTTATTTAAGTCAGTGAGCTGGCTGGGCGCAGTGGCTCATGCCTGTAATGCCAGCACTTTGGGAGGCTGAGATGGGCAGATCACAAGGTCGGGAGATCGAGACCACCCTGGCTAACAAGGTGAAACCCTGCTCTACTGAAAATACAAAAATTAGCCAGGCGCGGTGGCGGGCGCCTGTAGTCCCAGCTACTCAGGAGGCTGAGGCAGGAGAATGGCGTGAACCCGGGAGGCGGAGCTTGCAGTGAGTGGAGATCGCACCACTGTACTCCAGCCTGGGCGACAGAGCGAGACTCCGTCTCAAAAAAATAAATAAATAAAAGTCAGTGAGCTATTTATTTTGGTCTTTTAAAACTATATAGCCAACAATAAAATCATATAGGTAGACATTCTATACTGTTTAAGAAAACAGAATTTAAGTTTTATTCTACAGCTCCGTCAAATCCCTTGCCTTTATGTTCTAGTATCTAATATTTAATGTCAACCCAATGAGATTTTTGTGGTGATAATTTGTATTTCAACACAATGATATCTAGGATTTTCCTTAAACATGGAAATAAATGCATTAATAACAAGTCTAAATAAAGAACTGAGTCAAACTAATTAAATTCTCCAACTGACTACTGCCCCACGGTCTTCTCCCCATCCTCCAGGTGGTGGCTGCAGTGTGGCTGCCACTCTGACCACTCCTGCCAAGATGTGTTAGCCAGCCAGGGAGTGACTCCAGGGACGCCACAGCGCTTCAGATGCTGGACAAACAGGTGCTCATACAACCCGCACAGCAGGAGTGTCAGTTCCAGGTTACCTGGGAGCAGTCTAGGACTGAGTGAGCTAAAACACCTGCCTAGGCCACAGCGCTGTGAGAAGGGGACTCGGGAGCTCCCCACTGTGCCCTAAGCTGTAGGAGGTGCGAGGCAGGTCTGTCTTGCTCATGGCATCTCACACTCCAAGGACAGGAGGACAGGAAGCTGGTCTTTGGGGCAGCATGGGCATTCAATAAACCTTTGTTGATCTGATTCCCCACAATGCTGCTCCATCTTACTGACATCTACAGGAAGATCCTTTTCTAAAGATCAGCTTATTTACAGTTTGCAAGAGGCTGAAACAATTCCACTCAACATTTAGGGGGTGCCTTTACGCACAAAAGTGGTAAGTATCGCAAGAGATATGCCATAGTCAGCTAGCAACCAGTCTTGAAGCAGCACGAACTGCCCTATTTGGGGGAGAAGTGTGAGCAATGAGTCCATTATCTATATTACACATGACAATGCAGTAAGGGCCATATGCAAAATGTAAACAAAATCAAAAGGCAAAAGAGATCCTACCCACTGGCAGGGGTGCAGAAGACAAGGACGGCTTCATGGAGGAGGCGGCATCCGCCCTTAGACTCTTGCCAGAGATGGACAGTAGAGGCACAGAGCTCAAACTGACAGTGTCCCAACACAGCGACTGCTCAGCTTGGCTAGCACAGGTACAAGTGCAAAGGATTAGAGACAACTCAGCAAAAAGGCAGGCACCCACTACCACCTGCTTTATCGGGGGTGGCCGTTCCTCTGCTATGCTGCAAACACACCAGTGACACAGTTACTGCCAAGCGTTTCCTGAGCACCCACTGTGAATGGTGAGGCACCATGCCAGGACACGTGGCCTGCCCTCAGTGAGCACACACTCAGGAAGAGGCCCTGCACACCAAGGGTCCTAAACCCAGTAGGGTGAACAAGATTTGGGGGAATGGGAGGAGAAGCAGCAGAGGTGGAGGCACATTGGGAATGTGACAAGTCACTAGGGACTGGGTAGAGGGCAAGTGAGGCTGGAGAGAGAAAAGGAGGCCAAATCACTCCGGGCCCCAGAAGCCAGGCAGAGCCGTCTGGCCTCAGTCCTGAGGGCTGTGGAAGCTGTCAAAGCATCAGAGGTGCGGCACAGGTGCTGAGGCGCTGCGGGATCCATTCCTCCCTTCCTCGCTTTCGTAAGAGAAGCCTCCCCCTTCCTGCTAGATAAATGGCTGCCCAAACAGAGATGATGTCTGGCAGCTTTCCCAGTAGCCAGGTATGGCCAGATGACCAAGTTCTGACTAATAAGATGTGAGTAGAAGTGATGTATGCAACTTCCAGATCACTTTTATTATTTTTCTGTATAGAAAGCTGCTTGCCCTCCAATCTGTCTTTCTTCCTTGCTGCTGGCTATCAGCTGTCAGGGACCCAGAGACAGAAGTCACATGCTGTAGACAGAAAGCTGCCCACCAGCTGGATTCCTCAACAACCTTATGGCACAGAGCCACCCCCCATTCAGGACCCTTGCCCACAGTGGGACTGACAGATCAATCTCAACCCTGCTGACCAACCCTGGAACTCTCCCTGCTACAACTGCTTTCAACCTATACTTGGACTATGACAATATTAGGCTAACTTCTTTAAATTTGGGGAGTATATTCAATCGTATTAGATTTTAGAATTATAATTCTATCTCAAGATTTAAAATAGTCTGGGTACGGTGGCTCACGCCTGTAATACCAGCACTTTGGGAGGCCAAGGTGCGGGGAATCACTTGAGGTCAGGAGTTTGAAACCAGCCTGACCAACATGGTGAAACCCCATCTCTACTAAAAACACAAAAATTAGCCGGGTGTGGTACTATGTGCCTGTAATCCCAGCTACTTGGGAGGCTGAGGCAGGAAAATCATTTGAACCGGGAGGCGGAGGTTGCAGTGAGCCAAGATCGTGCCACTGCACTCCAGCCTGGGCCACAGCGAGACTCCATCTCAAAAACAAACAAACAAAAAGATTTAAAATAATTATAAAAGTAAAATAAGGTGCCCTTATTGGGCAGGAGAAAAAAGTCGCCTAAGTGAGAACCTGTTAAAGCCACCTCTCTGTCAAGCGTGGGCTTTATGAGAGCAAGAGAAAGAGCCTCAAGGCCACCTGAGAAAGCACGTAATTTAGCTACTCGTGAGGCAACTCTATTGAGATGATATTTCAACAAAAGGCTCAGAGAACCGTTTTACAGATCGGGAAGTGCGAGAATTCTTCATGCAACCACATCAGCAATACAGCCAACCCTGCCTTCGCTGCTCCACTTCCCACCCCAGCAGGTGCCGGCTCCTCCCCTGGCTCCCAGTCTGTGCTGCCACCATCCGTCCAGCACCGGGCTCCCTCCTTGCCACTTGTGCACTCAGCAGCGCCCGCCAGGCTGCACTGTCACAGCCTTTGTAGGGACTGCCTCCCTCCCAGGCTATGAGCACCTCCAAACTGGGAGGGAACGCTACAAGGAGGCTTCCTGGAGGAGGCAAGACCTGAGCTCAGGTTTGTTCACAGTATATCGACCAATGCATGAGGAAACAGGCACTTTCACACATGTCAGTGAGAGCCGTGAAGGGGCAAAACATTTTTTTGGATAGAATAGAGATAATAGCTAGTAAAAGTTACACGCACATCCTAAACTGGCAAATACAATTCTCTAAGTGTATCTGACAAATATGTGTACAAGCATCCAAACATATTTGTGCAAGGATGTTTGTAACACTTCTTGTAACAGGCAAAAAACTAGAAGTAATCTAAAATGTACACTGTGGATGGACTGAATAAATTATGGCACTAAAGTACAAGAAGGCCATTCAACAGAATGCAAGAACTTTAGGTATCAACGTGGAAAGATGTCTAAGATACAGAAAGGAAACACAGCAAGTTGAAGAAGAGAACACATAATGCCCAGCTACGTAAACACACACACACACACACGCATACACATGCACACACACAATGCTAACAAGTAGAGAAATAGCGGGAAATGAGAGACTTTCTTCCCATCATAACTTTCTATTCTGTTTTACAAATGTACATATTTCACATTTAAAAACTGATTAAACAAAAAATGTTAAATGAAAAGCTGCAGAATGATCATTTAACACTTGTATGGAAGATGGGCTTGAGGCAGGTAAGGCTAGAGGTATGCGAGTTGGCCTGGTTCTGAAGTACACATTTATAAACACCCTTATAACAACTAGTGAGGAGCATATTACTATCCCCGTTCTGCAAATGAGGAAGCTGAGGCTTAGAGGCAATAAGGAAGTTAGTTGTCCAAATTCCCAGCATGGCCCAGATTTGAATTTAGGTGTGTTTCACCACAATATTCAAGTTCCTCCCAAAGCACCATTCTGACATCCCTTTAGAAAGTGAAGCTATTTGCACGCAGGCTGGCCAGGACCAGAACACAGTCCTGCACATTTCATCCTGCTGACTTCCCCTACCAAAACGCTTTTTCCTCTGACGATGACAACGATTCAGTGATCCACAGACTCAGGTGAACCTTGAATCACCCAGGACATGCGATATTTAAATCAACTGACCACTGTGACTAAAAGCAGATTCTCACAATCACCCTCAATGCTTGCTGCCGACGTTTTTTTTCATTAAATTGCTCTGTTTTCCAGCTGGACACGATGGCTCACACTTGTAATCCCAGCACTGTGGGAGGCCGAAGGTGGGAGGAGGATTGCTTAGGCCCAAGA
Organism: Colobus angolensis palliatus; assembly: GCF_000951035.1. Lineage (NCBI taxonomy): Eukaryota > Metazoa > Chordata > Mammalia > Primates > Cercopithecidae > Colobus > Colobus angolensis. Next base: position 289,547 of record NW_012116822.1, on the reverse strand, counting down.
GTTCCAGACCAGCCTGGGCAACATGGTGAGGCTTCATCTCTATGTTAAATAATAATAATAATAGTAAAAATTTGGCCGGGCGCGGTGGCTCATGCCTGTAACCCCAGCACTTTGGGAGGCCGAGGCGGGCGCATCACGAGGTCAGGAGATCAAGACCATCCTGGCTAACACGGTGAAACCCTGTTTCTACTAAAAAATTACAAAAAATTAGCCAGGTGTGGTGGTGGGCACCTGTAGTCCCAGCTACTTAGGAGGCTGAGGCAGGAGAATGGCGTGAACCCAGGAGGCGGAGATTGCGGTGAGCCGAGATCGTGCCACTGCACTCCAGCCTGGGTGACACAGCAAGACTCCCGTCTCAAAAAAAAAAAAAAAAGTAAAAATTTAAAAAGTTCTTCTATTTTCCTACTGTAAGTCTTTTGAAGAAGAGCTTGGTAGAACAACTTAACCTTTCTTTGATAATCAAGAATCTTGCGGCTCTCAGGGCCATCCTCTGTAGTTCTTAAGCCACAGTATACGCCACAATACAGAACAACCAGCATTTGGTTATCGCCTCACCCACTGTTGGATCCACAGGACCCTCCAAGGATCCCAGTCACCAGCCCCACTTCCAGGCACCCAGGCCTGCCTATTTGCCCCTTTCTATCCCCCACTCCCAGAGCCCTGGGTAACAGCTTCTCATGGCTCCTTGGACCAGCGACAGCAGAAGCATTCTCCCAGACACCACTCCTGTGACCTCCAAACCACTGCACACATGCCACTTTAGAAAGAGAAATCACTCCACGTGAGAATATGTACACAAATGTTCACAGTAGTTTTATTTTTAATACCTAAACTAGAAACAACCCAAATGTCCTTCAATGGGTAAATGGGTAAACTGACTGCTGTACACCCATACCACAGAACACCACTCAGCAACTGCTGAGACATACCACAACTTGGGTGGATCTCGAGGGCAGTATATTCTATGAAAAAAGCCAAGCTCAAAAGTCACACACCATCTAACTCCATGAATATAACACTCCTGAAAAGACAAAAGTCTAGAGATGGAGACTAGATTAGCACTTGCCAGCGGTTATGAATGCTGGGGAAAAGGGTACTGTGGCTGTAAGGGAGTGGCACAGGGAGATATTTGGGATGATGACATAGTTTTGCATCTTGATTGTGGTGGTGGTTACATGAATTTTCACATGTGATGAAAAATGACAATGAACTCTATACACATTGTTCCAATGCCAAATTTCCTGGTTTGGATATTTTACTATAGTTATGTAGATACATAACCATTGGAGAAAGCTGGGTGAAGGGTACTGGGACCTCTCTGTACCATTTGTGCAACTTCTTGTGAATCTATAATTATTTCAAAATATGGAAATGAAAAAAGAGAGAGATTCGTTGAAAATACGCAGTGATCATGCCATACCATTTGAACTCCTTCAACAGTGACTGACCGCCTTGAGAGTAAGACTCAGTTCCCTAGCACAGCATGGGAGATGGCAGTCCTCTGTCCCAATCCTGAGCAACATCAAACCACGTGGGATCAGCAGACACACCCAGCTACTGCACACCTGCAGGCCTCTGCCTAAGCTGTTCCATCTGCTTGAAATGGCGTCCCTCTCCTTTCTGACCTCCTGGTCAACCTTCATCTTCCTTCAAACACTAGTTCAAGCACCTGCTTCTTTTACATGTTTCCTCCTCCAGCCTTTCCCTTCAAACCGTGCTGGGCATGCCCCCATTTTTGCCACCCTCGCTGTATTCACTTTAGACTGCATTGCGAGTCTACTTATACTTCCACTCTGTAAGGGCAGAAAATGTGTCTGATTTATTTCTCAATCCTCTACTGATTACACAGGGGGTGCCCAGTAAATGTCTGTTAAAGACAAAGCTAAATGGGAGAATACATGTGGTAGAGCAGCTGGGAGCAGTGGTTCAGATCAGGACTTTGAGTCAGATCCCAGTGGGTCTGCTGCGTATCTGGGTGATGTGCAGAAGCGATTGCGCTCATCTGTAAAACAGATGGGCAGAGAGCCTCAGGTTACCTCTAGATAAGAAGTGCAGAGCCCACTTAGGATGGCATCTTGACGCAGGAATGCACCCTAAATCTGACCAAGCCTTGTCTAGAGCCAATCACTGACTGACAGAGATTACAGAGAAACACATGAAATTACACTGCAGAGATGCAATCAATCAAATACCAACTGTGGAAATGCTACAGAACTCGATTGCCTCAATAAATAAGCTACCAAGAAAACAGAAATAGGAGGGGGATCTATGGATTCAGAGAAACTTAAAAGACGTATCAACCAATCAACAACGTATGGACCTTATCGTGCTCTACCTTCAAACTATTAAGGAAACTTAAAATTCATGGGGCAGCTGGAAATTTGAAGATTGACTAGTTATTTGATGATATGAAGGAAGGATTACTTTTTCAACTCTAAAAGAGTCAGTACCTTTATAGACCCACCGCAGTTTGCGGTGTAACTACTGTATAACCACTGAGCACCCTGAGCTTGCACCCGTCTGTTTTACAGATGAGCCCAATCGCTTCTGCACATCACCCAGATACGCAGCAGACCCACTGGGATCTGACTAAAAGTCCTGATCTGAACCACTGCTCCCAGCTGCCCTACCACATGTATTCTCCAGTTTAGCTTTGTCTTTACCAAACATTTACTGGGCACCCACTGTGTAATTAGTATCCTGAAAAATAATGAATGAAATGACATGATATTTAGGAATTCCTTGAAAATAATTATGGGTGGTAAGTGTGCAAGAGGATAACATTAGAGATGAAACAAGATTGGTCAGGAGTTAATAACTGTTAAAGCAGTATGCTATTATGTTTAGTTTGTGTATCTTTGAAAGTTCCCATAATAAAAGTTAAAATTAAAAAAATGATGTTGAAACCGGTTCATACAATCAAGTACAAAATATCAGGAATTAATTATTCTGAAGGAAAATTATGTAAAAATGGCACCTTCCTAACCAAGTGTGAGGTACAACTACTGTACGTATGTAGTCCAAAAGTAGTTGCCCTATTGGCAAATCAATAGTCTTAAGAAGAAAAAAAATCTGGTCTCTGTTTTATGCCTCATGAAAACTGGTCTAGTCACTATTAACTGGTTTGTCCGGTCCTTTTCTTTATCCAGAAAATTAAGAATATTTTATCTTAGACACATTCAGGAATCCTCTCTAATGTTTATTTAGGGGACCAAATAAACAGATTTTAGTCTGTGAACAAATTAAAGTCCTGGCATCCTGAAAATTAAATTACCAGGAAAATCAAAGCTGTCCAGAGAAGTCTATGCAAAAATAGTATTGTTTTTAACTCTGCAGGATCCTTTTGAAGAAAAATTAAAAAGTTAAATCAAGGAAAACATTAAATAGATTGGTGGTCATTCTTCCAGAACAAGTTAAAAGCCAAAAGAGAATACTCAGAGCTGAGGGACCCAGGAAAGAATCCTTATCTGGGGAGTGATCTGGGTTCGGATTCCACGAACCAGCTGCTTGCTAAGAAGCAGACTACTCAAACTCCTGAGCTTCCATTTCCACAGGGCTCCAGTTACAATCAAATGAGTATCTGGGCTGGCACCTGGGCAAACAGGGCCTGACTCTCCTGGCCTTAGGCTACCTTTCCTGCTCTCCTCACCGCTCCTCCCTCCCACACAGCCACTCCTGGAGGATGACAATCTGCAACTAAGCTGAATGAATCTGTATTTGGCTTGGCTCACAGCATTTAAAAAAAAAAAAAAAAAATTAATTAGCTATTGCCAATATTTAAAAATCAGAACAAATGTGGAGTGCTGCCTTCTTTTTTAGAGACAGGGTCTTGTTCTGTCACCCAGGCTGGAGCACTGTGGTGCGATCATAGCTCACTGCAGGCTCGAAATCCTGGGCTCATGGCATCCTTCCACCTCAGACTCCCAAGTAGCTAGGACTACAGATGAATGCCACCACACCTAGCTAATTTTGTAAACTTTTTGTAGAGACAGGGATCTCGCTGCTGCCCAGGCTGGTCTTGAACTCCTGGCCTGAAGTGATCCTCCCATGTCAGCCTTCCAAAGTGTCTGAGATTACAGGCGTGAGCCATGGCACCCAGTCAAATTCCACCTTCTTCTAGAAAACTGCTGGGTAAGGTTCCAGTTCTTCAGAGCCCCCACGACTCTGTGCCCTTACACCTGGCCTCCAGACTGATTCTCAACTCCACAGTGGGCTATGGTCCTTACTTGGCCCTGCTCCTTCACACCTCTGCCTCTCCCTGCCTAGCAAATTTCTCATCACCCTCAAGGCCCCCCAGCACCACCTGTCACCTCCTCCACATTTCCATGGCATAGCCCCTCCACTACAGCAAGGGTTGTACAGTCCTGGAACTAAGTGTCTGCATGCCTGCCTTCTCTACTGGGCTCCTGGGCTCTCTTTGGAAAGGGACCCTGTTGCTATCTGCCTTGTGTCCCTAGGGCCTAGCAGAAAGCATGACCTAGATAATGCAGAATTCAGTAAATGTCTCCTGCATGTGTGGAAGAAAGCTAGAGCTAAACCATTATAAAAACGTGAGATTTTACATCACAGCTTGTTCCAACAGTTAGCAATTAAAGGGGTCAAGGACACCAAAATGTTTCACAAAATAGAACACGCTTCCATCTGCTTACAAGTTTCACATGTTAATCAGAAGTCACTAAATTAACAGATAAAGCAGAGAAAACAGGGAGACTGGGCCATTTCTTTCATCATTCATTCATTCATTGAACTGCTACTACTGAATACTTACTGTGTGCTTTCTAAGCACTGGGGATAAAGCAGTGGACAAATCAGACAGCTACCTGTTTTCACAAAGTTACATCCTAGTCGGGGAGACAGAAAATAAACAGGCAAATAAATGGAATCGTTTCAAACCAGGTGAGAGCTAGGAAGGAAATTTTTAAAATAATGAAATAGCATGACTAAGGGATGAAAGAGGGTGGTCGAGGAGGGCCTCACCCAAACCGAGACATCTGACCAGAGGAAGGAGCAGAAAGAGCTACTTGTGCCAGGATCACGGAGACAACTCCAAAGACGAGGAAACAGCAAATGCAAAGGTCCTGGGACACATGCGGGCTGGCATGTTCAAGGCGGGCGAGATGAGCGGAATGGGGCAGCAGTCTTCTGGGAGAGGGGTGTGGTGGTAAGGGATGTGGGCTGGGTCCCCTCTGGCACTGCTGGACACTGAGTGTGCAATGACAACGCAAGGGACGAGTGCGTGGGGAGGCGGGAGGCTGGGCGGATGAGGAGAGGGTTCCTACACCACTCACACCAGCAAGGGCCAGTACCCTGCCCAATCTTCCACAAATGTACACCGGTGTCCTGCCCAGGCGTCTGCATACAGTCACACAGCCTGACAACAACCCTGTCCAGAAGAGGCATTTCCCCACTTTCCTGAAGGCAAAACCGCGGCAGAGCGAGGGTCAGTGCCTTGGTCAAGGTCGCGGGGACGCGACCCCGGGCCCGTGGGCACCCGGCGCAGGAGTGCAGCTGTTTGCCCCACCTCCGGGAGGGATGGCGCCCGCAGCCCCCACGGGCAGGTCGGCCGGGACAGGCCGGTGAGCAGGCCCGCAGCCCGGAACTGCTGACA
>NW_012116822.1:278052-283354 GCF_000951035.1 Colobus angolensis palliatus | reverse complement strand
GACTACAGGTGCAGGCTCGTGGCGGCGAGGCGGCCTGGAGCAGCACTGGAGGCCGCCCGTTTCGGGGAGAGCCCGGGGCGATCGCGGGGAGAGGCCGGCCTGGCGTCCGGGAGCCCGGCGTGCTAGGGCCTGGGAGGCGGGGCGGGCCTTGTACTCTGTTGCTCGCTGCGGCGCCGCAGGAACGGGTCTGTGTGGGTGTGGGTGAGGCCAGAAATCGGGTTGAGAAGGGGAGGGGGTGCGAAGAGATGGCCGTGTGTAGACAGGTAACCCGTTGGGTCGGTGACGCAGGAGGGGAGTGCGCTTGGTGGCGGGGTGACTTAGTTGACAACATTTAAAAATTGGGAGGTGCGGCAGGGCGCGGTGGCTCACGCCTGTTAATCCCAGCACTTCAGGAGGTCGAGGCGGGTGGATCACTTGAGGTCAGGAGTTCGAGACCAGCCTGGCTAACCAGGTGAAACCCGTCCCTATTAAAAATACGAAACAATTAGCTGGGCGTGGTTGCGGGCGCCTGTAATCCTAGCTACTCGGGAGGCTGAGGTAGGAGAATCACTTGAACCCGGGAGGCGGAGGTTGCAGTGAGCCGAGATTGCGCCATTGCACTCCAACCTGGGCGACAGAGTGAGACTCCTTCTAAAAAAAAAAAAAAAAAGGGAGGTGCTCAGTCAGGTCTCTGAGAGGAGTGGAGGGCGGGGCGAGGAGTCCCTTGCTCAGGGCCCCCTAGGGACTGGGACCCGTTGACTCTGAGTTGCTTTTGAGGCTGGATCAGGTACCAGCGGCCGGGGGTCCTACGGGATGGGAGAGGCCGGGACTTGGGATGTTGCCAGATCTACGTTGAAAAGTGAAGCAGGAAGCGCGGCACCGAGGCTGGGCACATGGGGAAAACCGCGGAGAGCCGGACTTTGGGGACTGGAAGAGTGGGAACAGTGGTTGACAAATGGTGAGTGTGGGGTAGAACAGCAGTAACACAATACCAGTATCCACGGAGTGGCCAGGGCCAGAGTTGGGAGAAGGAGCAGGACTCTGCACATGGGGAGGGCAAGGGGCTGGGTGGTGTGAAGGGTGGTTGCAGAATTTGGGGAGGGCAGCTAGCCTGTGACCAAGTTGCAAGGGCACTGAGGGCTGGGCCAGGCCGCTTGGAGGCACCAGAGCCTCAGAGGGGGGTGGGGTAGAGGAACGGATCCAGCGTGGTGTCCTCCTTGGCCACCAGAGGGAGTTTTGTAAATTTGAGCATGGCTCATCGCTGCTTGAAATTCTACCTGGCAGTGTGGCCTGCATTGAGGAGGGCCCACACCTTCCTTACCTCAGACTCACCTGCCACCTGCCTCAGGTGCATGAGAGAAAACAGGAAACTAGAAATTGCCAGGATCAAGGATCATGGGAAAAGAGTAAAAGCCTAACTGTCAGAGCTGAGGTTCCACCAAGGAGCACTGATGGGTGCTTCTCCTCATTAGGAAGGCGGTGTGGTGGCTCACACCTGTAATCCCAGCACTTTGGGATGCTGAGGTGGGTAGATCATCTGAGGTCAAGAGTTTGAGACCAGCCTGGCCAGCATAGTGAAACATCATCTCTACTAGAAATACAAAAATTAGCTGGGCGTGATGGTGGGTGCCTGTAATTCCAGCTATTCAGGAGGCCAAGGCAGGAGAATAACTTGAACCCAGGAGGCAGAGGTTGCAGTGAGCCAAGATTGCTCCACTGCACTCCAGCCTGGGCAACAGAGCAAAAACTCTGTCTCAAAAACAAAACAAACAAAAAACAGGGGGACACCAATTCCCAGCACTCCAGGCCTAACTTCATAGCACTCACATCATGTCAAGTGAGTAACCAAAAATCAGTGTACATGTGTACACACCTATACATATCTCACACTAAGTTTTCTGTAAGGGTTCTTTTTATTCCAGAGACACTGCTTTTTTTCTGGTTTATGAAATACAGTGAACATTTATGGACACAAAGCTGAGGTGACAGGTTGGGGATGGGGGCCTTGGAACAGCACCAAGAATCCTGGTTGAACCCTCCAAGTGAAAAGATCCTGCCACAACATATGTGAACCAGGTAGGACACGTGAGCATGTCTCACCTGATCTGGTCTGTGGTGGGGAGAAGCAATGGAGGGAGGCCTCCTGGGCGGGAGGAAGCCGTTGATGAGGCTGCCCACCAGGATGTGTTGGGCCTGTGACTTAGGCAGAAAGGGCACTCAGGCCCAAATGTTCAGACGTGAAGACCTGCTTCCTGTGTTCAGGGAGCCACAAGTCACCTGGTCTCAGGGAAAGGTGAGGGGATGGGAGAGTTCTGAGGACCTTGAGGTAGATTGGCACTGCCAGGCATGTGGCCTGGCTTTCGCTCACTGATAGGCCTTGTTTAGCACAGAGAGGTTTTCTTTTTTTAATTGATTAGTTGATTTAAGAAACATTTAAAAATTAGGAGGTGCTATTTTGAATATTTATCCTCTATGAAACTCATGTTCATACTTAATCTCCAGTGTGGCAGCACTGAGAGGTGGGGCCTCTGAGGGTGGTTGGGATTAATCTGATGCATTCCTGGATTAAAGGGTTATCACCAAGTGGGACCGGTGGCTCCTTTAGAAGAGGAAGGAAGACCTGAGCTGGCACGTGAGCATGCTCAGCCCCCTGGCCATGTGACACCTGGACCATCCTCAGGACTCTGCAGAGTCCCCACCAGCAAGAAGGTCCTCATCAGATGCAGCCACTCAACCTTGGACTTCTCAGCCCCCACGGCTATAACAAATACATTCTTTTTTAAAGTCAATTACCCAGTTTCAGGTATTCTGTTGTAAGTGACCGAAACAGACTAAGACAAGAGCACGGCGGGGTGGAGGAGCTAGGGGTGCCTGGGGCATCGGGGACTTGTCCGGAGACCAGCTGTATGTGCAGCCACAGTGCCTACAGGTTTCTGTGGTCCTAATATCCCCCACCCTTGACTGGTCTGGATTCCAATCCGACTCGCTTGTCAGCTGTGCTCCTCTGGGCAAGGGATTCACTTCTGTCTGCCTTGCTTCTGTAGGAAGTGGTGTGGAGAAGGAGGGAAGCAGGAAGAGCTAGGTGCAGCCCATGCAGCAGGGATGGTGTACGTCCTTATGCTGACTGGCCTCTGTCCCCTCAACACCTTGCCTGCCCTCCCCCCAACTCCACTAACCCACATCTTCCCTTCTCCCCAACCCCTGCAAGGACCCAGAGATGTGCTGAAGGGTGTACGTCAGTACAAGGACCCAGAGATGTGCTGAAGGGTGCGCGTCAGGGCTGCCCCAGCTGTGTGTTGTAGAAAGCTAAACTGCACTTAAACCAATGGGGATGTTTATTAGGAGGTGCCTGTAACATCACACCCAGGGGAGGCGGGGGTAGAGCTGGCCTGGAAACCCTAGGGCCATGGAGGCCACCTCAGGCCTGAATGGAGTTTGACAACCCACAACGATGGACTCTGATGGTCCCCCGGACAGGGCTTCCATCCTGGGACTGGTCAGCCATGCTGGGGAGACAGGATCACACGAGGCCATGCCAGGGAAGGGCAGAATTGGGAAAGGCAGAAGTCTGGAAGTTTCTTCTATGGTGATGATTAGAATGAGGGCATCTGAGCTGGGGCACAGCTGAGGGTGTGGCACTGCATGGAAACAGGATTATTTGGGTGCTGTATAACTGAATGTTGAACCCAGTGGCTCTTTGCCCTCCTCCTCCGGGAATGCCCCAGAGCACCAGCAGCTGAGCCCGTACTCTCAGGCAGGGAGCCAGCAAGCTGTTCTCCAGAAGTCTGACGAGCCCTAAAGGGAAGACCTGAGATATGAACATGATGACACCCCCACCCCCGCCAGATTTCCCAGCAGGGAATCTTGCATCAACCAGCCCTACCATGTGCTTAGAACTTCCAGTCAGCCCACCTTGAATCTGAACAGACAGCTCAATGTCATATGGCTTAGAAAAGTAAGACAAAAAACTGTGTCTTGAAAGAAACAGACTCTGTGGAGAAGGAAAATTCAAAAAATAAAAAACTATTGCTGGCTTCAGAGAGAACGAAAACATATTACATCCTTAAAACAAGAACCAGCCATTTAAAAATTGTTCAGCACAGGTGTATGCAACATGGCCTTGCTCTGTCAGCTGAGATGGCCTAGAATCAATGACATCTCAGTAGCAGCCAACACACCCAGAGCCCAGATCTTCTGTAATGTCATTTGCCATGTGAGGAACCAGGGATCCCTGGAAAAATGGCCGATTCTAGGGCTGGGGCAGGGTATGGACAAGAAACCTGGAGAATATTATAGTGTGAGTAAGGAAGAAGTACACACACACACACACACAATGATGGGGCTATGCCAAAGAGACAAGAGCCAACTGAAAGAGCCCCCAGTGGCTATTGCTAGAACCATTGGAGCAACAAACTAACATAGTATTGGGTATGACTCAAAATATAAAATAAATATCTATGGTTCATACTAATAGAAATAACAAATGGGGAAGAATAGACAAGTTTGTGACCGGGCACAGTGGCTCATGCCTGTAATCCCAGCACTTTGAGAGGCCGAGGTGGGCGGATCATGAGGTCAGGAGATCGAGACCATCCTGGCTAACATGGTGAAACCCCATCTCTACTAAAAATACCAAAAACAATTAGCCGGGCGTGGTGGCGGGCACCTGTAGTCCCAGCTACTCAGGAGGCTGAGGCAGGAGAATGGCGTGAACCCAGGAGGCGGAGCTTGCAGTGAGCCGAGATGGCGCCACTGCACTCCAGCCTGGGAGACACAGCGAGACTACCTCTCAAAAAAATACGTTTGTGCAGAAGAATACCAAATTGTGTAGATACTCCTCTCTCAAAGAGGTGAAACATCACACCCTGCCCTTTAAGTGTGGGCCAAGCTTAGTGACTTCCTTTCAAAGAGTACAATATGGAGAAGGAGGAAAATAGAGAACCTTTACAGTGGAGAAACCTGGCTCACACCTCCTCAGCCAGCTGATCAAGGCCGCACACCACACCAGTGATAAGATGTGGATAGTATGCACCAGTGATATGAAGGGAGGAGAAGGGCACTTTCTTCTGTGGTGTTCCTCCCCAGAACCCAGAACCCCAGTCTAGCCATGAGAAAAGCATTAACAAACAACTAAGGGACAATCCACAAAGCACCCACCAGTAGTCTTCAAAACTGTCAAGTCTGAGAAACTCTCACAGCCAAGAGGAAACTAAGGAGGCATGTAATGTATCTCAGAACAGAAAAAGGACATTAGATAAGAACTAAGGGAATACAGATAAAGTACAGACTTTAGGTAATTTAAAAAATATGTTATATAACAGCA
>NW_012116822.1:276479-277671 GCF_000951035.1 Colobus angolensis palliatus | reverse complement strand
CAGAGTGAGACTCCGTCTCAAAAATAATATACATATATATAAATAATATATATATGTTATATATATATATATATTCAGAGCAAAGAAAAACTCTTGAAAATTAAATCATATTGGCAGAAATGTCTTGGTAGCAGATTGGGAGATAAAATTGAAGAGATCTCTCAGTAGGGCAAAAAGACAACAAATGAATGATAGAAAAGATAAGAAATTAGAGGCCAAACCAGCAGCTTCACCCTGGAAATAATAGACACTCCAGAGAGGACAGAGAAACAGAGAAATCCACAACAAAGTAATTCAAGAAAATTTCCTAGATCTGAAAGGCAGAAGTTACCAGACTCAATCAACCCGAAATGAAACGTGACTCTAGGCAGCTTGTGGTATTTCAGAACACAGGAAACAAAAAGACAAAAAGGTCACCTACAAAGACATCAGACTTTGGACTCCTCAGTAACAACACTGGGAACAAGGCGATGAAGCAGTACCTTTAAAATTCTGCAGGGACGTTTTTTTCTGACCTGGAATTGTATGTTTAGCTAAACCCTCTATCAAGTATAAATAAAAAAATCATTTCCACACTTGCAGATTCTCAAAGAACTTGCCTTCTGCCGTGGCCTGAATATTTGTGTTTCCCGAAGTTCATATGCTGCAATCCTAACCCCTGCCACATGTGATGTTATTAGGAGGTGGGGCCTTTGGGAGGTGATGAGTGTGAGGGTGGAGCCCTTATTGATGGGATTAGTACACTTATCAAAGAGGCTCCAGAGAACTCCCTTGCGCCTTCTGCCGTGTGAGGACACAGCAAGAAGGTTGTTCTGTACAAACCAGGAAATGGGCCCTCACCAAGACTCCGCACCTGCCACTGCCTTGATCTTGGACTTGCTAGTCTTGAGAACTGTGAGAAATAAGTATCTGATTTTTATAAGGCACCAGGACTGTTATAGCAGCCCAAACTAAGACACCTCTCAAGCACCTTTTCTCAAGAAGAATGGGCTTCACCGGAACAAAAAAGAAAACTCAGAAGAAGGAAGACACATATACAGAAAACGGGCTCAGGCCGGGCACGGTGGCTCACACTGTAATCCCAGCACTGTGGGAGGCCGAGGCAGGCAGATCACCAGATCAGGAGTTCGAGACCATCCTGGCTAACATGGTGAAACCCCGTCTCCACTAAAAATACAAAAATTGGCCAGGC
>NW_012116822.1:273879-276194 GCF_000951035.1 Colobus angolensis palliatus | reverse complement strand
CCCGTGTCTTCTGAAAACACAAAAATTAGCTGGGCATGGTGGCAGGCACCTGTAGTCCTAGCTACCTGGGAGGCTGAGGCAGGAGAATCACTCGAACCTGGGAGGTGGAGGTGGCAGTCAGCCAAGATTGCACCACTGCACTCCAGCCTGGGCGACAGAGTGAGACTCTGTTGAAAACAAAAACAAAGACAAAAACAAAAACAAAAACACCCAGGAACCCAACACAGAAGACATGGCCTGGGAGGCCCATGGAGGGTGGCGAGAAGTGACCCTGGGGTGATGGCTCTGCACCAGACGTGGAGGGTGACTGAGGCGTACTGAGCAGTGTGACCCATGGGTGAACGGTCTTCACAAGGCCCCACCTCCATCAGGCCAGCTGTAGCCCGGGGTCGGAACGCCCAGGAGAGCCTGGCCTAGGTTCTCGGCAGTACTTGGCTTGGCCATGTGCCGATAAGGGGCGCTCCCACCCTCTGCTGAGGACGCACAACACTCACAGAAGTTCCCAGCTTTCCCCCCACGGAGAGCTGAAGGCAGGCCATGGTGAGCTGAGGAGCAGGAAGTACAGGACAGCCCCTCCCTCTGACCGTATTTCCGCTGCAGGTCCAGTGCCTGGTCCCCACCTTGGCCCTGCCAGGTGCCTGACTGTGCTGAGCCCAAGACTCTCTCGAGACCTTGCTCACGACTTTCCCAGGAGGGGCCTTGTCAGCTCCCAGAGAAGCAGGAGTCAGACCACGACCTGGAGACTGATCTGCTCACCTCCGGGAGCCTCCGTCCAGCAGGGGCAGTGCCGCCCTCTCCTTGCACAACCAGTGTGCACTCGCCCTCCACTTTCGAACTAGACAGGGTATTTGGGGATAGATACACAGGTGGAACTATAAAGAAAAGCAAGGGAATAATTAGCACGAAAGTCAGAATGCCCTTTGCCTCTTGGGCATAAGGATGAAAGACACTTTCTATGTCTTGTCCGGAGAAAAATGTTCTGGCTGGTTTGTAGTCTCCTAATCTTGGAAGTTGTATTAGTCATGGATTGATGAGTAGGACAGAAACCATTCTAGCCATTTCCCTGGGACTGACCCAGGGCATGGAGGACAGAAGTCAGGAAAAGCCCCTGCAGCGCCTGGTTCCTGCCAGCTCTCCAGAGTTGGGATTTTAGAGGTTCCACAGGAAACCTCTGCTCATGGTCACCGCTGCCTGGGATGCTGAGGTGGGTGCGTTTTGGGTGGTACCCAAGGGCCATAGCAGAACCCTCCATTTGCTGAAGCCACATTTCTATCTGCTTCTGCCAGAGAGAAATACAAAATGATTTCTGTCACTCAGCTGTCTTCCAGGTTTCCCATGAATGCCTCTCACTGGTGGACAACCTGGAAATGTAGTTCCCATGTTTCCAGCCCCTGTGATACACGTGAGGGCAGAGGAGGGGATGGAAATTTGCTGAGTAGCCCGTAGGTAATCCTGAACAGAGTTTAATCAGATACTAGTGCGACACACATCAGTTGTCATGAAGACATCATTCAGGGTGTGTGTGATAGCACTTACGTAGGGAGCCTAAGTTCCGACTTCACAAAACTTCAGAACTCTCTGGCTTTCAATCTTCTTGTCTGATTGTATTAATGAAACCAGGGACTGTAATAGGTTAATTGGGGAAAAATTTTCAGCCCTCTGTGCTGTCTCCAGGTTCTGGCCAACCCCTTCCAGGTTCAGTGGCCCCTCTGCTGAGTCCCAGATCTCTTGCATTTGTTGTATCCTAGAAAACAGCCCTCGTTTTCCTACTAGAAACCCATAGGTCTCAGGTGTGGAAGAGGCCAATGGTTACTAACAAACAGGGCTGCCCCTCCAAACATGGCCGAGCTCCTGCCCAGTCCTCAAAATCCAAAGTACACAAAAAGAATGAGGTTAACAAAATGCAAACACACACAAAAAATGGTATGTTCTTTATTGTCCTAAGATTGCATAGTACTTTGTGCATGCTATTAAATCGAGAGCAGAGTCGCCCACTTGAAACTACTCTCTTGAATGGGATATTTCAAGCTGTTTTACTATATGGGCAAGGAGCAGGGACCAAAATGCTGCCTGGGCCTAAAAAGAACTGTGATCAGATTCAACAGAAGTTGGAGAGGGGGAGGGATCTGGGCCACACACGAGAGAAAAGTGTGGAAGGAGGTTGAGATTTCAACTGGGCTTATAGGAAGCACAGAGGGGTGCTGGAGGGGCTTCACGGATGTCAGGGAACAGGATTTAGGAGCAGCCTAGACAGGAAAGAAAAGGAGAAAGGAGTCCGGAGGGCCAATGCCTTGTGCTCACGTCTGAGATGAATG
>NW_012116822.1:272110-273459 GCF_000951035.1 Colobus angolensis palliatus | reverse complement strand
ACAAAAAATGGTATGTTCTTTATTGTCCTAAAATTGCATAGTACTTTGATTGTGCACGCTTTTAAATCGAGAGCAGAGTCGCCCACTTGAAACTACTCTCTTGAATGGGATATTTCAAGCTGTTTTACTATATGGGCAAGAAGCAGGGACCAAAATGCTGCCTGGGCCTAAAAAGAACTGTGATCAGATTCAACAGAAGTTGGAGAGGGGGAGGGATCTGGGCCACACACAAGAGAAAAGTGTGGAAGGAGGTTGAGATTTCAACTGGGCTTATAGGAAGCACAGATGGGTGCTGGAGGGGCTTCACGGATGTCAGGGAACAGGATTCAGGAGCAGCCTAGACAGGAAAGAAAAGGAGAAAGGAGTCCGGAGGGCCAATGCCTTGTGCTCACGTCTGAGATGAATGCCACCTGCCAGAAGCAAGCCAGGACACAGTGCAGGGGTAGCTGGATGAACAGTTTGGGCGTGACCACGGCTACAGAAAGCCACATACTAGAAAAATAACTTAAAAGCTATACAATCGTCATTATAAATATTTTGTCTTTTAAAACTAACTCTAGTGTTGGTTATAAAAGGTTCACAGTTACTCTGAAGAGAGCTGTATCTCTATTGCACAGTAGTGGAGAAGTCTGCTCTGGTCCCCATGGGTAAACAATGATTCCCTTCTCCTCTGGCGACTTCAGGACACAGAGAAACAGTATCTGCTGTAAGCAAAAGCACTTGGGTAGAAGGCACGTGGAAGCTGTCAAATTCTACAGGAGCACGCAGAACATGTGGGATGCCCACTTCTCTTCCCATGTAGCATCCCTGCTGTTGGGACAGGTCTGGAATCAGAGGAAAGGTGGTGATGGTCTTGTCACGGTCTCATCCTCATTCCACAGTTACAGACTTGGCCAGATTTCTGGGGAAGTCAACCTAAAACGAAAAAAAGTGGCTGTTCAGGACCCCGAAGATCTCAGCAACATGCTACCTCTCAAAGACAATTTTCAGAGTACTTAAAAACAAGGAGACAGACGTTCACCATAGTCACCAACCTAGAGACCTGCATCTTGGAAGCAGGTTCCTTAGTCCAGAAGCTTCATTTAACTGTATAAGGTTTAGTCCCTCAATAAACATTTATTGTGTACCTGATGTGTATCACAATCTGTTAACATGATTTAAAGAATATGGTTCATGCTTTTAAACACAGGTAACTTGAGGTATACTGTAAAAAATTCATTTTTCTTGTAAAAATATATATGAATTCCATGTGACTAATTCATTTAGGGTGGAGTGGGAAGGAAATATAGGAATGGTTCATAAGTAGGCTTCTACTGGGCCGGGTGCAGTGGCTCACGCCTGTAATCCCA
>NW_012116822.1:271296-271698 GCF_000951035.1 Colobus angolensis palliatus | reverse complement strand
GTGAGCCACCACGCCCAGCCAGGTCAAATCTTAAATGTGGGACAACATTGTATGTACAAAGATGTTCACTGCTGTGTTATTTATGAAGACAAAAAACTGGGAACAGCTTAAATAGTAGAAGATTGGCTAAGTAAACATTAAGAAAATCATATTATAAGATTGTGGTGTAATATTATGTAATGATTAAATGCTACATATAACAAGCTCATAAAGATGTAAGAAAATACTTGCAATATAACAATAGAAGGAAGATGCAAACATTTTATCCTCGACATAATATTAAATAATTTTTTTTTAAAAACTCACATGCACAGGAAAAACCTGGACTAAAATACTACATTTGCTAATTGACATTGCCTCTGGGTGATGAGGTTGTTTCTGGTTTTTTGTTTTGAAACAGAG
>NW_012116822.1:270871-271246 GCF_000951035.1 Colobus angolensis palliatus | reverse complement strand
ACTACATTTGCTAATTGACATTGCCTCTGGGTGATGAGGTTGTTTCTGGTTTTTTGTTTTGAAACAGAGTCTCATCCTGCTGCCCACCCTGTGCAGTGGCGTGATCCGAGCTCACTGAAGCCTTGAACTCCTGAGCTCAAGTGATCCTTGAGCCAAGATCATGCCATTGCACTCCAGCCTGGGTGACAGAGCAAGACTCTGTCTCAAAAAAAATAAAAAAGAAAAAGAAAAAAGTAATAATAATTACAGTTTCACTGAATTTGAATCAGATGTTCAGTGCTTGTGAGGGTTGGCCTATTTCTGGGTCACCTTATTCCATTTGTAGCTGCCAGCTGAAATTCAGTGGGTTTTTTTGTTTGTTTGTTTGTTTGTTTG
>NW_012116822.1:264490-264806 GCF_000951035.1 Colobus angolensis palliatus | reverse complement strand
GCCACCATGCCCTGCTTTGTTTTCTTAATATTGAATTTTGAGAGTTTTATATGATAAGCCCTGAAATTAGGTAATGTTAGCCCTATAGCTGTGTTCTTTTTCAACATTGTTTAGATGTTTTCTTTTTTTTGAAACAGAGTCTCATTCTGTCGCCCAGGCTGGAGTGCAGTGGCTCAGTCTCGGCTCACTGCAAGGTCCTCCTCCCTGGTTCGCCATTCTCCTGCCTCGGCCTCCCAAGTAGGTGGGACTACAGGCGCCCACCACCACGCCCAGCTAATTTTTTGTATTTTAAGTAGAGACAGGGTTTCACTGTGTT
>NW_012116822.1:264104-264440 GCF_000951035.1 Colobus angolensis palliatus | reverse complement strand
CCCAGCTAATTTTTTGTATTTTAAGTAGAGACAGGGTTTCACTGTGTTAGCCAGGATGGTCTGGATGGTCTCAATCTCCTGACCTCGTGATCCACTCACCTCGGCTTCCCAAAGTGCTAGGGTTACAGGCGTGAGCCACCGCACTCGTCCTCAACATTGTTTAGATGTTTTCTAAGTCCTTTGAATTTTCATATGAATTTTAGGATCGGTTTACAAATTTCAAAGTTGGCATTTTTGGGGAAATTGTGTGTTAACTCTGTAGACCAGTTTGGGGAGAGCTAACCTCTTGATACTGAGTTTTCTCACCTGTGAACTCCATGTATCTCTTCATTTATT
>NW_012116822.1:262611-264054 GCF_000951035.1 Colobus angolensis palliatus | reverse complement strand
TCTTGATACTGAGTTTTCTCACCTGTGAACTCCATGTATCTCTTCATTTATTTTGGACTTCCTTACTTTCTGTTAGCATTGTTTTGTAGTTTTGACTGTACATTTTTTTGGTCAGATAGTTTTGATGCTGTTGTAAATTGTGTCATTTTAAATTTGAGTTTCTGATTGTTCATTATACAGAAATATACACTTTTTTGGTATATTGACCTTGCTAAATTTTCTTGTTAGTGACATTTTTGTAGATAGCATAGGATTAGTTGCATAAATATGTATATAAATACATGGGATTACTTACATACATGTGCTGTTTGTAAAGACAGTTTTACTTCTACCTTCCAAATCCTTTGTTTTTCTTGCTTTATCGTATTGGCTGGAACCTCTAGTATAATGCTTACTGGGCATAGTGAGAGTGGACATTCTTGCTTTGTTTCTCATGTTAGGAGGAAACCATTAATTTCTTTACCACTAAGCTTTTTGTAGATGTCTTTTAACAGGGTTAAGAAGTTCTATATTTATTTATTTATTTATTATTATTTTTTTGAGATGGAGTTTCACTCTTGTTGCCCAGGCTAGAGTGCAGTGGTGTGATTTCGGCTCACTGCAACCTCCACCTCCCAGGTTCAAGGGATTCCCCTCCTGAGTAATTGGAACTACAGGTGTGACTCACCACGCCTGGCTAAGTTTTTGTATTTTTAGTAGAGACGGGGTTTTGCTGTGTTGGCCAGGCTGGTCTTGAACTCCTGACCTCAGGTGATTCCCCACACCTCGGCCTCCCACAGTGCTGGGATTACAGGCGTGAGCCACTGTGCCCAGCCAAGAAGTTCTGTTCTTAATTTACTGCATTCTTTTTTTTAAAATCAGGAATGGTTATTGTATTTTCATCAGTCTTTTTTTTGTTTTTTAAAGTGCATCTATTTAGATGATTCTGAGGCTTTAATTTTTTACTCTGCTAAGATAATAAATTTACAGTGATTTTGGAATGTTAAACCTTTAATTTCTGAAATAATCTTGGTTGTCATCTTTTCAGTATACTGGTGGATTTGATTTGCTAAGATTTTGTTAAGAATTTTTGCATTTATATTCATAAGGTTTTATTGTGCGTTTCTTGTACTGTTTTTGCCTGGGTGGTATCGGGGTGATACTTCAGAATAATGTGGAGAGTGCCCTCTCATCTTTAGCCTTCTGCATGGATTTGAGTATAATTGGCATTATGTTGTCTTTAAATGTTTGGTGGTGTTTACCAGTGAACCTGGGGACCCTCAGTCTGGGCGCATTGGCGATCCGGGGCCTCCCAGGCCATGCTCCTCCAGCCTGCCTGAGCACCCAAGCTGCAGCCGCCTTCTGTGTGCAGGCAGCAGCCTCCAGGCAACCCCCGAGCCCGCCCGCACTCCCAACATCTCAGAACCGGGGCCAGATGTCCCAGCCGCTGCGGCCAAGCCAGGC
>NW_012116822.1:257317-258431 GCF_000951035.1 Colobus angolensis palliatus | reverse complement strand
TGGAGGGTGCGGGGCATCCTCGGAGCAGCGGAGCCAAACGGAGCCTCAGCTGCTTTCCATCGCTGGCAATTCCCTGCCTGGAGCTCTTGGTGGAGAATTTGAGTGATTTAACTCACAAAGTTGAGCATATACATGTTTAAAACATGGGGTCGCGGAGGTGCCTAATGATAACTCACTCCCATGTCAAAAATACCGTGAGTCATATTCAGTAGGCGAGAAGTTCTCAGATAAAAGCCTGGGTCGGTTTTACATCCGAATCCACCCATGTAGATAGGCTGTTTACTGGGGCTTCTCAGAGGGACACTTGGAAGTGGGAGGTGGGTTCCTTGAATGGGAAGACTCCGTTTTCTCAAAACATGAGCTCTATGTTTATCAGTTTTACATAAACCGAATGAAAATATCAAGGATTTATCATTTTTGCCATGACACCTGCTGTCTAGCTTACTATTGTGATGACATTTAAAAATTTTTATAACGGAGTGAAAAAGACTTGCTCCTCTAGATATCAAAATGTGCTGTTAATTCCCACAAGTGTTTACTAACAGCGGAAAAGACGTAAGTACATGGAACAGAATGGAAATCCAGAAACACTGAAATATATGTAAGATATAGATGTAAGTATTGATAATTGTGACATTTCAGATGAGTAGGAAGGGTTGAGTTAATAAAATGCCTGCTCTTTGAGGAAAACTAACAAAATTTTATGTCACAAAAATGAGTTCCTGGTGGAATATAGATTGAAATTTTTACACATGCAAAATGAGAACAGTACCAGAAGAAAACACAAATGCTTATTTATACAGGTACGTTTTACTTTGCCAAAGGCCTTCCTGAGAATGACCTCACAAGCAGGCATTCTGAAGGTTGATTTAGCAAACTAAAAATTAAAACCCCCAGACTGGGCGCGGTGGCTCACGCCTGTAATCCCAGCACTTTGGGAGGCTGAGGTGGGCGGATCATGAGGTCAGGAGATAGAGACCATCCTTGCTAATACAGTGAAACCCCGTCTCTACTAAAAATATTAAAAATTAGCCTGGCGTGGTGGCACGCGCCTGTAGTCCCAGCTACTCGGGAGGCTGAGGCAGGAGAATCACTTGAACCTGGGAGGTGGAGG
>NW_012116822.1:254426-256232 GCF_000951035.1 Colobus angolensis palliatus | reverse complement strand
TGAGGAAAATGAAGCACAGAAAGGCTAAGCAATAGCTGGTAAGTGACTGAGTTCCAAGTAGAACTCAAGCCGTAGTTGAACTGAATCCAAACACCAAGCTCATTCTATCCAAATAGGCTGCTGTTTCGTTAAGGTAGTGAGCAATAAGAGCTAATAAATATTGTACTTTCTTCAAAAGAAAATTACTTGTTTTGAAGACAGAGGAATAACGTGCTCTTCAATGTTTGCAGTTACATAAACCAGTGTAGGTTTTGAGATCTTGCACTCGTTTCCTGAAAACTCTCACTCTCCTAGGACTGCTCTACATTTGGCCTGTGCGCATGGCTGTGTGGAAGTGCTTACTCTCTTACTGAGCAGAAAATGCCAGATTGACATCTGTGACAGACTAAACGGGACGCCTTTCATGAAGGTGTATAGTAGCCAAGTCTTTTGGCATGAAATAGATTTCACTAAATACGTAGAATTAAAACGAATTTATCTCATTTAAATATAACAGGTTGGTGAAACCTGTGGAATATGTATTTTGAATTCTTAGAATTTATAGTCTGATTTTTCACCTAACACTGATAGGCTGTACATTGCCAGGAAGAGACTTATTCCATGATTCTGCTGGAACATGGTGCCAATCTAAACATTAAGGATGTCTATGGCAACACTGTTCTTCATGATGTTAAACATTAAGGATGTCTACGGCAACACTGCTCTTCATGATGCTGTGTATAATAAGGGGACTTCACTGGCAGGAAAACTGCTTTTCCACCATGCAAATATTGAAGCACTAAACTAGAGATCAATCAACTTTCTTTTCAAAATATTTGTTTTAACAATGACAGGTAAGAGTCAATTTTTCATATTTGGAAGATTAGGCATTCCTGAATGAAAATATTTCAAAATAGCTGAATAGTCTAAGATTTTACTTTAAATATTGATACTTTTAAAGAAGCATTAGAGGGCATAGCTTGTTTAGTGCACTTATGGGAAATATTTGAGAATTTTTCAAGGGAAAACTTCTTCAAGTATTTGTTTCCTACCCCAGGTGTATTTTTTTCTAATTATGTAAAACACACACACACGAAAAGAACTTACCCTGCAAATAGGCTTTATCTTAAAACTCAGAACAAAACTAAAGCAACTTGTTGCTGCTGACAGTTTTCTCAAAAAAAACTGATGTGCCTTTCAGTGCAAGGTTTAAGAGGGAAAAATGGGGAGGGAAAGGGAGAGCAATCAAAAACATGCAGGTCCCTTGGAAATTAGGTAATGAGGAAAAATGCCAATAAGAGGTTTTGTTTTTTAGTTTGTTGTTTTTCCAGTTTATGTATAAAGTGCTCCTCAGCTTTGGGGTAATCATTTTTGGTTTGGTAAACAGAGTGATTGAAACTTGCCTAAACATTAATTTTTAGAGGACTCTGAGGAAACCAGATTGGCCATGGATAGATGGTGATGAAGTGAGAAACACTTCAGCAAAGAATGGAACAAATTAGTGACTGACTTATCACCCATCGTAGCAAAAACAGCCACTTAGCTAAGAGTCTAAGCTTACCTCTCAAACCTAGAATGTCTTGGTGGGAAGGTGGGAGATAAGGAGCTTATAAATAGCTAAATCAAGTGGGATTTTGAGTTTACTTGTCCCTGTTCTACCCATACCCAGGAAAATTAACTGAAGTGTTAATAAATAACTATCTCATACTCTTTTCTCTTTTTGGCCACATCTCAAGCTGATAAAGGATATTGACGGTGTGGGTGAGTGATGAAACTGGGAGTGCGTGTGTGTGCTGCCAAGGCTCTGTCTTTCATGGCTTTCCTGAT
>NW_012116822.1:245135-250821 GCF_000951035.1 Colobus angolensis palliatus | reverse complement strand
CAGGAGAATCACTTGAACCTGGGAGACAGAGGTTGCAGTGACCCGAGATAGTGCCACTGCACTCTAACCTGGGCAACAGAGTGAGATTTTATCTAAAAAAAAAAAAAAAGGAGGACAATCAGGGACACATTCTATTATGTTTAATAACACGATTGCCACAAGTGTCACATATGCCCTAATTCCACCCACACAACCAAGACTCAGTGTAGAACAGGAACTCAAGGAAGAACTAGGGTGTTATTCTGACGTCCATCTCCCCGGTGGAATTTCCTGCATAGCTTGTTTGGAGAGTGTTAGCGTCCCCACCTCCTGCCCCCCATGATGGGCTGTCCTGGTGTTGGAGCCAGCGTGAGCATGAGCAGCAACTGATTCCTCAGGCACATACATTGTGTTGAAAAGGAAGAGTCAAAGGGCAAATTGCTAAGTGCGTGTCATCTTTCAATAATAGGATAGTTGAGTATTTTAAAATATTGGTTTAATTCTCTTTGAATCAAAGGTTCAGAGAAGTCATAACTTTTTTGACTAATTTTTTTTTGAAGAAAGGTGGCTTTTTATGCAGCACAAAATGTTTTGTGGTGGGCGGGGATGATGAACAGCAGCACCTGTGGATCCTGGGGGGAAATGACCTCAGAAGGGATCACGAAGGGAGGGCAAGTTAGCCCAGGTCAGATTAGGAAGGAGGAACCTGATACGCTGTAGGGAGGGTCGCCTGCCCCATGTCCTGTGCCCTCTTTGAGATCAGCTGTGTCTCATTGCTGAACTTGCCTTAGCTAGAGGACCAAGGCTCTGTTTCCCATGGCTTTCCTCATGGTCTCATTTGCCTGCCTTCACCACCAAGGAGGGTAGGCCTACAGCTCCGTCTGTGGTAACCCACCTTCTTCACACATGCCAGCCTCATGTCCACACCACCCAATACAACCCGAGGGATTTTCTCAGCAGAATCCCTGTGGTGACATTTACCCTATGTCTCCTAGATCCTCAAGAGGACCTCGCAGCAGAACATCCACATGAGGCACCAATTGAGAGGGTCCTCTCTGTTATCAACGTGAGTTCTTTCTTTGTCTGAAAGGGGAATTTCATTTTCCTAGGTTTCTTTCAATTTCAATTGAATAAAGATAGGAAAACCTTAATACCATGTATATTATAGATGCCTTAGAGAATTTCTTTGTGGGAAAATGTAAAATGAGAATTCTTTACCGACTAAGAAGTAATTCAAGATGGCATTCTTGGATGACAGCTTCAGTTACAAACTATGTCAGGAAGCATTTTCATCAGGAGAAAAACCTGCTTGAAAATACTGAACTTACCACCAAAATTAACTTTAAAATCTTGCACAAAAACCTGGTGACTTTATACAAGTGTTTTCTAGGCTTTATTTCTGTGGCCGTTGCCTCCGCCAGAATTTCCCATCGGGCTTTCTAATAGCACTAAGTTAAGAAAAGACCTGTGTACAAGGACAGCACGATCTTACCCTCACAGTGTTTTCCTTTCTCTAAACTCAGGCGGACACATTCACAGAGACAAATGGTACGTATTCTGGGATCACCTATTTGGTAAGGAAAAATCATAATGTTAAGAAAGGTGACACATTCTTGCCTGGTTTTTCGGGAGAACCATTCTCGTTGGAGCTTTCTATTGGAAATGAGGTTAGGGCAGAAATTACTGAGTGTACTGAAGAGGGGTGATCATCCTACATAGTGCCTGTTAGCTGCAGTGTCATTTTTATGACATCGAATGAGGTGCATCAGGGTGGGGGGTGTAAGGGAAGCGTTTGTGTAGAGTGATGATGAATGTCTTTGGGAGGATGTGTACGTTTCTCCAGAAAGCATGTTTCCATGTGCACAGCTCAACACAAAGATGAGTGTTGTAAGTAAAAATCCCATTACCACTGCACACCTTGCGTCAATCAGCCCATTGGTCTTCCACCACGGCTGTAGCTGACGGGCAGTTGGATATCCCCAGTCCTCAGGTGGAGATAGTGCAGAGATGAATTTGCCAAGCTCTTTATCTCCTCAGTGGAGGAGGCAGAGGTGAACTCAGGAGTGGGTGGAAGGTGATGCCATGGGCTACTGCTAGGCAGTAATCACGTGGTTCTGGTATAATTTGTCATTATGGCAGAGAGCTTGAGCACCTAGGTGGCAGATGAAATCTCGATAGCCTTCAGAAATCTCAAACGCTGGCTCTCACGTAGGATTGTCTCAGTGGTCACATAACTCAGTGTAGGGATAAGTACATTTTACAGTGGACTTTGATGTGGTCACAAATGGGAAACAGACATTGAGAGGTCAGGCTTTTGGCTGCAGTGCTGTGTTAATTTTCTCATCTGCTAGTCAAAAGCAGAAAATGATCAGACATGTTATATTGTATTTAATAAGATAATCTCCACAATCCTTACATGTGCTGCAGTTCAGCACTCACACGCAAGACACAGCACCAAATAAGAACGGAAGGAACAACTTGGGTGCTTTCCTGGTACTCATCTTCTTGCTGGAATCTTCTACACAGCTGGGTTAGAGAGGGTCACCGCCCCCACCTGCTGCCCCCCGGGTGGGCTGTCCTAGGGCTGGAGCCAGTGTGAGCATGAGCAGCAGCAGGCCCCACGGCACACACACTGTGTTAAAAGGCAGGGCCGAAGGACAAACATCACATGCCAAGTAGGGGTCGTCTGTAAATGGTAGGATAATTGAGTATTTTCAAATCTTGGGTTGGTCCTCTTTAAAACAAAAGGTTAGTGAATATAGAGAATATTTGAGCTAGAATTAAGTCTCCTCTTTGAAGAAAGGTTGCTTTTTATCTAGTACAAAATGTTCTGTCCGGCCACGGTGTCTGACACCTGTAACCCTTGCATGTTGGGAGGCCGAGACGGTGGGTCACCTGAGGTCGGGAGTTTGAAACCAGAGTGACCCACATGGAGAAAACCCGTCTCTACTAAAAATACAAAATTAGCCAGGCGTGGTGATGCATGCCTAATCCCAGCGACTCAGGAGGCTGAGGCTGGAGAATCGCTTGAACCTGGGAGGCTGAGGTTGTGGTGAGTTGAGATCACGGTATTGCACTCCAACCTGGGAAAGAAGAGCAAAACTCCTTCTCATAAAAAGAAAAACACCGAAAAAAGTTCTAGGAGGGACAAAAAACACACAGCAGGACATGTGGATCCTGGGGAGGAAATGACCTTGAGGGGATCAAGAAGGCAGGACACGTTAGCTCAGGTCAGATTAGGAAGGAGGAGCCCTGGATGCTGCAGGGAAACACTGTGTGGTGGGCCGTGTTTGAGATGGGTTATTTCATGTGCGAGAGGTTGCCTTAGCTAGAGGACCAACAGTCTGTCTTCTGTGGCCTTCCTTCACCATTTGCCTTCCCTCATCACCATGGAGGATGGACCGGTAGAGGCTGAGTCTGTGCTGTGAACACACCTTTCCACACTCGCCAGCCCCGGGTCCACAACTCCAAGACCACCTGAGGGATTCAGTCAGTGGAGCTCATGTGCTTATAGTGACTCTGTTTCCCAGGTGACAAGGAACTTCTGGAGGAGGATGTGCCAGGACAGATATCCTCAGAGGAAGCCTCAGGGGTTCACATGGTAAAGTCTTCTTTTTTACTCTGATATGGAAATTGTATTTCTCTCTGTTCCAATTGAATTAAGATGTATACATCTTTCCAAGTACATTATAGGTGACTTACATAATTTCTTGGTGGGCCAATGTCAGAGTTCATTATCAACAAAAAATGGTTTCAGATGGCATCTGCATTTGCAAGCTGTGTGTCAGCAGGCATTTTCCTCAAGAGAAATGCCTTCTTGAGAAATATTAGGACTTGTCAAACAAAGACAATGGAAAATCTTGTAGAAAATTCTTGTGCCTTTTCATGAATGTCTTCTAGATATCTGGGCCATTGTCTCAACCATGTTCTCCCACATACTGCTGATTGGTCCATTTTACAGAGCGCTGACTGGTCCGTTTTACAGAGAGCTGAATGGTCCATTTTACAGTGACCTGGGGGAATTTTGTTAAAAGTCTACATATGTAGGCTTTCCCCAGAAGATTTTGATGTAACTGAGCTAATAAGGTCTGAAAATGTATGGTTAAAAATATTTTCTTGAAGCCACACACAGTGGCATGTTTCTATAGTCCCAGCTACTCAGGGGGCTGTGGTGGGAGGATTGTTTGAGCCTAGGAGTTTGAGTCCAGCCTGAGAAACATAGTAAGACTCTTTTCTCTTACAACAACAACAGCAAAAAAAAGAAAAAAAAAAAAAGAAAAAAGAAATACCTCAGGGTTTGAATACACTCCTGATTAAGAACCACAGAATAGGTAAGTGCAGTATATAAATTCCCGTATCTCAAAAACATAAGAAATCTCTAAAAGAGTTGGCATTTGATAGGTGCTACTTTCTTCACAGTTGTCCTTTCCAATAATGTTAGCCTGACTTATCTGTCTTTCTCTACATTTGTGACTAGAAAGTAAAAGGAAATACTGTTGGCAGTATCTCTCAGCTTACAGAATAACACCTTTTCCTTCCCACCATGAATCATTCACTGCCGTTCACAGAGTCTTTAGCAATTTGCTTGTGGGTAATCTTTCAACAGGTAAAGGCTGACCCTTTCACAATTTCATGTTCCTTTGTCACCATTCAAGTGATTATGTGTCAACAAATGTTCATTACAAGTGAAATTTTCTCATTTAGATTAGTAGCAAATCATGAACCTTTTTTTTTCATTTGAAGTTGTATTATGGACTATCTCAGTATGTCTGTTAAGTTTATGGAGCTTTGGCATAATCAAGACGTCAGTTTTAAACACTGAAATCCATGAAGTCAATGAGAATACTACATGAATTCTTTTAATAAGTTCATTTCAGCAGTCTTATGAACTAATTATCTATTTGGTTAACAATCTGTGAAAATGGTATACCAACAGATTTCAAATGAATAAATTTTGGGAAAATTCTTAAGGCGGGTATTATGAGTCTTTACAGCAACTTTTATTTATATATATATATATCAAGGGCTGATTTTTATATAAAACATATGATACTAGAGAAAGAAAAAGTTTCACATGCAAATACTTGGTTTATACAAAGTCATTTAGTAACACATTCATAGAAAATATAAATACACAAAGGCTATAGTCTAACTAAATGTGGCACATAGATTTTTTTATTTGCCTCTTTAAATTGAGTCAACATGTAAAATTTAGCAGACTCATGCAGAAATCTGGACCTCAGGCTTGTCTCAAGAATCAAGTCTGGTGTCCCCTAAACCCCATCACTGCTTGGTCTGCCGTGCAGAGGTTGCCCTGTGTAGGAGGCACATATTCTCCAGTTTGCCACTGTGCCCACCTGAGTACTTCACTTACCTAGGTAACCTCCTCCGTCCTTATAAGTATTTGAGTTTACAGCTTCTGTTTTATATTGTATTTTCATAAAGATTTCAACATTTTCAAGACAGTGTATACTGGTTATATAGTCTATAGTTTATAAATCCCTCAATTATGGGGTTGAATTTTAGAATTCAAAAGTTTTTTTAACTTTTTTAAAAATATATATGCCACAAATAGTCATCTGCTTGTAAGAATGCCTAGAAGCCTTTTTAGGTTATTCCTGGTGAGAGTTGGCTAGTTTATGAATATTGCAGACACTATATCATTCTTCTCAGCAATGTCCCTTAAAAATGCAAGTGACTGGCCGGG
>NW_012116822.1:239688-244501 GCF_000951035.1 Colobus angolensis palliatus | reverse complement strand
CTAAAGTAAAAAAATGTTAAATAGCAATTTAAATGGAAACAAATACAAATGGATTTAAAAAGTAAAGTTGCATTAGCATCCCAGGATTATCATTATAATTGACAATAAAATTTCTTACTGAGCTTTGCTTTTTTGATATTTATTTTCAAACATTTTTAACCTGTCTCTCTTACACAGAATATATTGAGCTTTCTAACAGTTAAGATAAAAATCTATCCTCTTGTATTAGGAGAAATCCCATGGACTATTTAATAATAATGAAAATAAGTGCATTTGAAGCCAGTCTCTCTTAATTCAGAGCTCATTTCCTTAGTGACCCATTTGGATCAGGAGTGCCTGACATTGGGATCTGAGATCCTGACACCATTGATAGAAGTAAATCAAGCAAGTTTGTACCACCCAGAGGAAATCTCCACCTGAACTGGGAAGTTCTGGCAACTGTATCCCTGAAACTCTAGTTCCTAAAATGTTAATATTTGTCACAAAAAGTATTGTCAAATTGGGATTAGGCAAAGTTGAAGGGATTTCTTGATTGCTGGCCATATAGTACAGTTTTGTAATACTTCTCAAATGCAGATGATCATCTCATCTTTCTGTTGGGATACAGTTCTTCTGGTAAAACAAATATTGTTTGGTACACAGTTTAAGAAACACTGCTCTAAAGATAATAATCTACATCATTATTTTAAAAACCTAAAGCATTTGCTACTATGTATTAGGTTTTAGGGTTATAAAGAAAAAAGACACAGCCCTTGCCCTGAAGAAACTCTTGGTTTCAGCGGGAAACAGTGAAATAATTACAACATACTGTGCTAAAAGCTGTGAGAGAAGCAAGGATTTTGGGGACTGGTAAATAAAGTCAGTTTTGGAGGTGATCTAAGTTAACGTGGGGAGGCAGAGGAGGGGTGTTTGCAAGGCAGTGTGTGGTAAAGCACAGAGCAGTGAAAAGGAAGGGACTGCTTTGCATTTACTTTCTATATTGTATGTTTAAATTCATAGCATCTTATAGGAGATTTTTAGTTCAGTTGAGAAATATGTAATTTTGTGAATTATAAATTGTTTTTGCTTTCTTACAGGAGGGAAATACACCACTTTTACTTGCTATAATTTGTAAGAGACAGCAAATGGTGGAATTTTTAATAAAGAACCAGGTAAATGTACATGCTGTTGATAATTAGTCCACTTTTTAACCAGAAATCAAACAGAAAGCTGGACTAGTTAGAAGTAGCAATGAGTGTAAGATTCTTTCAGGACTTTTAAAGACCTTTATCCTTAGGGATCTCAGTATTGTTCATTTTATTCCAAGTATAACCTTACATGTGAGATATGTGAGATATAAATAGTGTCACATCTTTTACTTTTCTTTCTTTTTTTTTTTTAAACAAGGTCTCACTATGTTGCCCACATTCCTGAGCTCAACAGATTCTCTTGCCTCAGCCTCCCAAACTGCTAGCCACCATGCCTGGCCTGACTTTTCTAATTAGTTATTGGGTCTTGAAATGTCCAGTTTAGCAGAAAGTCTTGGATTGTCCCCTGGGGCTATCTCCTATGCCTTCATCCTTTGAATTTTTCAAAAAGCTAAGGGGTTCCCTAAGTCCAAGGAAGACAATCTTGCTTTACAAGTCAGAAGATTGGGAGGCAAAGGCCATTCTAAACATTCTGTGGTTTCCATTGATTCACTTGCTGTATTGCTGCCATGGTAACTGGTCCTGCAATCTGGTAATGATTGACCTTTGCCACCAGGATGGCTTTACTGATTTAGACCCCTCACTCTTCGTGGTGACTCACACACAGTTCACAGCTATGGTGTTACCTTTACTGACTCAGATCCCTCAGTCTTCGTGATGACTCACACACAGTTCACAGCTACAGTGATGCCTTTTCTTTTTTTTTTTTTTGAGATGGAGTCTCACTCTATTGCCCAGGCTGGAGTGCCGTGGTGTGATCTCTGCTCACTGCAAACTCCGCCTCCTGGGTTCACGCCATTCTCCTGTCTCAGCCTCCCGAGTAGCTGGGACTACAGGCATCCACCACAATGCCTGGCTAATTTTTTTGTATTTTTAGTAGAGATGGGGTTTCACCATGTTCACCAGATGGTCCCGATCTCCTGACCTTGTGATCTGCCCACCTCGGCCTCCCAAAGTGCTGGGATTACAGGCGTGAGCCACCGCGCCTGGCCTGTGATGCCTTTACTGACTCAGATCCCTCACTCTTCATGTGAGTCACACACAAAGCTCACAGCCACAGTGTTTTTTAGTTCCTGTACATATGTTCAGCCATTGTTCCCAGCACGCTGCTCTGCCAGCAAGGCCTCCTGGCTTTACCCACACACAGAGTAAGTAAAGCGACCCCTGCCGTAACACTAAAAACCTTATTTCTTGCCCACCTCTTAGCTAGGCTTAGCCTAGACTTTGATAGTAAGTTATCCTTTGAGACCTGTGTTCATGTTTTCTCTAGCAAATTCAGTTGGGCTTGTTCTCAGCAGTCAGAGATGTTCAAATAATGTTGCAGGAAGAGAGCAGAGCTCCCTTTCCCTTTTGTTATCACATCTGTACCTTGAGGCTTTTTTCTGTCCAGTGTAGCAGCTTTTGTTAGATAGCAGAAGGCTCCACATTATCCTTCAATAGTCGTGGGCACCAACTTGCAGTTGGCCCTGCAAGTAATGTGTTTCCATAATAACGAAAATCTCTCAGGCTACTTGCATCTCTACCTCAAGTCTTTTAAATATTTTAAAATTCTACCTCACAAGAAGTCATTCAATAGAATTTTCTGTATCTAAAGTAGGTAATTTGGATTTAACAGAGCTAAGCTCATCCATGACTCATGAGTATCTATGTATAAAACAGGGCTTTATACTTGTTTCAGCAGCACATATTCTAAGACTGGATCAGTACAGAGCAGATAAGCATGGCTGCTGCCTAAGGATGGCATACAAATTCAGAAAGCATTTCACATTTTGCACAGTCGCAAGAAGGTCATTTGACTATTTTTTAACTAGCTCCAAGGAAACAGTGCAAGTCAGACCAAAACAGGAGACATCCAATATTGAAATTGTTGTTACTGTTATTATAAAAGTATTCATGTAAGGTGATCTGTGAAATGAGAACAGCGCTGAGTATGGGATGTTACATGCAAATATGTTGTTAGTCCATGACTTGGAAATGAGGAAACGATAACTTGCATCTCTTTCATGGAACCAAAAAAACAAGACAAGCAAAGTTTTGTCTTGTATGTCAGTTGGAGAGGACCAAGAAGATGCAGCCTCTAACACAGACCTGCTGGCTCTGAGTTTGAGGAGGTAGAGAAGGAATGGTAGTTGTCCAAGTCAGGTTTTGACATTTATTAGTTTTCTGCCCTCGGTGTGATTGATGAGCTCAGGAACAGTGAACAATTAGGTAATCTAGTTTAATGAGATAATAATATATTTATATATAAATTTAGTTACAAGTTATGAATTAGCTAAAATGCTCTGAACTACAAACCATAATGAATAGAACTAATAACCAAAATTAGCACTTAGTAACATTTTCTGAAAACTGTGACATTCAAATATTAGAACCTATGAAAAAACGCCCATCAGGTTTTGAGATTCCAAAATTGTTTCAGCAATACAGTTCAAGAATAAATTATTCCATTGCTTTACTATTTCTCTGAATATTTAAACGTTATCTCATTACATTCTCCTAACAACCTAGTGAGGTAAGGTAGTAAAATCTTTATTTTTTAGAAAAAGCCATGGAGCCTAAGGGAAGCAACTGGTCTAAAAACAAAATACCTACGGGTTACAGAGTGAGGACTTACTCTGAGTGCAGGACACTTTCCAGGATGTTAAGCTAATTAGAATTAATTTACTGAGCTACGCTTCTCTCAGTTTATGAGTACTTCATGTTTTTCTTCTTTAATTAGAAGCTTAGTAAGTTTATAGTGCTTAAAGTTTTAAAGTGTATAGGACATTAGGGTTTTGATATTAGCTCTGATATTGTCTGAAATGCTTTAAGAATTTAATATATTTGGTAAATATTTTTCATATCACGATTAAAATAGTAATTTTATTTATTACATTTATTATGCATAGCATCCAACAACAAATTTTGGAACATAAAAATAAGATACTTTAAAATGATCTTCAAAACGAAAGTCAAGGTAAGATTTCTTATAGTAAATTTCTCATTTCTCTTGGTGGTCTTATTGATTTTAAAAAGTAAGATTATAGGCCAGGCACAATGGGTCACGCCTGTAATCCTAGCACTTTGGGAGGCTGAGGCAGGTGGATCACTTGAGGTCAGGAGTTTGAGACTAGCCTGGCTAACATGGTGAAACCCCGTCTCTACTAAAAATACAAAAATTAGCCAGGCGTGGTGGCAGGCACCTATAATCCCAGCTACTCAGGAGGCTGAGGCAGGAGAATCACTTGAACCTGGGAGGTGGAGGTTGCAGTGAGCTGAGATCGCACCACTGCACTCCAACCTGGATAAAAGAGCCAAGACTCCATCTCCAAAAACAAAACAAAACAAAAAAGTAAGATTATTTAGTTTTAATCATAAAAGAGCAGTTTAAAATATATATGTATATAAATTAATTTTTAAATTTCTTCAGTTTAGAATTCAGAGTTAACAAGTTAGTTTTAGCTAATTCATAATCTCACAGTATTGTCTGAAAACCATGTATGTACCTACTTATGTTCCCTGAAATTCTACATATTTTTGTGTAAATATAAATAAGAAATTAGATTTTTAAGTTAGTATGTTTTATTTTCCTCTATAATCACATTATTACAAATTGGACTTGTGATGCAAATGGATCTTCTATTTAA
>NW_012116822.1:219676-238368 GCF_000951035.1 Colobus angolensis palliatus | reverse complement strand
TTTTTTAGTAGAGACGGGGTTTCACCGTGTTAGCCAGGATGGGCTCGATCTCCTGACCTTGTGATCCGCCCCTCTCGGCCTCCCTAAGTGCTGGGATTACAGGATTGAGCCACCGCGCCCGGCCTGAACAAGCTGTTTTTAAAAATGTGCTGGACAATTAAAATATTAATTTTGTTGGAACAAGATACTCTGTTACCAGGCTGGGCGCAGTGGCTCATGCTTGTAATCCTAGCACTTTGGGAGGCTGAGGCAGGCAGATCACTTGAGATCAGGAGTTTGGGACCAGCCTAACCAACATGGTGAAACCCCATGTCTACTAAAAATACAAAAATTAGCCAGGCACGGGGACAAGCACCTGTAATCCCAACTGCTTGGGAGGCTAAGCCGAGAGAATTGCTTGAACCCAGGAGGTGGAGATTGCAGTGAGCCAAGATTGTGCCACTGCACTCCAGCCTGGGTGACAGAGCAAGACTCAAGACTCCATCTCAAAAAAAAAAAAAAAAAAATACTCTGTTACCATTAGGCAAAAGATGATCATAATAGATATTACATTAGCCAAACTCTAGGCTCAAAAAAACATAATAAAATTATAAAAATGGTTCACAATAACAAAAATATAACACCGAATGCATTGTACAATCTGAACTGTATAAAGACACCATTAATTTAGTACATATTTATCAAACCACTTGTATAAGTTAGGTTTGACAAATCGCAGCAGACAAGATGGAATTGAATAGTTTTTGTCTTTAATGTACTCATAATAGAATACAGATAACTATTCAATTTTTGTGTTTTTTTACCAGAATTTTTAAGAAAAAAATATTTTAATTATTCATATACTTTTCCACTTAACAAATAACTATAATGTGTCTTTTGTGGACTAAGCATTTTTCCAATGTTACAAAATCCATTTAAAAAATACAGTTAGGAGATTGTGAATACCATTGTCATTTATTTACTACCTTATATAGTGCTTACTGTGTGCCCAATGTCATCTGGGAGTTTATTGTTATAATTTATTATGTATGTATTATGTTCAGTATGTGCCAGGCACTTTTAGATTTGTGGTGACGAATGCAAACTTCTAAAATCTGGCTTGAATTTAGGGTAAGCATGCAGAGTGAGTGGAACTTTGCCAATAAGGAGGCAGAGGGATGATGCTTGGCAGAAGGAATATCTAACAAGTTGCATGTTTGACAGAAGAAGCAGCCATGAAGAATGAAAGTTTTAAAAAAAGGAGGAGCAATTTTAAAACGTAGGACACCTGAGTGAATTTTGTAGAGTTTATGAGCAGTTTAAATTTAGTAGTGCAAAAAAAATTATATGGGAGTGGTTGGTAATGAGGTGAAAATAGCTTATAGTTATTATTTATTATGTATTTATTACGTTCAGTATGTGCCGGGGAAGGCAAGCTTAGCAAAGATTTTGTTGTTGTTGTTGTTTTACCTGTGTCTAGAAACAAGTTCAATAAAAGACTTTTAATTGTATAGAAATGAGTAGATCTTATCCTGTAGGCCAGGGGAAACTTCTTGGGTAGAATGCTTTTGCCTGCAAATACTAGAAGACCTAGCTAACAGTGGCCAAAACCATAAGAACCAGACTTTGTTTGGTTGTCCAGTGATACAACTGGATCCCACTTGTTCCTCTTTCAGCTATGATGTTGGCAGTATCTTGTTCATTTCTCCTTTCATGGTTGGCTACTTAGCAACAGCTCCAAACATCATGTTCTCACAAGACAGTATCTAAAGGCTGGAAGGGCTGCTTTTCTTCACATGTGTCTATTAAATTGGGAGAAAACTCAGAAGTATGCAGGGGACTTTTTGTAATTTTTTTTTTTTTTTTTTTTTTGAGACAGAGTCTTGCTCTCTCACCAGGCTGGAGTGCAGTGGCATGATCTTGGCCCACTGCACCCTCCACCTCCCAGGTTCAAGCGATTCTCCTGCCTCAACCTCCCAAGTAGCTGGGACTACAGGCACCTGCCACCACACCCAGCTAATTTTGTATTCTTAACAGAGATGGGGTTTCACCATGTTGGCCAGGATGGTCTTGATCTCTTGAAGTCATGATCTGCCCACCTTGGCCTCCCAAAGTGCTGGGATTACAGGCATGAGCCACCATGCCCGGCCCTTTTTGTAATATTTTATTGGCTGGGTCACACCACATGCTCATTCCTAAACCAGGCATTGGGAAAGCAAATGTGATTAGCTTAGAATAATCATTTCTCTTTTGAAGCTGTGGAGGGGTATTGGGATAATAAATATCCAAATAGATTTGTGTTTCTCCAGCAAGCAACATAAGGAACTGCTCTTGGATAGGGAGCCAGCAGTGTTTGCTCTAGAAATTCATTGGAAAATCGTGAGTAGGGGAGGCATTAGATTAGATTTGAGAATTAGGGCACTCTGTTCAGGGTATAAAGCAGGGATTGGCACGCTTTTTCTGTAAAGGGCCAAGTAGGAAATATTTTAGCCCATGTGGTCTGTCTCTGTCTCTCTCTCTTACTCTCTTTTCAAGAATGATTTATACAGCTGAAGGCCATGTGTTCTCTGTTGTAGCTACTCAACCCTGCCATTGTAGTGTGAAAGCAGTCATAGGTAGCATGTCAGTGAGTAGGCCCGACTGTACTCTCATAAAACTTTATTAAGATAAAACATATGGTAGGCAGGATTTGACCTGTGGTCTGTAGTGTGCTGACCCCTTATGTGGAGGATCAGTGGAGGATAGATGTCACCTGGGAGCGTATAGTTATTACTGACTAGGTATTTATTATGTTCATGAGATGACATCCACCTTTAAATGTGTGGTGATGAGCACAAGCTTCTGAAAAATGGATAGGATTTAGGGGAAGCATGCAGAGTGAGTGAAACTTTGCCAGGCAAGGAGGCAGAGGGATGATGTTTTGCAGAAGGAATATCTAACAAGCTTGCATGTTTGACAGAAACAACAGCTACGAAGCCTGCAAATTTGTAAAAAGGAGAAGAAGGTGCAAAAGGTAAGACACTGGCCGGGTGCGGTGGCTCCCAGCACTTTGCAATCCCAGCACTTTGGGAGGCCGAGGCGGGTGGATCACGAGGTCAGGAGATCGAGACCATCCTGGCTAACATGGTGAAACCCCGTCTCTACTAAAAATGCAAAAAATTAGCCGGGCGCGGTGGCAGGCACCTGTAGTCCCAGCTACTTTACTCTTAACCATGTAAAGAGACTGGGGGACAAGGGAAGCTTCAGCCACAGTTAATGCTATAGTTTCCTTGTCACAAATCCACGGAGTATACAAGTCTTATTACAAGGTTTTCACCCATCCATGATAAAATAAAATGATGGAGCTCCACTTTATTCATTTGAAAATATTGTTGTTGCTGGGGATGGTGGCTCCTGCCTGTAATCCCAACAGTGTTGGGGTCTGAGACAGAAAGATCCCTTGAGGCTAGAAGGTCCAGCAGCCTGGCAACATAGCGAGACCCCATGTCTGTTTTTTTTTAAATGTAGCTGGGTGTGGTGTTCTGCACCTGTAATCCCAGCTACTTGGAAGGCTGAAGCAGGAGAACTGCTTGAGCCTAGAAGTTTGAGGCTGCAGTTAGCTATGATAGCAGTATTACACCGTAGCCTGGGTGGCAGAGTGAGACCCCATCTCTGATAAAAATCAAGTCAAGTAAGATAAGATAAAATAAAATGTAGGTCTTTTTCTTGGAATTATGCTTTTTTAATTTGTTTTGCTTTTTAAAAACATTTAAGAAATGACAATAATAGTTGGTTTATATAAGGCTTTCAGAAACTGGCTTCTGCCCAAATCTCCATCTGCAGCCCCTTCTCTGTCTGCCCTTTTTTCTGGCATTACTGAGCTGCTGGTGATGCCCCTGTCACCATCCCTCTCATGTAGACAAATACGCTCTGGGAGGCTTCTCTCCCTCTCTTGCCACTGCCTGGCATGCGCTACCTTTCCTGTCCTCTGCCTGCTTTAATCTGGTGAACCTCACTGTCTAAGTCTCAGCTCAGGCAGGATCTCTAGAAAAGCCATCCCCGATGACTTTTATTCCCATTCTTTAAACCCCAGTGCCTACCACTTAGCAGGAACTCCATAAACATTTAGTAAAATAAAGACTGTTTATAAGAAGAAGATTGCTACAGTCTAGCAGCAAAGGGGATAAGCATGGAAAGACATGATGCGCAGTTCAGATGGCGGAGTGACACTAGAAAACGACAAAGTACTAAGAGGGCCCCAAGGAAGGAGACACCTGTGTATGTGCAAAAAGATAGCCGGATTCAAGGAGGACTTCACATAGCATTCTGAGCCTTTTTTTCTTTTTTCCGTTTTTGGAAACAAGTTCTTACTCTGTCACCCAGGGTTGAGTGCAATGGCATGATCGAGACTCACTGCAAACTCAAACTCCCGGTCTTAAGGGATCCTCTCGCCTCAGCCTCTTAAGTAGCTGGGACTACAGGCACACACCACAAAGCCCGGCAGAGTTTCTGTGGAGTCCCGGTTTCTCTGTGGTTTCCGGGCTGCGGGACCACAGGCTCACACCACCATGCCTGGCAAAGTTGCTGTAGAGTCAGGGTTTCTCTGTGGTCTCCAGACTGCTCTTAAACTCCTGGCTTCGAGCGGTTGTCCCTCCTAGGCCTTCCATAGTGCTGGGATTACAGGTGTGAGCTACTGTGCCCAGCCTACATTCAGAGTCTTAAAACACGAAATAAATTTGTCAGAATAGTAGAGGAAAACATTTCAGATGTAAAAATCAGGATATACACTACTAAAGGTATAATGGCAACAAAATTTTGCAAATTATTAGTAAATAACTCACTTAGCATGTTGTTGAAAAGATACTATTATGAAGTAGAGAAGAAAGTATTACTTTATATGTTTTTACTGTATTTTTAAATTTTGCTTTGTTTCCAGCAGTTTTGTTTGTTTATGTTGTGTGGAATAATTTGTGGGTGACCCTGAGACTTTTGGCTTGAACCTGCTGATATCTAGTGTCTCCCCAAGTGGTTTGTTGGAGTTTTAGATAATTAAAAGTATTTCTTAAAAATGTAAATATTCCAGTAAACATTAAGCTTCATTTAAACTCTCAATTTATAAAATAATACGTGTTATTTTCCATTTATTTGTATAATGACTTTAGCCTTTATCTAACTCTTCTACGTAGTTCATTTTAACTAACTATATGGATTTGTCAGCAGAACACGACTTAAAAGTGGCTTCAGAGGAAGACCAAGAAATACTTGAAAGAAGTGAAAACAGCCACAGGTATGTAGCAATTTAAATTTCTGGTTTACTATTGGTTGGTTAGTTGGTTTTTCTTTAATAATATAGCATAGTCCAAATGAAGTGACCTTTTAGACTATCCTTTTAGAATCCAACAGATCGTAATTTCATATTTAATTTTAAAACATTTTAGCCAGTTATAAAATTTAAAATATTCTTATAGTCTGTAGTAACTCATAGCTATCTGTACCCTTGAACCTGAGGCCAGAAATTTCCAGAAGTCTCTTTGCTCTTTTATTTTATTTTATCTTTTATTTTTATAACCTTCTTCACGATAAAGTAAGTAACATCAAAAATGGAGTTGTATTACTAAGCTAGAGAAATTATGAACAATTGGACAGTGATGGCCACTGAGTTCAACTTCTGTTAAAGGAGGCATCATTCCCAGTGGTTCAAACTTTTTGCAGTTTTATGTTGCTGGTCACCAGTGCTGAGGTTAAAAACTTCTTCTCTTTTTTTGGTCTCTGGTTGTCTTCAGTGTCTATGTTCAGGGAGAGGATGGGGTCATACAATCAACCCAACTGCCTATTAAGAGAATTACGACTTTCAGAATGGGACTTTGGTGTCAGGGTACAAACAATAAATTTCTTATTTTAACATAAATAGTAAACATTATTAAAATCTTTTATTCCACTGTCACTAGTGGAACTTAGAATATATTAGAACTAAATATAAGAAATAATCTATCCAGATAACACTCATAGCATTTGAAGTAGAATCTAAAAATTTTCTTCTCTTTCTGATTGGTGTTCATTTTGGCTTCTAATAATTTAGCATTTGCCTACTCTCTGGTTAATCTTCAGAAATATGAATTTACTGTAGGGGTTCACTATTTATGGTATGCTGAGGTCAAAATCCTTTTAAGAGAGAAAGCTTTTGGAATACTACATATCATCTGTGAACCCATTTCTGGCAGATTTAATTCATAATGAATTAAGTTTAGTCCAAACTAACAGTGAGAGTTAAGCTTGCTGGTTCATGTTTTTCTCCTATGTTAAGCCAAGGCAAATTATTTTTTACTTCTTAGTTATAATCCAGTAACTTAGGGGTAGCAAAACACAGATTAAGTTTTACAGTTAAATTTTAATTATGTTCTATTTTTTGTTCATACTTAATTCAGAATAAAGTTAATTTTAAAACATGCACCCTAACAGAAAAGACATCTGAGAAACAAAACAAGCAAATTAATTTTCCACTTTTACACCTGCAAAAAAAAAAATGTCTCAAGAACCAGAACTGAGTAAGAATTGTGATAAAGAGGGTATTATCTGTATATTCAAGACTTCTTTTAAAAGTCATTACAAGAAAGTTCAACTGAAGATTGGTGAAAGTTTTGAAAAATCCAAAATTACTGTTTGTCCTGAGGAAGAGCTCTTACGTAGTAACTCTGGAGAGGGATAAAGTTAAAGGGAGTGCCCTCTAATCTGATGAATCATATCCCTGACTGCAAGGAAGCAGATGCATCTTGGAGTGTCTAACTCTGTAGTATTCCAGGCATTGCCTAAACAGAAGGAGCCCATCACAAACATGTCTTTTCATTGCATTTATATTCTGGGTCCCTAAAACACACCTGTCAGTCATCTTCTAAGCTTTACACAAATGAAAATAAATCAGACTGTAAAAATTATAACAAACCAGACATGTAACCTGTTTCTCAGAGATGAAGAGAATTGTTTGTAATGATACAAAAATTGAAAAATTAAAGAACCCAGTAGTTATGGTTGAAATGAAAGAAGATCAAGAGTTTGATATGCAAATGGCAAAAAATATAAACCAAAATACCACTAATTGGAAATTAGACATTGGCCTCAGTCTAGAGATCCAAAAAGTCTTTTTGATTTGTGGTTTTCTCACTCCAAAGAAATGAGGCATGTGATACAGATAGAAAGCCACAGTATTTCTGCTGTTACACTTACAAAAGCAAAAATCCAATACAGCACTTGTTCCACAAGCCATATGGAATTTAGAAGCTCTTCTAAAGCTTAGAAGATGACTGGCAAGTATGTTTCAGGGAGCCACATATGACAGTCCCACTGCTAATAGCTATAAAAGCATGAAACCCGAATGAGAAAATGTGAGTTATTCTCCACCCCGTACTGACAGAACACCAAAAGC
Organism: Colobus angolensis palliatus; assembly: GCF_000951035.1. Classification (NCBI taxonomy): domain Eukaryota; kingdom Metazoa; phylum Chordata; class Mammalia; order Primates; family Cercopithecidae; genus Colobus; species Colobus angolensis. The sequence goes on along the minus strand of NW_012116822.1, from coordinate 230,990 downwards.
ATATCTAGACTTACAGCAAGATATGCAAAGGCTTAAGAATGAGGTGGGCATGTTACAAGCAGAGTTCCTGGCTTTGAAGAAAGAAAGTTCAACTATAAAAAGAAAGAGGTTCATTTGCTACTTCTCTTTTTATAAATTATCTGATTCATTCTGGTTTTCTACTCAAGAAAATCTCATGTGTATAGTTACAGTGGAGTTATCTAAATGTGTAATTATGTGTCAAAGTAGATTAGTGCTGCTATCTAAATGACAGTTCTGGAAAACATTATCATAATATTTGTTTATTAGTCAACCTAAGTCTCACTATCAGTCTTCCAAGTAGCACATGGCCTGGGAAAATAATTTAGCCATATACCATGTGACCTTCTGAATCAGCTAAACATAAAGAAAATTGCTAAAGAAATAAGCTCTAGATTCTTCTTACTGTATTCATTTAAAGATGAATTACATTTATTTAAATGATAAAATGGTAACACAATAAACAATGACTGAGAAGAGACTTGAAAATGTATCCAGCCTTGAGAGTTGCAACAAATATTATCAGGCAAAGATGTCTGTTTAATGTGCTTTCATGCATGTAAGTTTATTTGTTTGACTTAAGCTGTTTAAACTTGTAATTCCATCATGGCCATTTTAAATATTTTTGGAAACAAATACATATACTTTTGCATATTTAAAAAAAAATCACCACTCTCCAGTGTTTCTGTTGAAGCACACTTTTACATTATGTTGTTTAATAAAATATGGTAAGTTTTGACATGTATGATTTTATCATATAAGTAGCATAACTCCTCAGCCAAAAATTTATCATTTGACTCTATCGTAGAAAGCTGAGTTCTGTACATTGTATTCTAAAGATAGACAAAAATCCAGAGATTTTCTTCTTTCAAAGTAAAAGCAGATGAGGCCTCCTGCTATCCTCTGAGGCATTAAATTGCTTTGCCAAAGTCACACTTTTAATTTATCTAATTTGATATATTTTATCTGGTAATTTATGTAATTCAGCAATATTTAATTGTATCTTCCCTTTTGGTGACATGAAATGCTAGGTAATGCCACCGTAGGAGCTTTGGGTGAATTATTTAATATTTCTTGGTTTTACTTCCATTATCAAGTAGATAATGGGGCTAGAGTATACAACTATACTGTAAATCTTCCAGCTATAAACTTTTGTGGTAACTGAATGTAAACTTGGGGAACATCTCATTTTCCAGGATTCTGCAGTAGCAACTCAGTAGTTTCACTCTGCTCCTTGTGTTGTGGTAAACTTTGGTTCCTCTGTTTCAGTGAGCACCTTCACTTTTTTTATATCCCAGGATCCAAATGAAAAAATAAGGATAAAAGGCAGTGGGGAAAATAATAGCTTAGTGCAGAAAAGGGAAAGCTTCTTTTCTGTTTCTGAAGCCCCACAAGGTCACATCCTCTCAATCTGGCTATTTCATGGAGAATCCAGGTGACAAAGACAGAAGACACATTTTATGCCTGTGTCTTTTTGTTTCTATGTTTTTGTGTTGATATATTTACACCACAGAAGTAACTGTGATCTGGTGGAGAACTAGAAGTAGAGTCAGAAGCTCTGGGAAAATCCTGCAGCTTGCTTATATTTTTAACCTCTCTTTTTAAGAATTGTGATAACTAAATAAGTTCATCAATGTATGTTTGTAGAAGTGCTTAGTACAATGTCTAGATTTATGATTTAGTAAATGAAATTCTTATAACTGACTAAAAAAATGTTTAGTCAAATCACAATACAATATTATCAGGGAAACAGAACTTTTAAAACTTTGAGAAATTTTATCTGTCCAAATACAGGTGGAGGTAAAGCTTTTACTATAGGGTGGTGTCTGGGTTAGATATCAGAGTATAAATGCAATTTCCTTTTTCCAATATTTTAATTTAGTCAAATTAGTTAATATTTTACTTTATGCTTTGAGTTTGCTGTAATTCAGAGAAAGGCTTTTCCAATTCTGATATTCTTAAAAATTCTCCAGTGTGTATGTGTGTGTTTTAGTTTTATGGATTCACTGACTTCAAATAAATATTTGAACTTTTTGAAATTTATGCTCTGTAAGGTTCAAGGTTTTGCTCAACTTTTTCTCCAGTTGGATATCCACTTACAGCAACTTTTGATTGCATGAATGTATGGGTTGTTCTTTCACTTCAGAGATAACCATGATGTTATTTTATTGAGTGCTAGCTGAAAATTTCTTTTGTTTTATTTAGGATTTTCAAAGTTATGGAAAAAAGAAGGATGTGATATATACAAATTGCATGTTGAAGGGAGATATTGCCACACTCAGATGGGAATTATATGTAATAAAAAATGACAGTCTCAAAAAGGAAAAGGAATATATTCAGGAAATTAAAAGTATTAGGGAAATAAATGCTAACTTTGAAAAGAGTGCGAGACTCAATGAGAAAATGATAACAAAAACAATGTCCCAGTGTTGACAACAGCTTAATGACCTCAAAGCTGTCAATACAAGGCTGAATTCAAAATTGGAGAAGGAAAAACACCGCACAGACAGACTGGAAGCTGAAGTTGAATTCCTCCATTCTAGACTGGCTGCTGCTATAAATGAGCACAATGCAAGTGTAGAAACAAAAGACCTAGAACTCGTTTTACAGAGAGCATGTAATTTTTCTGTACATAAAAAAAAAAATGAGTTCTACTATTTCTCAACTAAAAGATAAACATGAGTTGCTTACTAAAGCTGGGATGAAGTTAAATACCTTAAAAGGTAAGCTCCATGAGACAAGAGATGCTCTCAGGGAAAAGACACTGGCTTTAGAAAGTGTGCAGATGGACCAGAGGCAAGCACAGCATTGAATAAAGGAAATGGAGCAGGTGCATCCAAATGAGGAAGCTAAACTAGTCAATCCACCAGAAAGCACAACTGTGTAGAGGAGAGACTGTGTCAACTAGAATGTGAAAATCTCTTGCTTAAACAACAACTACAGGGTGCTCATAAGGAAGGCAATGATAAAGAGATAGTAATTAATATCCAAGGAGGCTGTCTTGAGAGTGGAAAGAAAGATCTTCTTCTAGAAGAGAAAAATAAGAAATTAATGAATGAATATAATTCTACAAAAGAAAAGCTGTTTCAGTATGTAAAAGAAGAAGCAGAGAAGTATGAAGAAAGATAAATATTTTTAACCTTCCAGAAAGAAAATTTAAACATTTCATTGTGCCTATATGTTGAATCTAGTTCAATATAAAAATAGATAGATGAAAATGTATTTACCATACTGTATAATTCCATTTTGTGAAACATCCAGAAAAGACATATATAGGGACAGAAAGAAGATGAATGTTTGTGTAGGGCTGGCACTGGAAATGGGTCGTGACTGCTGATGGGCATGAGGGTTTGTCCTGGAGTGATGAAAATGTTCTAAAGCTGGATTATAGGGATGGTTGCACTACTAGTAAATTTACTAAAAATATTTGAACTGTATGTTAAAACAGATAAATATGTAGTATGGAAATCATATTTTAACAAAGCTGTTTTAATAAAAAAAAACAAAAAAATGTGTTTACTATATCAGCTTGGAAACATACCTTGTTTCCAGGAAATAAAAGGTAGAGCTGACAGATGCTTTCTTTGAGTAAAGACATTGTCACCTATGAAACTGTAATAGCTACAGTGTAATGTTCATAAGCTATGTAGTCTTATATTGCTGAAATAACAAATTTAATGTCTTTATGTTGCCACATTTTAAGACCATAATGAAGCAGATAAATGGAAATGCTTGTACCTGAAATAAGTATTTTGAAATTAAGATTCAATTAAATGAGCCACTTTGACACTTAATTCTAGATTTCCCAGATGAACTGAAGTATGTTGCTATGTCTTGTGGTGCTTTTCCTTCAGTGGCTTTTTTATGTATTTTAGTTAGTATAACTTTATTTTGACTCATATTAATGTGACTTAAGTCTGAAAATATGTCAGTCTCACATTATGTATTTTTCTGACCACTTAATATTTGAAAGACATCTACTTGTTATAAAATCACAATTTGGAATAAATGTGGTAAATTTTAGCAAAAAATATTTGATTTAATGTTCCCACTGGTAGGTATTTATAATTTACTTTGAATATTTTTATTAATAATTAGCTCATAATTTACATTTTAAGTCTCAATGACTATCATTTGGATATAACTTTGTCCAATACAAAGATACTTGTAGCTGTCTGTGATTTGTGAGTTTGACATTGAATCCCCATTTTCAGAGTAATGAGGGATGGCAGAGTTCACGTAGAGTGGGAATGAAGTACACTGGGAGTACAAGAGGCTGGTGCAGCCATTACTATGGAGACAGACACACTGTGGGCCCAGGCACTGCCGGCAGGGACCTCGGCACAGAGAATTGAATTGGTCGCCCTCACTCAGGCCCTCCGATGGGGTAAGGACAAATGTATTAACATCTACACTGACACCAGGTATGCTTTTGCTGCTGTACATGTACTTGGAGCCATCTATCAAGAGTGAGGGCTACTCACCTCAGCAGGAAAAGAAGCAATTGTGGCCCTGCTTGAAGCTGTTTGGCTGCCTCAACAGGTGGCTGTGATTCACTGCAAAGGACATCAAAGAAGCCATGGTAACCAAAGAGCAGACGCTGCAGCTCGGCTCCTGGTCGTGCCTTTAACCCTGCTGCCTCCTGTGTCCTTTCTGTGACCTGACTTGCCAGACCACCCAGAATACCCCCCAGAGGAAGAAAAACAAGCTTCAGATCTTCAGGCCAGTAAAAATCAGGAAGAAGGAGTAAAATTGGCCCAGCTTCTCAGGAGCCATTTCAAGATCCCCCACCTTCAGGATGTAACGAACCAAGCAGCTCTCCAGTGTACGGCTTGTGCTCAGGTAAACGCCAAGCAAGGTAAGCCCAGCCCAGGTCACCACCTCCAGGGAGGCTCGCCAGGAGAAAGGTAGGAAATTTACTTTACGTAGATAAAACTGCACCGGGCAGGATATAAATACCTCCTGGTGCTAGTAGACACCTTTTCCGGATAGACTGAGGCATTTGCCACGAAAAATGAAACTGCCACCACGGTAGTTAAGCTGTTGCTCAATGAAACCATCCCTCGACATGGACTGCCTGTTGCCATAAGGTCTGATAATGGACCTGCCTTCACTTCGTCCACAGCTCAGTTGGTTAACAAGGCATTAAACATTCAATGGAAACTCCATTGTGCCTATCGACCCCAGAGCTCTGGAGAGGTAGAACGCATGAACCGCACCCTAAAAAGTACCCTTACTAAATTAATCCTAGAGACTGGTGAGAATTAGGTAAAGCTCCTTCCTTTAGCCCTCCTTAGAGTAAGATACACCCCTTACTGGGCTGGGTTTTCACCTTTTGAAATCATGTATGGAAGGGCTCCGCCTATCTTGCCTAAGCTAAGGGGTACCCATTTAGCAGAAATCTCACAAGCTAATTTGTTACAGTACAGTACCTGCAGCCTCTCCAACAAGTACAAGACATCATCCAGCCACTTGTCCGGGGAGCTCATCCCAATCCAGTTCCTGACCAGATGAGGCCCTGCCACTCTTTGCGGCCTGGTGACCTGGTATATGTTAAAAAGTTTCAGAAGGAAGGACTCACTCCTGCCTGCAAAGGACCTCATACTGTCATCCTCACTACGCCAGTGGCTCTGAAGGTGGACGACATTCCTGCTTGGATTCATCACTCTTGCATCAAAAAGGCCAACAAAGCCCAGCAAGAAAAAAGGGTCCCCAAGCCTGGGCCAGGCCCCTTAAAATTGCACCTAAGTCGAGTGAAGCCATCAGATTAATTCTTTCCATTTACCTCTTCTGTCTGTTTCCACCTGTTATGTCCTCTGCCCCTTCCTACTCTTTTCTCCTCACTTCCTTCACAACAGTACGTGTCTTTGCAAACAGCACCTGGAAAGTGGGAACATCCAAGAAAGTCTCTTTTGTAGTCGATTTATGTGCTTTGTTCCCAGAACCTGCCCGTACCCACAAAGAACAGCACGATCTGCCGATCATGGGATCAGGGAACGTCGACATTGCTGCAGGGTTCGGACACACCAGAAGCCGGACTGGATGTGGAAGCTCTAAGGGTGCAGAAAAGGGGTCCAGAGCATTGACTTTCACCTTCGTCCTGGAAATCACCCTGACTCTAGCTGCCAAGATTCTTACCAGTTTTTCTGCCCTCACTGGACGTGTGTAACCTTGCCACTTACTCTGGAGGATCAACCCTACCCTCAACCCTTTCCATGGCTCGCGCTTCCCATCCTAGACCGTGTACTATAGGGAATTGCAATCCTCTTACTGTGACTGTCGGTAACCCTAGTTTAGCTCAATGGTATTACGGCATGTCACAGGGATTAAGGCTTTATATTTTGGGATTTGATATTGGAACTATGTTCACCATCCAGAAAAAGGTCCTGGTCCCATGGAGCCCTCCTAAGCCAATCAGACCTTTAACTGATTTGGTGACCCTGTGTTCCAAAAACACCCAGACAGGTTAATTTAACTGTCCCACCATCATTCCTGCTTCCTAGACCTCAGCTGCAACGACGACACCTCCAACCCAGCCTGAAGTCCATTCTGGACAGTGCTCTTCACCTCCTTAATCTCACCCAGCCTGAACTAGCCCGAGATTGCTGGTTGTGCCTAAAGGCCAAACCCCCATATTACGTTGGATTAGGAGTAGAAGCCATGCTAAAAATTCCTTCTTGTCATACGTGCCCCCATGCCCTTACACTAGGAGACGTGTCAGGAATGCCTCCTGTCTAACTAGCAGGGTATAATTTATCTGCTTTTCCCTCTCAGGCTACCTGGAATCAGTCCCTGCTTACTTCCTTAAACACCTCAGTCTCCTATCAGGCACCCAACAATACCTGGTTAGCCTGCACTTCAGGTCTCACTCACTGCGTCAGTGGGACTGAACCCTGACCTGTGTGTGTTGGTTAATGTACTCCCCCAGGTCTACGTGTACAGCGGGTCAGAAGGACAACTCCTCATCGCTCCTCCTGAATTGCATCCCAGGTTTTGCCAAGTTGCCCCACTCCTTGTACCCCTTGTGGCCGGCCTTAGCATATCTGAGTCAGCAGCCATCGGCACGACTTCCCTGATTCAAGGAGAAACTGGGCTAATGTCCCCATCTCAACAAGTAGATGATGATTTAAGCCATCTCCAATCAGCCATAAAGATACTGCATGCCCAGGTAGAGTCTCTAGCGGAAGCAGTTCTTCAAAACCGCCGAGGCTTAGATCTGCTATTTCTCTCCCAAGGAGGGTTATGTGCAGCTTTGGGAAAAAGTTGTTGTTTCTACGCCAATCAGTCTGAAGTCATAAAAAATACTCTTCAAAAAGTTCGAGAAAATCTAGGTAAATGCTAGCAGGAACAGGAGAGTAACACCCCCTGGTACCAAAGCATGTTTAACTGGAATCCCTGGCTAACTAATTACTGGGTTGGCGGGAGCCCTTCTCCTCTTGTTAAAGTTAGTCTTCGGGCCTTGTCTATTAAATTGGTTGCTTTATAAAGCAGCACATAGCTTCTGTGAAACTTGTGTGTCTTAGAACCCAATATAACCCCCTTGTTATAACCGAGGAATCAGTGATTTGATTCCCCAAAAACACGAGTGGGAAATGTGATGCCCTACCTTGTTTTAACCTGATTGACTCTCTCAGCTGAAAGAGCCAGACAGACTCCATTTTGGTTTCTCCGTTTGCAGCCCCTTGTCCCCGTCAAGGACATAACTGGTACAAGCTGACTCCAGGCACACCGAGGAGTGCGCTTACTGATAAGATACTGAGGCAAGCTGTGCCAGCGGCTCCTGGGAACACACTCGGTTGATGGTACCCAAAGCCCCTGCATTTGTCTCTTTATGACAGTTTAAGCCCCTGAACCGGGAACTATTTATTTTCCTGTAACTGTTTCTGTAACCATCTATCTTTTAACTTTTTGCCTGTTCTGCTTCTGTAAAAATTGCTTGAGACTCCCCCTCTCCTATTTAGACCAAGATATAAAAAGAAATATAGCCCCTTCTTCAGGGCTGAATTTTGAGCTCTAGCGGTCTCTCGGTCGCCAGCAATAAAGGACTCCTGAATTAGTCTCAGAGTATGGCGTTTCTCTCTAACTCGCTTGGTTACAACAACAGGAGCTTGTTTGCCCCCAAAAGTTCCACGCACCCCTCGACACCAGTCTCTTTCTTCTTATCAGGTCCCTTCCCTGGGCATAGGCCTCAGTGTGCAGCCTGGGTAGCTGCTAGTCCCAGAGATGGGACCTGTCTGCACCCTGGGAACTCCCTGTGGCCAACTCCAGCTTTCTCAACCCCAGCAAGGGAGGGTGGCAGGCAGCACCTGGTCCTGTGGTTCAGGGTAGCTCTCTTGGGCTGACTGCCCCCGCTCCTACTCCCCTCAACAACCTCCACCTCAGCTGGCCGGCTCTGGACACAGTGGTTGACTGAGTCTGAGCCAGCCCCGTCTTGGCAGCTCCCTCTCCTGCCTGCGAGAGCGACTTCACTTTGACTTCAAATCTGCAGAGTGATGTGCAGATTGCAGATTCAGCCCTGAGCCCCACCAAGACACAGCAGGGACAGGGGCAGCTGGCCCAGGGGCGCCCCAGGCTCCAGTTCCTGCCCCCTCCCACCCCAAGGCCCCATGAGCTTCCCTTCCTCCATCCCTCTGTGCCTAGATGCAGACCAGACCTCAAGAGGCAGCTAAGGGATGGGGAGAGAACAGAGGACTCCCCACAGAGGCCCAGAACCCACATCCAACCTCAGTTCACAACTCCCCAGCGTAGGCCCCCTGGCTTCTCCTGCTGAGGTGAATATGTTCGTGGCCATCATTTCTTTGGGGGAAATCAGATTCTTTGGGGCTCCCGTTGCTCTCTGCTGCTCGCTCTCCTCTGCTGCCAGTCCCACATCCTAAGAGTGCCCCTGTGTAGAAGGGGGGAAGGACACCCACCCTTACAGCTCCCCGCACGAGGCTGAAAAGTGTCCAATTCTCCCATAGACCCGATGTATACAGCTTCCTTGAATAAACAGAGAAATTGTTCCCGCTAGTCTTAAAGGAAGTTACATTGGTTTCATCCGAGTTCCCTGAAACTTACCAGCCCGGGGTCTGACAATGAGAAGCCAGCCCCTCAGCCCCTATGATTGCCTAAGGCCACCTGCTGCCTGGTAACCAACTTCTCTTCCTCACTCCTCCCCAATTCGTGTTTTTCCACCCACAGTTACATTTCTTCGTGGCTAGCCCTGCAGGACCACCAGTCTATCCACTAACCCGGATGTTGAGAGATGCTCTCTTGGCCTCCTTCCCTGCCCAGCTCTTTCCCTCCTCCTATGTCTGCCCCGCCCCCAACCCTTCCGCTGAGGCCCAGTGGGGCCTCTGAAAAACCGCGGGGGTGGTGGGTGGTGGGCTCTGCCTGGGGAACCTGGGGAGGAAGGGCGGTTCTCCAAGTCCCCTTGGTCGCACCCCGGTCATTCTGACCTTGCATTCGTGCGCGGCTTCCTTGCCCTCTCTGTGCAGCCAAAAGGGGCAAATTCAGGAACTGCAAGATGGCGCACCAGGTGAAACAAGCGGCTGCGCCTGCAGAGATGCTGGGACCCAGGCTACTGGTGGCCTTTCCAGCATCAGGTTCCGAACCTACCCGCCTCCTGCACCCTGTTCCTACCGAGAGGTGACAACGTGCTAGCAGCCCTCGCTCACTCTCAGCACCTCCTTCGCCTCGGCGTCTGCTCTGGCCGCGCTCCAGGAGCCCTTCAACCCGCAGCTGCGCTGCGAGGGCCCTTCTCTGGGGCTGGCCAGGGCCAGAGCCGGCTCCCTCTGCTCATGGGGAGGTATGGAGGGAGAGGCGCAGGCGGGAGGCCAGGCTGCGCATGGGGCTCAGGCGCCGGCGCGGGTTCCGGTGGGCGCGGGCTCTGTGGGCCCGGCCCTCGCTGTGGCCTGCTGGGCTTGATCGAGGGAGGAGCTCCCTCTGGGCTGCCGGAGTGCCCGGACTGGGTGGGCGAAGTCCGGGGCGACTGCTATTAAGAGGTGAAGCCTCCTGGGCTTCTGGATCAGGTAGGGACCTGGAGAACTTTTCTGTCTAGCTAAAGGTTTGTAAACGCACCAATCAGCACTCTGTCAAGACGGACCAATCAGAGCTCTCTGTAAAACGGACCAATCAGCTCTCTGCAAAACGGACCAGTCAGCGCTCTGTAAAATGGACCAATCAGCTCTCTGTAAAATGGACCAATCAGCAGTATGTGGGTGGGGTCAGATAAGAAGAAAAACAGGCTGCCGGAGCCAACAGCCACAACTGATTGGGGTCCCCTTTCTAGCCTGTGCTTGTTTTGTTCTTTTGCTCTTTGCAATAAACCTTGTTGCTGCTTACTCTCTGGGCCTGTGCCACCTTTATGAGCTGTAACACCTCGAAGGTCTGCAGCTTCACTCCTGAGGCCAGCAAGACCCCTAACCCACTGGAAGGAAGGAACAAGTCCAGATGTGCAGGCTTTAAGAACTGTAACACTCACCTGGAGGGTCCACAGCAGGAACCCACCAGATGGAAGAAACTCCAGATACATCTAAACCTCTGAAGGAACAAACTCCTGACACACCACCTTTAAGAATTGTAACACCCACCACGAGGGTCTGCAGCTTCATTCTGAAAGTCAGCAAGATCAAGAACCCACCAATTCAGGACATACTACTGGCACCCTACGAACGCCCTGCCCTGCCATCGCCCTCCACCTACCCGCACCTGGGTCCTAACCTGGGTGTCCCGCCCCACCAGCACCCTGCTCCTACCCACACGCTGCTCCACCCACATCGGGCTCTCAGCACCACATCATACCTGTGGCCCCAGCCCACAATCACCCTGCCCCTCCCACAGCCTGTCCCACCCTCCCATACCCCTCCAGCACCCCGATCCTACCTTCACCCTGCACCTACCCATGCTTCTCCCTGCCAGCACCCTGCCCCGTCAGCATCCTGCTCCACTCGCACCCCACTTCTTCCTGTGCTCTGTGCCACCAGCAGCCTACTCCTACTGCACCCGGCTCCTACCAATGCCCTGCCATCACCCTCTACCCACCTGTGCCACGATCCTAACTGTGCCCTGCCCCACCAGCATCCTGCTCCTACCCACACTTTGCCCCTTCCTGGGCCTGGCCCAGGTGTCACCCTGCTCCTACTGCATCCCGCTCCTACCTGGGTCCGACCCCGCAGCACCTGGCACCTACTTGGACCTTTCTCCTACCTGCTGCCCTGCCCGGCAGCACCACATCCTACCAGCGCCCCACCCCGCCAACACCCAACTGCTACCCATCCTGCAGCACCCCATCCTACCCACGCTTCTCCCCACCAGC
>NW_012116822.1:217022-218737 GCF_000951035.1 Colobus angolensis palliatus | reverse complement strand
GTCACTCTCCACCCACCCGCGTCCCGGTCCTAACCACGTCCCGCCCCACCAACACCCAACTGCTACCCGTCCTGCAGCACCCCATCCTACCCACGCTGGCCTCACCAGGAGCCCAGTCTTACATGCCCTCTGCTCCTACCCACGCCCTGCCGTGCCAGCACCCCAGTATTACCCACACCCTGATCCTACCCACACCCTGCTCCTACTGTGCCCCACCCCACCAGCACCCCACTCCTAGGAGCACCCTGCTCTGACGCCCCCCACACCTACCCCCACCCCTGCCCCACCAGCACCCCACTCCACCAGCACCCCACTCCTACTGGAGCCCATCCACACGGCACCCTGATCCTGCCTGCACCATGATCCTACACTTGCCCAGCTCCTGCCTGCTTGAGGTCTTCAGACTCCTAACATTTAGACAACCACACAATCCATTAGATCCATTCAAAATGTTTAATTATAAACTAAGTAATTTATGATGTGAAACCCAAATACAAAAACAAAATATGCTGGAATTCAATTTGAAATTAAAGAGGTCTAGGAAATAAGTCACCAAATTCTCAAAAATATCTTTATTAGAGTAACATGTAATTTTTAAAAGTAGTTTTAGACAAATCAAGACAACTTCATTTATGGCACATAAAATTCCATAATCTTGTGCACAACACTTTACAATGAGAACTTTTGTTAACCAGGACACGTTATTTTCTATGTTCATTCTTTTGACACATAGATTTATATTTCCTTCCTAGACTTGTAAAAATGCCTGTTTCGGATTCCTTCAGAGTACAGATGAAAAGGAAATCTACCATCACCATATGGTAGATCTGAAAATTCAAAGAGGTGCCGTGGTTCAAAGTAGACATTTCGGTAAATGTGAAGAAGTGAGGTTCGGTGAAGATCAGAAAGGAAAGGAGTCCCCACTGCTATGCTTGTCACACAAAATGGGCTCTAAGTCTACAAAGCACAAAAATAGAAAACATCAATAGAAAAATAGAAAACATCTACAAGTATCAAGACCATCCAGGAAAACATGACCTCACCAAACAAGCTAAAAAAGCCACCAGGAACCAATCCTGGAAAAACAGAGATATGTGACCTTTCATACAGGAAATCTAAAATAGCTGGTTGAGGTAATTCAAAGAAATGTAATATAACACAGAGAAGGAATTCAAGATTCTATCAGATAAATTTAACAATGAGATTGAAATTTTAAAAAAAGCCAAAATTCTGAAGTTAACATGCAACTCTCATACTGAAGAATTCATCAGAATTACTTAAAATAATTGATCAAGAAGACAGATTTAGTGAACTTGAAGACAGACTATTTGAAAAGACAGAGTCAGAGGAGACAAGAAAGAATAAAAAGTAAAGCATGCCTACAGAATCTAAAAACAGCCTCAAAATCAAAATCTAAGAGTTATTGGCCTTAAAGAGGTAGTAGAAAATGAAATAAGAGTTAAACATTTATTTAAAGAAATAATATTAACAATGCCCCAACATTCGATATCAACATTCGAGTGCAAGAAAGTTACAGAACATCAGGCAAATTTAACCCAAAGAAGACCACCTTAAGGCACTTAACTGAACTCCCAAAGGTTAAGGATAAAGAAATGATTCTAAATGACGAGTTGATGGGTGCAGCACACCAACATGGCACATGTATACATATGTAACAAACCTGCACGTTGTGCACATGTACCCTAGAACTTAAA
>NW_012116822.1:214918-216182 GCF_000951035.1 Colobus angolensis palliatus | reverse complement strand
ATGGGTGCAGCACACCAACATGGCACATGTATACATATGTAACAAACCTGCACGTTGTGCACATGTACCCTAGAACTTAAAGTATAATAATAATAAAAAAAGAAATGATTCTAAAAGCAGCGAGAGAAGAGACACAAATAACGTTCAGTGGAACTCCAATACATCTGACAGCAGACTTTTCAGGGGAAAATTTACAGTCTGAGAGAGTGGCATGACATATTAAAAAAGCTGAAGGAAAAAAAAAGAATCTGGTAAAAAGTCCTATCAGAGGAGTCTTTATGTTTTTTCAAATGATATCAACAAAAATGATAATTCGACTTATTTTCCAGTTGGGATGCTTTTATTGCTTTTAAATGACCAGATCTTATGGGAGCTCACTCCCTGTCATGTGGATAGTACCAAATGGGTACTTTGCTTTCTCTTGTCTGATTGCTCCAGATAGGACTTTCAGAATTATGTTGAATAACAGTGGCAAAATGAAATCAGATCCATGCAAGTCACTGACTAGTGCTGAGAAAGTTGGTGAACACATTCTCAAGGAGGGCCTGACCATCTGGAACCAAAAGCAAGGAAACACATGCAAGGTGGCTACCAAAGCATGCAGCAATAAAGATGAGAAAGGAGAAAAGATCAGTGCTTCCACAGATTCACTGGCCAAGGACCTGATTGTCTCTGCCCTTAAGCTGATCCAGTACCATCTGACCCAGCAGACTAAGGGCAAAGATACATGTGAAGAGACTGTCCTGGTTCCACCATGGGCTATATGGCTCAGAGTACTCAATATGAAAAGTGGGGAGGTGGCCAAGGTGCCAAAGCACTTTCAGTGAAACACCTAGAATCTCACAGAGCCCCTGGACCATCCACCTGTCAAAAGGAGAACCAACCCCTGGACTCCCAGAAAATAAATATGTCAAACATCGTTCTAATGCTGATTCAGAAACTGCTTAATGAGAACCCCTTCAAATGTGAGGATCCAGGCGAAGGTGAGAACAAGCATTCTGAGCCCAGGGCAAGCAAAGCAACTTACATGTCCAAGAGATCTGACAAAGGGGAAGAACAATGCCAGGACCATCAAGAACTTGACTTTATCAGTGGGATGAAGCAAGTGAACTGGCAATTTATAGATAAACTGGTAGAATCTGTGATGAAGCTCTGCCTTATCATGGCTAAGTATAGCAACGATGGGGCAGCCCTTGCTGAGTTGGAAGAACAAGCAGCCTCGGCAGATAAGCCCAATTTCAGGGGCACCAGGTGCATTCACAGC
>NW_012116822.1:209021-210498 GCF_000951035.1 Colobus angolensis palliatus | reverse complement strand
CACCTCAGTGTCTCCCTCACTAAGCAGCCTGTGGAGGGCTCAGGCCAGCAGGCTCAGGGACTGCTATGGAGTGGGTGTCTGTTTCCTGGAGGATGGTCTCAGGGCATCCTTCACTTACCTTCAGAGGTCTCTAAAATACATTAAAAATGTCCCAACGGTTCAGGACATTCCACCAGGTATTCTTCCTGGGCTTCCTGGTTTTCTTCATGGTTTTCCTGATGGGACAACAAGAAAGTGAGCATAGCCAGAAAGAACACGGACACGTGTCTGCTTCCCTCATCATTCTGCCCGCCGCACACTCACACTTCCTCTTCCACTTTTGTCTTTTCTGTTGCTTCTTCTAAAGGTGCAGAGGAGGGACTTGCTGACATCTGTGAGAAGGAGAACAGTTGTGTATGTCCTGAGACGCCAGTGCAGGAAAAGTCCTATCTGGGCAGGGGGTGCCCAGAGCAGACCCAGATGTCACTGGGAGTCCCTCCGGCACGGTAGGGTCCAGCTCATCTGACCCCAGCCCAGCCCCTCCCTGGACCCTGAAGGGTTGTTCAGCAAGATTCAAAGCTGCAGCCTGGGGGCCAGTAAACAGGGCAATGCCAAGGCAGCGGGCAGGAGGGCTGGGGTGGGGGTTTTATCAACACTGAAGACCCGAGGACCTCAACTGTGGGATGAGATCAGGTGCTTCAGAACAATCACAAGAGAGGAAAAGGACCAGAGCTAAGAAAGGAGCTCAGGAGTCAGAAAGAGGATAAAAGAGAGAGAGCATATAAGAGGAGATCAGTTACCTGCTGGTGGCTGCCTGTAATGGTGGAGTCTCCCAGTTCTGGGAAGGAAGCATCAGTGTCCGGAGGAGCAGCGGTGATGGGGCGGCCATCAGAAGGAAAGGGGAGAGTTAGAGCCGAGAGAACCCCTCAGACTCTGCTGTCCCGGGGCTGTGGAGCCAACCCCAGAGCCTCTGACGTGCCCATTTCTGGAGCCTTCTCCACAGCCCGTATCATTTCCTCTGTGCTATGAGGGAGGGACCTCTGGCTTCCCACACACTTTCCCAGCCCTCACATTCCATAACTGAGCCCAGGGAGGGGAAGCCGTGTCATTCTGTTCCTCCAAGAGGCGGCCGCCCTCCTCACAACGTTGTGCATGATGTGGAATTTCTCCCTTCTCCTCCTGTAGGGCCTGCTTCTGTTCCCTCATGAATCCCATTTCCTTCCTCCTTGTGGACCTCCACCAGTCCTACTGTTCTCCAATAGAAGAACATCAGAAAGAAGGCCAAGGCTGCACTGCCAGCCTCCAATCCACACACAGATTGCACCCTGGGTCAGCAGCACCTGCCCAGGCCTGGGTTGTGTTGGGGACTGTGGGAGCTGATGATGAATGACATCACAGATACAATGACTGTTCTATGCCTGGAATGACCCTAGAGACTTGGAAAATATTCAGTCCTCAAAAGAATCCCACCAGCTTCTGAATATTTGGAAACAATGGA
>NW_012116822.1:207266-208581 GCF_000951035.1 Colobus angolensis palliatus | reverse complement strand
TCTTTCCAACACCACAGGGCCCTGAGGGCTGGTTCAGATGTGCTCAGAAGTGGGAGAGAGACAGCCTGCTTTGGGCTTTGCCATGCACACAGCAGGAGCTCATGTGTTTAGGGAAGGGTCAAAGGCTCTTATGCCTAGATGCACCAAGGCTGTCAGTCCTGGGAGGTTAGCAAACCATCAGGAAGTGGAGGTGAGTGTTAGGCCTTGGGGCTTCTTATCACCCTGCTGAAGCCTCCGCTGCCCTGTGCTAGCAGGACTTCCTTCAGGGAAGTAGAATTCTTGCCCAGTGTTGCACAGTTTCTAAGTGGAGAAGCTGAGATTTGAACCCATGTCTGTAAACAGTGACTGTTCTATGCCTGGAATGACCCTAGAGACTTGGAAAATATTCAGTCCTCAAAAGAATCCCACCAGCTTCTGAATATTTGGAAACAATGGAACAGAATTCAAGATAAAGCCTCTTGTTCCACTTGCTTTAATCTGCAGGTGAGGCCAGCAGTTGTCAGCACAGAAATGAGGGGGCCTCCCGGGGTTTGTCTGAGCTGTGGGAAGACTAGGAGGGTGGGTACCTGGCAGGCCTGACACACAGAACAAGCTGGGCCTGACTGCAGTGTGGGGAGCAGGACGAGGCTGTTGGGCCAGAGAGGAGGGTGTCATAAGACAAGTGACCCAAGAGGCTCCATCCTGGGCCCAGTGGATTCCAGGGACCAGGCTACAGGGAGGGCGAGAGCCACTGCCTACAGCAACACAGCAGCCCCTCCACACATATCCCCGAGGATTCCTGCCAGCCACAGAGGGCCTTGAGCCACAGCTGGACTCGGGCCTCTCCAATGAAAGCCAATTTAGGTTTCATTCAAAGCCCAAGAATTTGGGATTGGGTGGGATTGGGTGAGGAGTGGAGGCCAAAAATGTGCTCAGTCATGTATTCCGCCCTCAGGACTCCAGGACGCCGGGGCACATGCAGGAATCCCAGAGGAAGGACTCCCTGTGTCATCCAACCCAGGGAGCACCCTTAGAGCAGGAGCAGATGGTGAGGACAGGACAGGAAGGTGCCGTTGCAGGTCCTGAGAGTGTAGAGAAAGAGGGTGGGCTCCTTTCAGCTCCTGGCACACGTATGAAGGACTTTGTCTTCAGGATCACGTAGCACCTGTGAGAGGCTGTGTCCCACCCCACACTCAACATTACACCTGCATACTCATCCTGTCATCTCTATTCACAACAAAACGCTGCCCCATCAAACCCAGGGCTCTGGTGCTTGCTGTGGCAAAGGCAGGAATGATCTGGTCTTTGCAAAATGTAATCTTTAAACACCAGAGCA
>NW_012116822.1:196232-202176 GCF_000951035.1 Colobus angolensis palliatus | reverse complement strand
GAAAAGCTGAACCAAGGCAGCCAGAGTAGAGATGAGGGGAAACTTCGGTGACTTCAGGAGCCCCCCGTTCTCCTGTGACCTTGGATCAGAACCCAGGTTTCTAGATTACCATGAGAAACAATAGATTGAAGAAGATGAGCAGGAAGCCTTTTCACACTGGCGCTGGATCTCAGCAAAGGGGTTGGAAGCACTGGAACATTACTGGGGCCCAACATGGGCTGGCCAGGGCTGCACTCTGGGATGAGAAGGAACGAGGAGGACATAGTCCTTGCCCTCCCAGTGACCAGCCACAGCCAGGATTCCTCCACACATAAGTAAAACAAAACAGAGTTTGAGACTAATAATTCCAAGACTATCTCAGAGAAACAGGCGAAGTGATGTCTCAAGGGTCACACGGGAAAGCAACAAGGACCACCTGGACTCCGCTCCCTTTGCTGAGCTCACCTTGCACTGAAGCAGGGTCGCTTCTCACCTTCCCTGCAACTAGTGTGGAGCAGCCATCCTGCCTGAAAGCTGACACTCCCTTCAGTCACACAGGATTCCGGCCAAATCACACTTGGTTAACAGCAACCACATGAGGACCAGCTGTCAGGCCACGCCCAGAAGCAGGTGAAAAGTAAGAGATTGATCTCTGTCGCAGCCAGAGAGACCAGGCCTGGGAACTACCGTGTATCTGGTCTGACCCTGAAGTCCATCCCTGCCGATCATGTCCTCTCTGGGCCACACTGGCTATTTCGGGAACTCAGTCCTGTTCTCTGCCTCTCATTAATTTCTGGTGGTGCCACTGCCATCCACATACAGGAAATAGAGAAGACAAGAAACAACAAAGTAGCTTCTCTCTTCAGGCTCTCAGGAAGACGGGCAGACAGTGCTAACACCAGCTATGAAGTCAGAGCTCGACCTGTTCTCCCTCAGCTGGAATATGAACATCCCGGCCACGCCCAGGTGATGATGAAGAACTGACTTCCTGATGTTGCACCTCAGCTGCCCCCGTGGCTCTGCTGCCCTCATGCCTTCCTTCTGCTCCTCCAAATCATGTTCCTTTTCAGGCCCAGGCCAAGGCTGTACCTGCTCTCTCTCTCACAGAGCCCAGTGGGCAGCTGTCTGGGAATTCTTAAGAGCCTCAGTGTTGGTAACGCTGATTTGTGCCTTTGATCACACACAGCAGAGGGCCCTGAATACCACACACAAAAAAACTGTATTCTAAAGATTAGAGATGACCAGGGGAATTGGGTTATGAGGAGATAATTTCTGAGGTTAGTGAAGGACATTTTAAAATCACAGCAGCCTCATTGTTTTAAAATGTGGGTTAAGTATGGACACCTACAGAGCAATCAAATTCGCCTCACATACAACATATTTCCACCAGACGCACGCTCCCAAAAGAAACTCAGTCCAGAACTGGGCTAATTTTATCTTCATATGACCTTAAGCCAACCACCTTGACTTGTTTTCTGCAAAGGCCTTCAGGAGCAAACAAAAACCTTTGTCCACAGTGGGTTCAATGGGGACATCCTGGAGCCTCTGCTGTACCACAGCCACGTCTGTCTTTCCCCACCTCGTAATGCATGAGTCACCCTCCATCCTCCTAGGAAGGCAAGTGCTCGCCCTGCCACTCACACCCTAGGGCAAGCCCTTTGGTTACCTTTTCATGTTGCTGTGTTTCCTGAGCACAGAACACGGAAACCAGACTAGGCTGAGGGATAGAGGCTGAGCCTCTACATGACCTTGACAATATGTATTTTAGACACTCACCACGTGAATTCAAAAAGACACGCAGCAAAATCAATGGGCACAACCTCACCCCATCCTCAGAGAATGCAGTTGTTCCCAGGGACTGCAGAATGTGACCATCATGCTCTATCTGCAACAACCATCCCTCCCATCACAGCCTAGGTCCTCATCCATGAGAGGAAGCTCCACTCAGGCTGCCGGTCCACAGGCAGGCCAGCGAGACCGTGGCACATTCCTCATCATCTGGGTGACTCATCAGTATGGGAGGGCTTCCGCAATATGTACCCTTTTGTGGAACTCCTGAGGATTTCTGTAATGACAGAAAATAAATTGCTATGAGCATCAGACCCTGCTGCGTCCTGGGTGCACAGGACTTTTCTTCACTCAATGATATTAGAAAACAAGATGGAAACCAGTGTTCAAAGGACTCAAAAGAAGAACGGAGAAAATCGACTCACGCTAAAGACACATTTTTCTCAGAGAATGTTTCCTCTCAAGTCCATGTTGGTTGGCCAGTAAGTGATTTTGTTCGAAAGAGAACAAAGTTGGTAAAGGTACAAGCTCACTGCCCCACAATGTGTGGTGGATGCTGTCACTTTCTCCCTCTGTATTAAGTCAACCCTCAGTGGGGAAGAGACTCTCACTTAAAGCTCCTCCCAAGGACATTGTGTAACTAATTTAAGACACATATTGTCACATTCTCATGTTAATTTTATTGAAATAAAATAAAACAAAGCATCAGTTCTCAAATCCAGGCAGCCTGTCCTCCTCATCATCTGGGTCCTCCTCATCTTCGCTGCCAGTGTACCACGCTCGCAGATGTTCTGGCACAACTAGGAGGACACAGAGTGACAGTCAGCACCTTGGTGGTGTTGCTCACCAACAATTCAGTAACATTGCTTGAGGTGGGTGGGGGAGGAAGACAGCAGAACAGGAGAGAGGCAGGGAAGAAAGGGAATCAGGGCCTTTGGCTTTCTAGCTCCAGGCCACCTCGTAAATGTGAAATAGCCAATCTCAAACAGGGCACACCACATAGTGCAGGCTGTGTGTCCCTGGCAGCCTCTTAGGGCTCCTCCTTCCTAATCTAACCTGAGCTAAAGTGCCCTCTTATTGATCCCTGCGAAAGTCATTTCCTCCTCAGAATGCACATGTGCTGCTGCTCTGTATATCATCCCTTCTAGAAGGTTTTGTACAAAATAAGAAGCAACCTTTCTTGAAAGAGATTTAACTCTAGCCAAAAGATTTCATTAACTAACTTTTTGTGATGAGGCAATTAAACCAAGATTTGAAAAAACCCAATTATCCCACCATTTAAAGATGACCCCTACCTAGCCTGTGAGATTTGTCCCACTCTTCCTTTTCAGCGCAGTGTGTGTGCCGTGGGGTTCACTGCTGCTCGTGCTCACACTGACTCAGTTTTTTGTTTTTGACACAGAGTTTTGCTCCCGACTTCAGATGACCCACCGTCTCGGCCTCCCAACATGCAAGGGTTACAGGTGTCAAGACACCGTGGCCGGACAGAACATTTTGTACTAGATAAAAAGCAACCTTTCTTCAAAGAGGAGACTTAATTCTAGCTCAAATATTCTCTATATTCACTAACCTTTTGTTTTTAAGAGGACCAACCCAAGATTTGAAAATACTCAATTATCCTACCATTTACAGACGACCCCTACTTGGCATGTGATGTTTGTCCTTCGGCCCTGCCTTTTAACACAGTGTGTGTGCCGTGGGGCCTGCTGCTGCTCATGCTCACACTGGCTCCAGCCCTAGGACAGCCCACCCGGGGGGCAGCAGGTGGGGGCGGTGACCCTCTCTAACCCAGCTGTGTAGAAGATTCCAGCGAGAAGATGAGTACCAGGAAAACACCCAAGTTGTTCCTTCCGTTCTTATTTGGTGCTGTGTCTTGCGTGTGAGTGCTGAACTGCAGCACATGTAAGGATTGTGGAGATTATCTTATTAAATACAATATAACATGTCTGATCATTTTCTGCTTTTGACTAGCAGATGAGAAAATTAACACAGCACTGCAGCCAAAAGCCTGACCTCTCAATGTCTGTTTCCCATTTGTGACCACACCAAAGTCCACTGTAAAATGTACTTATCCCTACACTGAGTTATGTGACCACTGAGACAATCCTACGTGAGAGCCAGCGTTTGAGATTTCTGAAGGCTATCGAGATTTCATCTGCCACCTAGGTGCTCAAGCTGTCTGCCATAATGACAAATTATACCAGAACCACGTGATTACTGCCTAGCAGTAGCCCATGGCATCACCTTCCACCCACTCCTGAGTTCACCTCTGCCTCCTCCACTGAGGAGATAAAGAGCTTGGCAAATTCATCTCTGCACTATCTCCACCTGAGGACTGGGGATATCCAACTGCCTGTCAGCTACAGCCGTGGTGGAAGACCAATGGGCTGATTGACGCAAGGTGTGCAGTGGTAATGGGATTTTTACTTACAACACTCATCTTTGTGTTGAGCTGTGCACATGGAAACATGCTTTCTGGAGAAACGTACACATCCTCCCAAAGACATTCATCATCACTCTACACAGACTTTTCCCTTACACCCCCACCCTGATGCACCTCATTCGATGTCATAAAAATGACACTGCAGCTAACAGGCACTACGTAGGATGATCACCCCTCTTCAGTACACTCAGTAATTTCTGCCCTAACCTCATTTCCAATAGAAAGTTCCAACGAGAATGGTTCTCCCAATAAACCAGGCAAGAATGTGTCACCTTTCTTAACACTAAGAATTTTCCTTAGCAAATAGGTGATCCCAGAATACGTACCAGTCTCTGCGACTGTGTCCGCCTGAGTTTAGAGAATGGAAAACACTGTGAGGGTAAGATCGTGCTGTCCTTGTACACAGGTCTTTTCTTAACTTAGTGCTATTAGAAAGCCCGATGGGAAATTCTGGTGGAGGCAATGGTCACAAAAATAAAGCCCAGAAAACACTTGTACAAAGTCACCAGGTTTTTGTGCAAGATTTTAAAGTTAATTTTGGTGGTAAATTCAGTATTTTGAAGAAGGTTTTTCTCCTGATGAAAGTGCTTGCTGACATAGTTTGTAACTGAAGCTGTCATCCAAGAATGCCATCTTGAATTAGTTCTTGGTAAAGAATTCTCATTTTACAATTCCCACCAAGAAATTCTCTAGTCATCTATAATGCACATGGTAGTAAGGTTTTCCTATCTTTATTCAATTGAAATTGAAAGAAACCTAGGAAAATGAAATTCCCCTTTCAGACAAAGAAAGAAGAACTCACGTTGGTTACAGAGAGGACCCTCTCAACGGGTGAATATTCCACTCTGAGGTCCTCTTGAGGATCTAGGAGACATAGGGTGAGTGTCACCACACGGATTCTGCTGAGAAAATCCCTCAGGTTGTATTGGGTGGTGTGGACATGAGGCTGGCATGTGTGAAGAAGGTGGGTTACCACAGACGGAGCTGTAGGCCTACCCTCCTTGGTGGTGAAGGCAGGCAAATGAGACCATGAGGAAAGCCATGGGAAACAGAGCCTTGGTCCTCTAGCTAAGGCAAGTTCAGCAATGAGACACAGCTGATCTCAAAGAGGGCACAGGACATGGGGCAGGCGACCCTCCCTACAGCGTATCAGGTTCCTCCTTCCTAATCTGACCTGGGCTAACTTGCCCTCCCTTCGTGATCCCTTCTGAGGTCATTTCCCCCCAGGATCCACAGGTGCTGCTGTTCATCATCCCCGCCCACCACAAAACATTTTGTGCTGCATAAAAAGCCACCTTTCTTCAAAAAAAATTAATTCTAGTCAAAAGAGTTATGACTTCTCTGAACTTTTGATTCAAAGAGAATTAAACCAATATTTTAAAATACTCAACTATCCTATTATTGAAAGATGACACGCACTTAGCAGATTTGCCCTTCGACTCTTCCTTTTCAACACAATGTATGTCTGTGGAATCAGTTGCTGCTCATGCTCACGCTGGCTCCAACACCGGGACAGCCCATCATGGGGGGCAGGAAGTGGGGACGGTAACACTCTCCAAACTAGCTACGCAGGGAATTCCACCGGGGAGATGGACGTCAGAATAACACCCTAGTTCTTCCTTGAGTTCCTATTCTACACTGAGTCTTGGTTGTGTGGGTGGAATTAGGGCATATGTGACACTTGTGGCAATCGTGTTATTAAACATAATAGAATATGCCCATGATTGTCCTCCG
>NW_012116822.1:173139-195527 GCF_000951035.1 Colobus angolensis palliatus | reverse complement strand
ATCTCGGCTCAATGCAACATCAGCCTCCCAGGTTCAAGCGATTCTCCTGCCTCAGCCTCCAGAGTAGCTGGGATTACAGGCATGCGCCACCATGTCCAGCTAATTTTGTATTTTTAGTAGAGACTGGGTGTCTCCATGTTGGTCAGGCTGGTCTTGAACTGCTGACCTCAAGTGATTCGCATGCTTTGGCCACCCAAAATGCCTGGCCAGAACATTCTGGACGAGATAAAAAGCAACATTTCTTCAAAGAAGAGATTTAATTCTAGCCAAAATATTCTATGCATTCAGTAACCTTTTGTTTTAAAGAAGACTAAATCCAGATGAAAATACTGAATTATCCTACCATTCAAAGATGACCCCTCCTTGGCATGTGATGTTTGTCCTTCTGCTCTTCCTGTCAATGTGTGTGTGTCATGGGGTCCGCTGCTGCTCACGCTCACACTGGCCCCAGGACTGAGACAGCCCTTCCTGGGGGGCAGCAGATGGGGGTGCTGACCCTTTCTAACCCAGTTGTGCGGAAGATTCCAGCAGAGGAAATGGGCACCGGAGTAACAGCCAACAGACTCCTTGAAATTTTGTTAGGTCCTGTGTCTTGGGTATGTGTGATACTGAATTGGAACACTTCTAATGTTTGTGGTGACGATCTTATTAAATACAATAGAATGTTCCTTGCTTTTGACCAGGAGGTGAGGAATACCTCATCACTTAAGACCAAATGCCTGGCAACTCTCTCTGTATGTTTCATACTAACGACCGCACCATTAGAATTGAGACCATTCTATTGTGATACATAGTGCTTGAGATCTTCATAGGCCAACACACTTCCACATACACAGATGCTAAGGACTCTGACAGGGTGACAAGTTACACCAGGGCCATGTGATAACTTCAGACTAGTAGCCCACAGCATCAACCTTCCACCCATTCCCGAGTTCATCTATGCCATTTCCATTTGGGAGACCAAAAGCCTGAAAATTTATCTCTACATCATCTCCATGTGATGACTGGGGATATTAAATTTAACCTTCCACTACAGCTGTGGTGAGGAATGAATGGGTTGATTTTTGGAAAGTACAGTGGTGATGAAATTTTGGTTTCAGAGTATCAATCTTTGTGTTGTGTTTTGCACACGGGAACATATTTTCTCGGGAAAAGTACACAAACTTGCAGAGATATTCACAATCACTCCACATTGACTCATTCCTCCATACTTCCCAACCCTGATGCCCAGCACACTCTTCTCTCCAAATGACACTGTGCCTTCCAGGCACTAGAGTCAATGGTCACATTTCTTGACCGGGTTCTTCACTTTTTAAGACAAAAGTGCTTGAAATCACATTTCTGGCAGGAAGTTCAAACCAGAGTGGTTCTCCAGAAAAATGAGGCAAGAAAATGTCACCTGTGTCAACCCTAGAATTTTTCCTCAGCATAGGGGTGATCCCACAATATGTACTGTTCATCTGTGTGGCTTTGTCCACCTGCATTTAGAGAAAAATAAAACACTGTAAGGGTCAGACCATGCCGTGTCCCGTGTGCACAGGATTTTTCTTTCTTGTTTTTTCTTTGCTGGAATCTTACTGTCACCCAGGCTGGAGTGCAGTGTCATGATCTCAGCTTACTGCAACCTCCGTCTCCTGGGCTCAACTGTTCCTGCTCCCTCAGCCTCCCAAGTAGCTGAGATTACAGTTGCCGGTCACCATGCCTGGCTAATTTTTGTATTTTTAGTAGAAATGGGGTTTCACCATACAGGTCTTTTCTTTACTGGTGATATTAGAAAAGCAGATGGGAGACAGTGGTTGAGGCAATGGTCCCAAAATAAAGCCTAGAAGACACTGCTGGAAAGGCACAAGATTTTTATGCAACGTTTAAGATTGTTTTGGTTGTATAGTCACAATGGTATAAGAAGAAAGCTTTTTCCCTAAAAAAAATTATTTCTACCATATAGTTTGTAACTGAAGGTGTCATCTAAGAATGCTATCTTGAGATCATTTTTCTTTTTTTTTTTTTTTGAGACGGAGTCTCACTCTTGCCACCCATGCTGGAGTGCCGTGGCGCAATTCCCACTCACTGCAAGCTCCACCTCCCGGGTTCACGCCATTCTCCTGCCTCAGCCTCCCGAGTAGCTGGGACTACAGGTGCCCGCCACCACGCCCGGCTAATTTTTTGTATTTTTAGTAGAGACGGGGTTTCACCATGTTAGCCAGGGTGGTCTCGATCTCCTGACCTCGTGATCTGCCCGCCTCGGCTTCCCAAAGTGCTGGGATTACAGGCGTGAGCCACTGCACCCAACCGAGATCATTTCTTACCTGGTAATGAACGCTCACATTTTCCCACCAAAAAATTCTGTAAGTCATCTATGATGTACACGGCAAGATTTTCATATCTCATTTCAAATAAAATAAAAAGAACCAAGAGCAACAAAATTTCCATCTTAGAAACATAAAGAATTTACCATTTGAATGCCTGGGACATCCTCAGATGAAGGCTCCCGCGCCAGGTCCTCATGATCTAGAAAACACAGAGTAACTGTCAGCATGTTGGTTCCACAGAAGGAATCCCTTATGCAGCGTTGGGTGCTGGGGACAGGGGGCTGGTGTGTGTAAAGGAGGTGAGTTAGGGGGAGAAACTTGGCTACCACTGGGACACCCTCCTTGGTGATGAGGAAAGGCAAATGAGACCATCAGGAAAGCCACAGAAGTCAGGGCCTGGTTCTCTGGCTCAGCCACCTCACCACTGTGAAATAGGCAGTGTTCACACAGGGCGACACACAGATGCACTGCTGATTCCATGACAGAGTCCCAACACACCTTGTGCGTTTTGAGGCCTGGTAAATTTCCTTTTGTTGTTCAAATGTTATAATGTCATTTCTCTTTCCTGGATATACACATGCTCCTCCTGCACTTATCATTCATTTTAGTGGCTTTAAAATCAATATGTGGCCAAAATACATCATATTTATTATTTTAATAATCAAGTGCACACTTCAGGGTCATCAGTGCCATTCACAATTCTGTGCAGTAAATTAAACATAATCCAAATCCAGATGTCTTACTTTCCACCTTAAGAAACTAGAGAAAAAAGTTTAGTGTAATGTAAACCAGACAACCCCCAAATATAATAATATTTGCAGAACTCAATGTAATAGAAATAACAAAATAAACAAAGAAACTCAACAAAACCAAAAGCTGCTTCTTAGAAAAGATCAATAGAATTGGTAAACCTCCAATCAGGCTAATCACAAAGAAAATATATATTAACACTGTTTGATGAAACCAATAGGCTGTTGTTTACTGATAAGAATTATTAAGCTGTTAAGCTTCAAAAAGATACAAAAGATCTTACATGTATATTGCTAAGTAAAATAAGTTAGTCATAAGCAGCTACATATGACATGATTCCAACTCTATGAAATTCTGGAAAAGAAGACCTATAGAGGCAGTAAAATCATCCATGGTTGGCAGGAATTCTTAGAAACGGAGAGAGGAATTAGTAGGTGCAGCTCAGGTCATGTTTAGGATGTGAAATTATTCTATCAAGGCGACAAAGGACATTGTGAGTTTGTCAGAACTCACAGACTGGACGACACGGAGTGAACCTTGATGCTAACCCCGGACTTCTGTTCATAAGAATGTGTCACTATTGGCTCAGCCATTGTTACAAGCGTTATCACACTCACATAAGGCGGGATCACAAAACTGAGGAAGGTGGGTATATGGAAATTTTTGGTACCACTTCCTCCATTTTTAGGTTACTTCCAAACAGTTTGAAGTTATGTCCATCACTTTATAAACCTGGCAACACGGTCTCAGAAAAAGATCCTTGTTAGTTAATGTTTAACAATCAGCAAAATGTCTACAATTTGCACTGAGATGTTCTTTACTATTAAAAGGAAACCCAAACTGGGAATGGAAATACACCTTTACTGCTATAGTTGCAGCACTAGTGACTGACTTAATACATTTAAACACGTACACGTGAAACAAAGAATACAGTGTAGCAATTTTACAATTGTCTGAAATATGACACTGAAGAATCTAGAAATCCTATTGTGAATGAACTGAATGACTGAGTTTCCACAGTACCTTCCATTGGTACGACTCTAGGGCGCACACAGCTGGGACACCAGTGACGGAAGTTTCGCTTCTTACACCTGTGGCGGCAGATGGAGGACTCCCTGGGCACCCCAGGACCCGCTCTTGAATCTTCAACAGAACATGCTGGGAAGTGAATTAAAATAAAGACAGCTGTTGATATCCTGCTGCAGAAGATCAGAGAAATGAGTCATTATTTATTCACAGCTTAAATGTTTGATTCCACTGTTCGTCATCTGCAGAGCAAAGTCCCCTGAATCTGAGTTTGGCTTCAGAAAGGACTTGCACTGTGGGTTGCACTTACAACGGGGCAGGCAAATGCCCGTACTGAGATGAGAGGCTACAGAAAGGCAGATTGGACTGACCAAGAGCGTAGGGTCTGGTGCATAGGATCTGAGCTCAAGGACTTTTGAGAAGCTGCCAGAACCTGAGGAAGTTCTATAGACCCCTCTGTGCCTCCAATCCTTAGTCTGAATGTTGAAATGTTGGTAACAGCCCATGTTGTGTTAAAATGGTAAAAACAGCTAAACGGACCAAAAGCCTTAAGACGGGTGCTTCCTAAGTGCCATAAAGTGTTGAATTCAATTATTTCGTGTCTGGAAGAACAAGTCAGGCCCTTGGTAGTGGTTAACAGAGAAGGCACTTGAGGGACTCAAGGGCAGTGGAGGGTAAAATTCTCTTCATTCTTGACATGTGTCTCATGCTTTAGAACTCGTGAAAAGTTTCTGTTCGAATTTCCTATGGGGCCCCCATCAGCCCAGAGAGATGGGCAGAGCAGGGGCTTCCACTCAGAGTTGACAGTTCAGGGAAATGAAATGAAGAGATTTGAAGCGACCTGCCCAGAGTCCCAACACTGACCAATGATAGATCTGAGACAGGAATTTGGTTGATTTTCCGGGGACAGAGATCCTGAACACCTGAGGCCTCTAAATCATGGCCCGGACCCTGAACCTGGAGCTCATTCCACTCCCTTTCTCAATCCTCCTGCACCAAGGGCTCTTCAGGAAGGTCGAGGTATTGGAAGAAGTGCAGAGTCCAGAAAAAGCTCAAATCATTAAACAAAACATAACTCCTGTCACTAGGTTTTAACTCCTGGGCTAAAATATGGCAGTTTCCTGCAAATGAAGCCTCTCTGAGGAACAAATGCAAATGTCTGGTCATCCTACCCAGCGCCCGTATTGTCAGCTGTCTGGCAGTGAGCACCCCTCCACGACCAACTGACCACACCAAGGGACCAAGTTCTGCTTGGCCTCCAAGCTGGTTCGGAACACAGGACATTCCAAACTAACTACCCTTGATGGCTGTGCCAAGAATGAACTTCCCTTCGACTGAACCACCCTCAACAAGCAGTTAATGGGAATGAACTGAAAATGTGGCACCCCAGTTGGGTTTTCAGTGGTTTCTTCTTTATCTAGTCAATGGGAGAGTGTGTTACAACAAAAAACAAACAAAACAAAACAAAAAGGCCAGGCGCAGTGGCTCATGCCTGCAATCCCAGCACTCTGGGAGGTCAAGGAGGGCAGATCACAAGGTCGGGAGTTCAAGACCAGCCTGGCCAATATTGTGAAACCTCGTCCCTCCTAAAAATACAAAAATTAGCTGGACATGGTGGCAGGAACCCAAATCCCAGCTACTCGGGAGGCTGAGGCAGGAGAATTGCAAGAACCTGGGACGCGGAGGTTGCAGAGAGCAGAGATCATGCCACTGCAATCCAGCCTGGGTGACAGAACAAGACTCTGCCAAAATAAACAAACAAACAAACAAATAAATAAAATAACACAAAAATCCAGGCGCGGCGGCTCATGCCTGTAATCCAGCACTTTGGGAGGCCACGGCAGGTATATCAGGAGGTCTGGAGTTCAAGACCTGCCTCACCAACATGATGAAACCCTGTCTCTACTAAAAACACAAAAATTAGCCGGGCATGGTGGCGGGCGCCTGTAATCCCAGCTACTCAGCAGGCTGAGGCAGGAGAATTGCTTAAACCCAGGAGGGCGGACGGAGGTTGCTGTGAGCCACGATCATGCCACTGCACTCCAGCCTGGGCAACAGAGCAAGACTCGGTCAAAAAAAAAAAAAAAAAATTGGCATGGGAAACAGAAATTTTTCTAGAGAAAAATATTTGAGGCAAAAACCTTGATAGAAGAATACAAGTTATAAATTGAGTAATAAAACTAAAACATATTTATAAACATGTGGACAAATAGGAGTTGGGGAAATTTTTTAAAAAATCAGAATGACATTTAACATACAGGAAAACTGGCCCATCTGAAGAAACTGCAGTCAGAAGATAGAAATGAACACACATACCCCTGAGGCAGCCACTGCAACTATTCCCCATCGTGAGGCCTGAGACAACTAGGCTGCTTTAACTGCCCACGTTCAGCTGCGAGAATGGCAGCGAAAATGAAAAGGCAAGACCTACATCGTCAGGTCACCTCAGTGACAGGTCACAGTAGAATTTTTGCAAGCATACGTGTCACAATATGGGGCCCAACTGCTGTGACCTAGACCAGTCCATGGTCACTTCGACAAGGGGTCACTTAGACTCCATGTTTTGTTTTAAAAACTGAATCCCGGACACATGGTATTATTCTGTGTGTATGAAACAAACATTAAAGGAGGAAAAAGATCTGCCTCTCAAATATATTTGATAGCAAAAATTTCAAGGTGAAGAGGGGAAAAGCTAAAACACTGAGAGTAAAGGGAGAGTCTATGCTTGACCTGAAGTGCCATCCCCACCCATTTCTATTATTCCTGAGTCACCAGACAGTCCTAGGTTCAACAATTTTAAACTAGTTCCAAATTAAATTTAAAATGCAGTAGTGTAAGTTCAATTTTCAAGCCAAACGCTAAGAATATAATTCATACTAATTCTAAAAATCTCCCATCAGTTATGTATACTACACCTAGTATTTCTCTGTAAGCAACTAAATTTGTATACTTACTAATTTCTGAATCTCTGAGTTTACTGAGGGATTTCTCTGACAATGTATATATCGAAGACTGGCTATTCATTGATACATCAAGAAAAAAGAAGCACTTAGGCCAGGTGCAGTGGCTTATGCCTGTAATCCCAGCAATTTGGGAGGCCAAGGCAGGTAGATCAGGAGGTCAGGAGTTCAAGACCTGCCTCGCCAACATGATGAAACCCTGTCTCTACTAAAAATACAAAAATTAGCCGGGTATGGTGGTGGATGCCTGTAATTCCAGTTACTCAGGAGGCTGAGGCAGGAGAATCGCTTAAACCCAGGAGGGCGGAGGTTGCTGTGAGCCGTGATCATGCCACTGCACTCCAGCCTGGGCAACAGAGCAAGACTCTCAAAAAACAAACAAAAAAAATTGGCATGGGAAACAGAAATTTTTTTAGAGAAAAATATTTGAGGCAAAAACCTTGATAGAAGAATAAAAAATACAAATTGAGTAATAAAACTCTAAAACATATTTATAAACATGTGGACAAATAGGAGTTGGGGAAATTTTTTAAAAAATCAGAATGACATTTAACATATAGGAAAACTGGCCCATCTGAAGAAACTGCAGTCAGAAGATAGAAATGAACACACATACCCCTGAGGCAGCCACTGCAACTATTCCCCATCGTGAGGCCTGAGACAACTAAGCTGCTTTAACTGCCCACGTTCAGCTGCGAGAATGGCAGCAAAAATGAAAAGGCAAGACCTACATCGTCAGGTCACCTCAGCGACAGGTCACAGTAGAATTTTTGCAAGCATACATGTCACAATATGGGGCCCAACTGCTGTGACCTAGACCAGTCCATGGTCACTTCGACAAGGGGTCACTTAGACTCCATGTTTCGTTTCAAAACCTGAATCCCAGACATACCATATTATTCTATGTGAATGAAACAAACATTAAAAGAGGAAAAAGATCTGCCTCTCCAATATATTTGATAGTGAACATTTCAGGGTGAAGATAAGAAAAGCTAATACATTGAGAATAAAGGCAGATTCCAGGCTAGATGTGAAATACCTTCCTCACCCACTTCTACTATTCCTGAGTCACCAGAGAGTCCTAGCTTCAACAATTCTAAACTAGTTCCAAATTCAATTTAAAATGCATTCGTGTAAGTTCAATTTTAAAGCCAATCTCTAAGAATTCATAGTAATAAAAAAAGATATGAAATGATTCAGTACAAATTTCCATCACTGTGATTCATCACAAGTTTTAAAAACTATTAAATCAAATGGGTCATTGATAAGGAATAAAAACTGCATTAATACAGATGTTGCAATTTTTTCAGGGATTATCTAATTGACAGAGTGGTTAGCAGGATTTGGGAAGGAACACATATTACCTGTGTAAATGGAGAATTTTAATTCTCAACTGAAGACAAAATTGTGTAGGTGTGCACATATAAAGATACACATACATATGAGAGAGAGAGAGAAAACTTAGTTAAAAAACACTAGACCACAGATTTATCTCTCTTAATGCTACATTGGGACACGCATTTTTAAAAACAGAATATATTAGGAAGAATAAAAAGGAATGAGCCTCAGGCTTTCCTTCCTGGTGCCACCTAAGTGTTCACAGTAAATGAAAATAAATGAGCCTTTTACCCTGGTAGCCAAAGCTCTTTTAAAAAGCTTTGTTGTGGTGTCACTGCTATATGATTGTTCAATTAATAAATCTGGTAAGATGTGCAGAAACTTAACAGTTGTTATTTCCAGAGGCAAACGCTGGCAGGCCGCAGAAGAGGGAAAGACAAGTCCAGATGTCAGTGTGCAGTCTTCTGTGCCTTGGAAATGTCCTACTAGCATGTTATCCCCCCAAAATTAAACCCCCAAATGCTGGTAGAAAACAAACATTTCAATTTGCTAATGCTTCACAGGGACAAGAATTCAGGCAGGACACAGAAAAGAGAGCTTACTGGTGGTTGCTGATGTCTGGGGACTGCAGAGAACCCTTACGGAGTGGGATTAAATTCACAGCAGGGGGTTGGAATCATCTGGATGTGCCATCATGCACAGGTCTGCAGAGGAACTTGGGCTTGGCTGGAGAACACACAGGACTTCCCTGGGCTTCCAAGCAGCAGGCAGTCTCAGGACACTCAGGAGTTTTGAATTGGTGGCCAAGGGCTTCACTGGTGAGTGTTCCGAGTGAAGCAGGCAGACGCTCATGGCGTTTCCAACATAACTGTGGAAGTTACACAACATCACTTCCACGTCATCTGCCAGTGACAAGTAAGCACTGGTGTCAAGTCTGGTTAACCAGTGAGGATGGGCAGAGACTCCACCTCTCAAAAGGAGAATAGCAAAGAAACTGCAAACGTGTTAAAAGCCACGTGCATATTCCAGTTTAAACATCTCCAGTACAGAGATACCTCTCAGATATGTGAGGAAGCGCTTGTCACTCTCTGGCACCGGCCAAGGGTAAGCTAAGCGTGGGTTTCACTTACGCATCAGCCACTGTGAGTTGATTGACAAGTGAATACAAACATTCAGGGAAACTAACCAAAGCGCGTTACAGGGTAACAGGTAACGAAAGGTAACATAGACCTGATATGCTGCTCTACAAAGAAACCATTTCATCCACTCTGTTCACAAGATCTACGCATTTGGAAATGGAGAGGAGACTTTTTTTCCTCCACTTTAGATTCAGGGGTACATGTACAAGCTTGTTACATGGGGAAACTGTGTGTTGCTGAGGTTTGGTATTGGACCTAAGAGTGTCTACTCAGCAAAGAGACCTTATTTCTCATAAAAGGTTGCATACAGCCCACGAAGTGGCCATCCCGCAGGCTGGGAAGTGTGCCTCCCACCAAGGTAAGAGCCTGGCACGTGGAAGGAGGAAGAGTTGGGCAGGAGCTTCACTCTGGACAAGCTGGCTAAACAGAAACTTTCAACAGGTTACAGGAGGAGCCATGAATATTCATGACGGTGGTCCTGATGCACATGTACCGACCAAACATGCGTGTTAACACACGACCCATGTTCACTTTGGGGTGAAGACAATATGTAAATGTGTTACAATTAGGCTGTTTACCTCAAAAGGTCTTTTCAGGACACACAGGCACACAAGTGCACAGCTTCTGTAAACTGGCCAGAATCAGTCCATGGTGGGTGGGCTCTTAATAAACAAAGTTACTAAAAATAGTCTCCTGTCCCATCAGAGCTGTAGTCACCGCTGCTAGAACAGGGATTGGGGGCCAGTTAGTCCGTGCCTGGTGCTGAGCTACCATGGTTTTAACAATGCTTATTTAGCTGCTAGAGAAAAAGAAAGCCCTGTGGCAATCAGAACAGTTTATTCCTTAAGTCGAGGGGTGTGTGACTCCACCCTTGCCTGGCATGGCCTTAGGTGCTGTTTGTAATTTGGTACCTTGGTGTCACAAAGCTTCCGTTCTGTCAATCGTATGATCTCTACTGCGGCAGGAAGGCTGGGCGGCCGTGTCTAAACATAAAAGGAAGGGTCATAACAAGGCATCAGATCGCCCAGCCTGTCATGGCCCAATGCCCGGCACTGAGCGGGTGAGGAGCAAAGGCCTGGGGCAGGCTGGACTGAGTGGTCCACAGGAGCCTCATTTTGGGAGGCAACTGCCTCAGTTAATGGCCCCACAGCCCAGCTGCACTCACTTACGAGTCAGTCCCTCCATCTGGAAAATCCGACAGCCCGTCCCGTTTCTAGTGCCCTCAGTTTAAGCATCTCTCTTGTCAAGCCGTCAAGAAAACACTGGTCTCTGGAGATGCATGGACAGCCTAGTGCATACACTGGGCACGCAATAAATGCCAAGGGCAGCTACCTCCCTGGTGTCCAGTGAGGACTGTCATGATCATGGCAGTGCAGCCTGAGTCCCAGACTTCAATTCCTTCTTCCCAAAATGTAGAGCAGGGAACCCAGTGTGGGGTGCAGGGTCTCTTCAGACTCCTCTCCTCCTGGACCCCCAGCTGGGAGAAGGGTGGCCTGGAGGAGCAGCGGGAGGAAGAGCAGAGATGGGAGCTGGCCCTGGCCTTAAAGGTGCCACCATCTCTGCATTGCCCTATCTTCCTGGAGGCTTCTTCCTTCAAGATTCCGCCTGAGCCACCCATTGGAGAACACAGACATCCCTCCCCGCATTCTGTGCCGAGAAATTGAGGCCCCGAATTTGCCTCTCACGCTCATGTTGGAACCGTGACCAGGACCTGAGCCTCCTGACACCCTTAGAAGACACACAGCCCTCTGCCACGGGTGGGAAGGGGTTAGGGCATGGCTGAGGTTTCATCAGCAACTGGGCGCTGGGGGGAGCCAGCACCCCAAGGCTGCACATAGGCCCAGTCTTCTGCTCTGAGGGGCCTGGGCCCCAAACAGTGCCATGCCACCACCCACACTTCCACACCCGCCAGCCCAGCTGCAGCAGCTTGGCCAAGATAACAGGCGCTCCTGCTCAAACCAGATTTCCCAGCTTTTGTGGAGTTCATCACCAGCCTCGCTAGCAGTGACTTGCCACCTCTACGCAAAGGAAACTGCCAACGAGGTTACCGTCCATTTTTTTTTCCTAGAGTGAGGCCTGGCTGGAAAAGGAACAGGCTACCCCAGTGGCCTGTGAACGACCATGTGAGGGTCACCAGGCCCCCTTGGCTGCAAGGCTTGAGCCCACCCCTGGCCGACTACATCATGCACTGGCCCTAGCTGGGGTGACGAGGCCAAGGCATCACCAGCTTTGACCTGGTGCCTCTGGGCTGGGCAACTGTCCCCCGTGCACTCAGCAAGGCACATACTAATTTAACCCAATCTGTCAGCCCAGGTACCTGGAGCTGAAATGGCCTGCCTACTTTTGCCCCACCCCAGCCCCTTCTCAACATGAACCTTGACAGTCCGTGGTGTATTCTTCGAGAGTGGGTGTGCTCCAGGTGCTTCACCCACATCGGCCCACTGTCAGAGGGAGGGCCTGTTAGGATCCCCATCTCCCAGAGGAGGAAACTGAGGCAGAGACAGGGTGAGTACCCCACCTGAGGACACAGAGAATAAGCTAGGACAGAGCCTAGTGGCAGGTCCGGGCTCCTCCACTCAGTGACAGGCATGCAGAGAAGCCGGGGCACCTTGAGCTGCCATCCCTGGGCCACTTACCCACCTGCTTGCAGCCCAGGCCAAAAACATCACCATAAATAACCATCCACAGCTGCCCTCGGCCTCCTCTAGAAGGCAGGTGCCCCAGAAGCTTCCTCACAAGCTCTTTGACATTTCAGTGACATACGGGTGGCTGAGGAGCCCTGAAGCCAGGAGAAGGTCCGGGAAGGTAAGACAGGGATTTAGCTCAGGCAGTGCCCACCGGCAGGGACAGCACCGCCATGGGCGCCTGCTTGGGAGGAACACCTCAGGTGGTTTCCCCGATGCTCGGTGCTCGAGGCCTCACACCCGTCCTTGCTGGACATAGAGAATTAACTGAGCTTCCAGGGGTCCCTCCGTCAGCCCTGCCGGGTCCTGGTGCCACCAAACACTTAAGGATGTGGAGGTGACAAAGTCAATTACAGAGCTGAGTGCCTGTGCACACCAGTGACGTGACGCGGGACTCAGAGCCAACAGAGCTGAGTTCCTGCGCACACCAGTGACGTGACACGGGACTTAGAGCTGAGTGCCTGCGCACACTAGTGACGTGACACGGGACTCAGAGCCGACAGAGCTGAGTGCCTGCACACACCAGTGACGTGACACGGGACTTACAGCTGGGGATGGGTCAGGGCAGCCCTGGCAGAGCAGCTGCCACATGGGGCAACCCCTGCAGTGACAGTATCAGATGGGTCTCCAGCTCCCCAGGGTAGCCCGTGGGGCAGAGCTGGGCTCCTCTGAGACCCACTGCAGCTCTGGGGAAGGGAGGGGTCTGGACATATCCTCATCACAGGCTAAGAGGAGCAATGGGGGTGAAGTGGCAGCCCAGGTCCCACATGGAGCTGCCTTGGACTACAGAGCAGAATCCAAGAGGAGCTTGGGGGGTGAGCACAAAAAAGGCCTGAGGGTCTGCTGGGGTGGAGGGTGAAGGGAAGAGAGCTGGGAACCTCTAGAGCAGGTTCCAGCCCAGCACAGACTGGGGTTCAGACAAGCCCAGGACACAGCCAGGCAGCCCAGTGCTGGGACACAAGTCACCTGCATCTGGACACTGCTATCCAACCTCAGAACCTCAACTTCAAGAGCAAAAAGGAATCCAAGCCCAAGGTGGGGTGGCTGTGCCAGGAAGGGTGGTAGCACCAAGTTTCCAATGATGCTGCCCCCATGTGTGACAACTCATACCTCCCTCTGGGCCTCAGTTTCCCCATGTGTAAAATGAGAGGTTTGTACTTGATGCTGAGGCTCCTCTCAGCTGGGGTTCTGATGCCCTTTGAGCCCGTGTGATGTCTGCAGGATCATTCACCAAATGAACTTCTGACCAGGGTCCAAGGAGCCTGTGGGCATGATGGAAATCAGGATGGGTCCTGGCCTAGGTGGCCCCCTGGGGGTGAGGGACAAGGGGCGAAAATAGGGCCAGAACCACAAGTGTCCTCCTAGGCCACTGACCATGAGGCAAGAAGATGTGAGCCTAGTCCAAAGGAGCGATTTCAGCAACAGGAAGGAGCAGACAAGCAAGGCAGAGCAGCCCATCCCGTGCCTCTGCACCCCTTTGTTGTATGCCACGGCTGGACACAAGGCCTGACTCTGTTCCCAGCTGTGAATGGGGACAGGAACTCCTCCCTGGGAGCACAGAGTGTCTGCCTATGGATGCCAGTTCTCCCACCCCAGCAATCAGATTTGTGGGAACCCACCCGTGCTGGCCTCCAGAGCTGCCTGGGTGCAAGAACCACTCTCCCAGGAAAGTGGCTCGGGGCTGGCAGCATGTCATCTCACCACAGCAGTTACAGTAATCAACTCACACCGCATCTGCCCGGTTATTGTTAGAGTCTGGATGGAGGGTGAGCAAGAGAGGGCAGCCCTTCTTTCCCACGCAGCTGAGCCCTGCCTCATCATGGAGTTGGTCCCTGGCACCTTTCCCAACCCCCATCCTTTCCAAGGTGGTTCCTGAGCAGCCCCTTCTCACATGAGTGGTAACATCATTGCTTCCAGGATGTTTGCACTCAGTGTGTCCTCGGGGTCAGGTCTTCTGACAATGTCCTCAGGGTACCTGAGGGTGTGGTGACTCAATGCCCACATTAGGACACAGATACACCCACGTCCTTCCCACCAGGGACCTGGGGCTCAGGCACTGACAGGGATGCCCCTGGATGAAGCTGCTTCTGAGAAACCCGGGTGCCGCTGTGACAGCGAAGTCAGCTCCACTGCAGGACGGCCACCTGAGATGAAACCACTGCTCAGCAGCCCTGGGTGCAGATGTGACGTAAAGTCAGCCACACGACAGGAGACCCCTGAGACAGCTGGGTTGAGGGCTCAGAAGGAAGCTTCTCCAAAGAGAGAGGCCACTGACTGGCAAGCACAGGAGAAGATGCCCAGCTGCACTGTCACCAGGGAAAGGCAAACCAAAGCCACAAAGAGATAGCACCACGCACCCACTGGATGGCCAGGTGAGGCACACCAGAGAATAACACATGGTGCTGAGGACCCGATAAAGGATGACCCTCTGCACCTCTGCTGGAAATGGAATGTCATTCAACCACCGTGGAAAACAGTTTGGCAGCCAATTTCATACCTGTGACCCCAAAGTACTGAAAGCAGGGACCCGGATATTTCTAACAAGAGTGTGCCTAGCAGTATTTTTCATGACCACCAAAGGATGGGAAGCACCCACGTGTCCATCCCGTGATGGACAATTCACCCCAACAGAAAGGGGGCCTGACACAGGCCACAGCAGGGAGGAACCCTAAAGATCTTATGCTGAGTGACAGAAGCCAGACAAAAGCCCATGTGGATGAAATGTCAAGAGGCCAAGTCATAGAGGCGGAACTGCAGATGGGGTTATCAGGGTCCGGGGTAGGGGAGTGGTCAGCCACTGTTTAATGGGCATGGGGTTTCCTCTTGGGGTTATGGAAATGTCTTGGAACTATGTAGAGGCGATGGCTGTGCAAGGCTGAGAAGGGGCTAAATGCCACCAAATTTTTTAGAAAGTTAGTTTTATGTTATGTGAATTTCATCTAAATAAAAAAAGAACCTATAATTATTTGACACAGTTTTTCTCCCTCTCTGCCCCCCCAGCTGCTGGGCCCATCGCCAGCTCCTGCTGTTCACATGAGGACAGGGACAGAAGAGCCCATGGGCAGAAGCGTGTGCAGGCATACCCCTCCCCCACTGCCCCATCCCTGTGTCCTTTGTACTCCAAGCCTCCCTTGCAGTGAGAAGGGCCATGTGACAGGACCCCGTGAAACACAGACAAAGTGATGGTGGCCCCCTTCCAGGCCTCAAAGCTCCTCAAGCCTCAGCCTCCTCAAATTCTGTGCTCTTCTGTGCAAATGGCTGGTCACACGAGCTGGAAGGTGTGGCTACCAACCCCAGGGCCTGAAAGACATGCCAGGCTGTGCCATTGTGTCAAGCAGGACACAGTGGACGGCGCTAAGCCCCTGAGACTGGGAGCGTTTCTGCCACCCAGTTCAGTCTCACTTACCCTTGCAGATGCAGGTGGTGGGGAGGCTGGGGAGTAAACAAGATGTGAGCCCTTCTTCAGTCACGATGTTCCAAGGCTCTGCGGGGCGTCCTGTTTGTGACCTGCCAGAGGAG
This sequence comes from Colobus angolensis palliatus, assembly GCF_000951035.1. Lineage (NCBI taxonomy): Eukaryota > Metazoa > Chordata > Mammalia > Primates > Cercopithecidae > Colobus > Colobus angolensis. Next base: position 179,802 of record NW_012116822.1, on the reverse strand, counting down.
GCTCCTGCAGAGATCACCTGTGGGCTGCCCACTGGTGCTGGGTCACACAGCCAGACTGACCCCTCACGATGGCAGAGCGTCGTGCCCACGTCTCTGAGTGCCTGTGAACCCCGCTTCCCCAGGTGAGGAGGGCCATACCCAGAGCCCTGCCTCAGCTAAGTGACTGGAAGGGGGCTCAGGCTTCCCTGGGCACAGCAGATGCCCCACAGGCAATAGTGGAACAGCAGGAAGGGGAGCAGACCAGGAAGCCCCCAGCCCTCCCAGGACCAGCCCCTGGCTGCTGAGTCTGTACTGGTTTTAGTGGCAAGAAACCCAGTGAGCCCTCTCCCTCCACTGGACACCCACCCCAGATCCTGCTGCACCCCCAGCTCACTCATCCTTGGGTCCTGGCACCTGGTGTGCTCACCTACCCCAGCATCTCCCAGCTCTTTCATTAAATTCTAGGAAATAACATGGTTTCTTTTTCTCTTTCTGAAACACAAGGGAGAGAATTTCCTGGAGTCACAGAGGCACAGGAGGGAACTGGAAGCAACTTGGATGGCCCTTGTCCTGCCTCCTGCCCAGGACCACATTGACCCTCAGCCACTTCCCTGGAACCCTGGGCTTCTACAGAGCACAGACGTCAGCAGCCCAAGGCACAGAAGAGCCCAGAGCCAGGAATGGAAGAGTGCCACTGCCAGCAGGTGAATCTGAGAGGCAGCTCCAGGGCCCTGGGACCTAGGCCTGCACGCCACAGACATCTCCCTGAGCTGGCCCCAGGCCTTCCGGGTATCCCCAGTATGAGAGAGAAAAGCCTGCATCCACCATCCTGCCAGGTGGGCACACACCTGTCTGGAGGCACAGGTGACCTTTCTCAGGTACTTTGTGCTGCCACCTGAACTGCCGCCCTCAAGGTCCTGCCTGTGCCATCTCCCTGCCCCCGGCTCTCTAGGACGCAGAAGCCAAGCAGGGAGGAGCTGCGGGAACACGGACCTCGCTGCCACTCTCACGCGTTCCCTCCTTGCCTGCAGGAACATGGACACCTCGCTGCCGCTCTCACGCATTCCCTCCTTGCCTGGGGTCTCAGAGAGGACAGTTCAGGGATCCACAGGATTCACAGCCTCCAGGCTCTGGGGAAGGGGAGAACGGGGTCCCTGAGGCCCCCAAGATCATACACCTATGAGGCTAGGGCTCCATGGAGGCCCAGGTCTGCTCAGAGCCATCCATGTGCCTGGGCCTCACCACAGGGAGGTAAGACCAAAGTAGGAAGGAAAGGCAGGACTTCAGGCGCTGCCAAGTGTCCTGCAGCCTGGGTCAGGAGAGGGCCTGTCCTCCAAGGCCTCCTGGAAGAGGGGGGAGGTGGAGCCCGCCTCAGGGGGCACAGCATCACCTCCTTCAGCCCCAAGCCTGGGCCAGGCTGCCACTCTGGTGGGGGAGCCAGGTGGGCTCTGGGAGGCCTGGGACTTTCTCACCCCTCCCAGCCCCCAGGGGCACAGTGCCTGGGTGAGAGACCCCAGGGGACCTGTGAGCTTGACCTTTCTGAGTCACACTGACCCACGGCCTCCCAGAGGCCAAAGACCCCACCCCACAGAGCACAGAAGATGGCACTGGCAGGCCCAGGCACATGGTCAAGGAGACACAGCCCCACTGCTGTAGTCCCCTGTGGCCACATTACGCTCCTTGTCTGGTAGCCAGCTCTCAATCTCCTGCACCTCACCACACAGGCATGTGGAAAAAGTCACCGCGCAGGGCCTTGACTGCTGCCTCTCCCTGCCAAGTGACAGCTTGTGAGGTCTCTGCTGCTGTCTCCCCAGGGTGAGCACAGACCGGCAGGAGCTGAGGCTACCCCAGGAGTGCTCCTGGGCTGCCCACAGGTGCTGCCGTAGATTCCCCTAAGTCACTCACAAGGAAAAAGCTGTGGAGAGGCGGGAAGTGGGGTGGACAGAGGGCACAACTAGGGTGGGGGCTGGGGGCACAGCTCTAGCACCAGGAAGTGGTCTCCCGGCACCCCCTGGAGGGAGCTGTCACAATAGACACGCAGCCCCCTCCACTCCAAAAGGATGGAGAGAAGCGTCAAAGTGAGGGCTGGGCTGTGCTCCACTCTGCCCCGTTCCTTCTCCCAGGGTGAGCTGGGACGTGGGAAGGAGGCCCTGCTCTGGACAAGGAAACAGAGTTGACCGTTGCCCCCTGCCGCCCAGCCTCCACCCTGCACCCTCCACCCTGTCCCCAGCACAGCAGCTTCCATCACATGCCAGATCTCCAGGCAGGCAAACGCGGGTTGGAAGGGTCACAGCCTGACTTCCTCGCCACACACCTGCACCACCCCTGGCACAGATGTCTTCCCGCCCCTCCCTCAGGCCTCCTCTGATGTGGCCATGCCTGGTCTGGTCCCCAGACCCACCACACTCCTTGACATCAGCCAAAGCAAGGGTCCTACCTGAGAAAGCAGCTGAAACCCTGGGGCTCCTATTTCAGCCTCTGAGCACAGTTCCACGAGTCACTCCTGTATCTGGGCCAGACTGTCCCCAGGGCACTGGAGCCTGAGGCAGATGCTCTACCTGTGAATGGGCAGGATTGGGGCCACCTCCCTTGTGTGGGAGCCCTCCTCAGCCCCACCCCTGGACCCTCACCACTGGCCCAGAGAAGGGGCTGGAGCAAACCAGAGGACCCAGGCTGGGGAGCTCCTGCGTCCCTTCCCCCAGCACCAGAGTTCATTGACCAAGGATGCCTCAGTTCCCTCACTTGTGAAATGGGCCAAGGTAAACCTGGTGAAGCTTCCGGCCAGAGAGAGGAGAGGAAAAAGAAATGAAGCAGGCGGAGCTGCGTCCCTGGCCTGAGCAGAGGTAGGCCTGCTTTCTCCTGCACGCCAGGCCGCTGGGCCACTCTGGCCTCCGGGAGTCGCCTGCAGCCCTCACTGGTGGGCTGCCCACTGTGGGGCTCCTGAGGGTGGGCCCTGCAGAGAGCCAGTGGGGCAGTGTGCTGAGTGGATTGGCCTAATGCAGCCTCTGCAGAGGGTGTCCCGGTGGCCTGGAGAGGGGGACCTGCCAAATCACAGCGCCCAGCTCCTCCGTGCTGGGAGCAGAAGGCCCCTGGTCTGGGGGAACAGAGGGCAGGTCCTTCCTTGCCACAAAATGGGACCCAAGAAATCAGGCCAGGAAGATGAGAGGCCTGCTGAGGAGCTGAGGGGAAAGGGGCGTGGGCCGGCCTGAGACCTGTGAGGGAGCCCCCAATGCTTGGACTCCGTTTTCCCATCCACACAACGGGGACAGCCAGACCTATGTGGAGCAGCGACATGCCAGAAACTTCTGAGTGCAACCAGAGGTTCTCTAGTTCTGGTTCCAGGATACCTGGCACGGACAGGCTACGCCCCGCATGTATGAAGGGCGTGTGTCTCTGTGTGTCCATGTAGGGTCCCTGTATATGTGAGTGGTAAAGGGGGCTGGGGTTCCTGTGTGGACCTGGGTGGAATGGGGATGTGAAGGAGCCACACTGTGTGTGTCCACAGCCTCAGGGGCGTATCTCCATGAGAATAGACAAGAGTGTGTCTTGGTGGTGACCCAGCGTGTGAGTATGCCTGTGTGAAGTAGGAAGGATCCTCATCCCCCAGAGACAAAGCTCACACCCTGGCAACAGGCCAAGCTGATGGCAGCAGAGCCCATCTGAAGTAGCCACTGTCATGATGCCGGCCGCCTGGACAGGCATAGGCAGCGGATTCTCAGGTACAGCTGTCAAGGGGGGCAGTCCCCAGAGCCCACCCTGGGAGCCCTTTGGAGCCTACCCCACCAACCCCACCCTAAGCAGGTCAACACTTAAAGTACTCAGTAATTGTGGGCCTGAGCTGTCCCATGGCCCCAAAGGCCACATCTTCAGGTGCCCTGCCAGGCAGCAGCACAGGACTCCAAGACTGCCGGGTGAGTCTCAGACAATAGCAGCCCCTCCAGGGGAGCCACCCCAGAAATCACAGGCTTTTAGGTGTTTAAACACCAGGGCGGCAAAAACGCAGAAGGAAATATAACTGAGGGAAATAAAATTTCCATTTCAGAGGTAAAAAGAAGAATTTACCATGTGAACCCCTGTGGCTTCCTCCGAGGATGTCTGCCCTGACGCATCCTCCTCCAGGTCTTCCAGGTCACTTGCAAAACAGAGTCACTATACTATAAGCACATGAGCTCCACTGACTGAATCCCTCAGGTGTCTTGGAGTTGTGGACCCAGGGCTGGCGTGTGTGGAAAGGTATGTTCACAGCACAGATTCAGCCTCTGCCTGTCCATCCTCCATGGTGGTGAGGGAAGGCAAATGGTAAAGGCAGGCATCAGGAAGGCCACAGAAGACAGAGCCTTGGTCCTCTAGCTAAGGCAACCTCTTCAACCTGAAATAACCCATCTCAAACAGGGCCCACCACACAGTGTTTCCCTGCAGCATCCAGGGTTCCTCCTTCCTAATCTGACCTGAGCTAACTTGCCCTCCCATCTTGATCAATATGGTGAAACCTGGTCTCTACTAAAAATACCAAAAAATTAACCAGACTTGGTGGTACATACCTGTAATCCCAACTACTCGGGAGGCTGAGACAGGAGAATACCTTGAACCTGGGAGGCGGAGGTTGTAGTGAACCCCAGATCGTGCCATTGCACTGCAGCCTGGGTGACAGAGTGAGACGCCGTCAAAAAAAAAAAAAAAAGAAAGAAAATAAAATTAGAATCTCATCCACCTCTGAGAGAGAACTACTCTGTGCCAGGAAGAATGAAAGAAAAACACTGAAGACACTCAAGGAGGGTGTGGTGAGCCAGGATGCTAACACCCACTGCGCCGGCTGCCCCACAGGAAAGGCCCTGCCATCCACCTCACCACTGATGGCCTCAGGGATGCTGTTCCCACGATCCCGTCCAGAAAAAGGAACAGATTCCAGACAACAAGAACTCAAAAGACACTGACGTGAGAAAGAGGATCAGTGTGGATTTGCTGGTCCTTTGTCCAACTGAGACAAAGTCAGGAAGACAAAGAGGGAAGGCCATAAGATGACCGGTGCTTTGTGAGTACCCTGTGAGATTCAATCATTCCATGTCCTGAGGAAGAAATCAGGCTCGGCCAGGCGCGGTGGCTCACACCTGTATCCCAGCATTTTGGGAGGCCAAGGTGGGTGGATCCCCTGAGATCAGGAGTTTGAGACCAGCCTGGCCAACATGGTGAAACTCTGTCTCTACTAAAAATACAACAATTAGCTGGGCATGGTGGTGGTGGGCACCTGTAATCCCAGCTACTTGGGAGGCTGAGGCAGGAAAATTGCTTGAACCTGGGAGGCAGCGGTTGCAGTGAGCTGAGATCATTCCATTGTACTCCAGCCTGAGTGACAAGAAGGAGACCTCCTCTCAAAAAAAAAAAAAAAAGAAGAAAGAAAGAAAAGAAAGAAATCAGGCTCTTGGTGGTGGTAAATATAGAAAAGCTGCTCCGGGGGCTCCAGGGTGGGGGACGGAATTTTCTTCCTCCTTCACATGGGCCCGACGATTCAGAGTCATGGGGAGAGTTTCTGTTCTTTCCTGTGATGCCCACATCAGCCTGGAGGGATGGGCAGGGCAGGGGCTGCCACCCAGAGTTGACAGCTTAGGGAAGTGAAATGAGGGATTTGAAATGAGTTGCCCAGAGTCACAGCACTCAGAGTGATGGATCTGGGACAAGAATGTAGATGGTTTTCTGGGGACAGAGGTCCCTGAACGCCTGAGATCTCTAAATCATGGCCTGGACCCTGAACCAAGACCTCTTTTCACTCCCTTTCTCAACCCTCCTGCCCCAGGTCTCTTCAGGAAGGTGGATGCCTGGAGGTGGCTAAGTCCAGAGAAGAGCCTCAATCATTCAAACAGTAACCTCCAGCCCCTGGCCTTGCTTTGTGGTGAGCATGTGATCAGTGACTACCCCAAGGGACCAGAGGTCTGCCTGGCCCCCAAGGTGGCTCAGGACTCAGGATGTTCCGAGCCAACTGCCACTTAATGGCTGTGCCAGAAAAAAATTTCCTTCAACTGACCAACCCTGCATGAGCAGTTAATGGAAGTTAACTGAAAACGTGGCCACTGGGGCTGGTGCATCAGTGGTTTGATGCATTACGTCTATGACCCATCCATCTTGCTGACGGCTGACCTGAGCAGCAACCTGAGAGTGGACAGCACCTCGACGAAGGGCACTGAATGGCCCGGAAACCACCCTGGTGAGCAGGCCCTTAAGGTTAATGAGAGACAGGTAAGGTGGGCCCCGGGCCATGAGCAGGTGCTGGAGGAGGAGGACCGTGAGCAGGAAAGCAAGTGCCTCCGCCTGCTTGCAGGGGACAACCCAGATAGACCAAAAGCCAAGAGCACAAAACCATGTGACAGCTGAGACCAATGTCGGCTTTTTAGACCTTGAAGGCAAGCGTGTTGGTGTTACAGTGACAGAATTAGAACCTGGGGAAAGGTGACAGAGCTGATGAAAATTTGAAGGCGGAGGTTGCAGTGAGCCGAGATTGTGCCACTGCACTCCAGCCTGGACGACAGAGGGAGACCCCATCTCAAAAAACAAACAAACAAAAAAAAAAAAGAAAAGGAGAGTCCAGTGTGTTATGAGGAAAACCACAAGAGCATGCTACCTTACAAGACAGGTAAAAAACGTGTTCTGTGAAAGAAGGAGGAATTAACTGTTTTTTTGTTTTGTTTTTTT
>NW_012116822.1:157066-172927 GCF_000951035.1 Colobus angolensis palliatus | reverse complement strand
CGGAGCTTGCAGTGAGCTGAGATCCGGCCACTGCACTCCAGCCTGGGCGACAGAGCAAGACTCCGTCTCAAAAAAAAAAAAAGAAGAAGAAATAGATTTCAGAATGAAAAATTGTTACCTCTTGTATTCTCATTGAGAACAAATTCATATCTTAAGAACAGTTTACTTTTCAATCAAAATTCTAGTTTGATATTAGCGTACGTTTAACATTGTAGCTAATTTTAATAAGACCTTATAAACAAATCTATCCCAGTTTTGATTGGGATTAGAAATTATGAGGTTATAAAACATTTGTTTCACAAGTCTTTTACCACCCCATAACTTTTTCTGTTTTATAACTGTTTACATTCATTCAGTTGTATTTATGTTTTAAATTTTTCTTTAAAACAATCCCCAAAACTTTTAAACGAGGCAACATTGTTTCAAATCATGAAATAACTCATCATTGTTTGTAGCAGTCTCTGCATTCAGCCTGCTCTAATATTTGGTTTCAAGTTTAGATGTCTCTATTCAGAAGACTGGCCTGTAATCTCCCTCTCGTGGGCTGTCTCATACCACACTTGGTATCAAGATTCTCCGGATCTGGTGAAGGCAGTGTTGCTGTGTTCCTTCTGGATCTATTCTATGGAAAAGTGTGCATAAACTTGGCATGGGAAACGGAACATTTTCCTAAATAGAGGAAAATGTTTAAGGCAAAAATCTTGATAGAAAAATCAAGAATACAAATTGAGTCGTAAAACTCTAAAATTTATACATCTATAGACAAACTGGAGTTGGGGAAATAAAAAAAAAAATCAGGGAGACATCTGAAGTCCAAGCGGCTGATCTGAAGAAACTGCAGTGTGAAGAGGGAAGTGAGCACACCTTGAGAAGAGTAGCGAAGGTCGCCTCCCATCGTGATCGCTGGTCTCCTCGCTCTGCACAGTGTCAAACGGCAGTTCACAGAGTGGCAGCCGGGACAGAGGCAGGACCTTCATCATGAGATGACAGCAGGTGCACTCAGGGTGCTACGGCCGTAGACAAGGGCTCCATCTTCAGACGACCTCAGTGACAGGTCACTATAGAATGTTCAAATGAACACGTGCCACACTATGGGGTCCAGCTGCTTCTATCTAGACCAACATCTTTTGGTTGCAAATTCTACATTCTTTTTAAAAGCCAGCATTTCTCATGAGGAAAATGCTCTCTGCCATGCAGTCTGTCCCTGAAGCTGTCACCTACAGATGCCATCTTGAATCAGGGCTTAGTTGATAATGAACTCTTTTTTTTTTTTTTTTTTTTTTTCTGGAGTGCAATGGCCGGATCTCAGCTCACTGCAAGCTCCGCCTCCTGGGTTTAGCCATTCTCCTGCCTCAGCCTCCCGAGTAGCTGGGACTACAGGCGCCCGCCACCTCGCCCGGCTAGTTTTTTGTGTTTTTTTTTTAGTAGAGACGGGGTTTCACTGTGTTAGCCAGGATGGTCTCGATCTCCTGACCTCGTGATCCGCCCGTCTCGGCCTCCCAAAGTGCTGGGATTACAGGCTTGAGCCACCGCGCCCGGCCGATAATGAACGCTTACATTTGCTCATCAAGAAATTCTGCAATTCATCTATAGTTTCCATGGTGAGATCTGCATATCATAATGCAAATAAAGTGGAAAGAAGCCAAGATAAATAAAATTCCCATCTTAGACAAAGAAAGAAGACTCTACCTGGTGAAGAGCTAGGGTCACCTCCGGAAACATCTCACTAGTCGTCGTTGCTAGGAAACGTAAGAGTCTCTGGCAGCCATGGGAGCTGCTGAAGGACCTCTGGCAGCCTTGGGTGCTGAGGAACAGGGCTGGCATGTGTGGAGGAGACAGGCGAGAGCACAAACCAAGCTGCTGCTGGGCCACCCTCCTTGGTGGTAAAGGAGGCAGAGGAGACCATCAGGAGAGCCCTGGGAGACAGAGCCTTGGGTCTCTGGCTAAGCCACCCTCATCACTGTGAAGTACGCAGTCTGTTCACACAGGCAGCACACAAATGCACGGCATCACTCCAGAACAGGGTCTCCTCACAAAAAGAGGCCTGGTAAATATCCTTTTTTGTAAAAATGTTACTACGTCATCTAACTTTCCTAAAAATACCTATGCTCCTACTGCAGTTATTTTAATGGACTTTAAAATACAGTGAGCTACACACAATATTTACTATTTTAATCTTTAATTTCACGATCCAGGAGCAGACAGGACTATAACAGCAGACAGAGAGGGGAGCCCAGGCACTTCCCCCTGACCCTGAATCAGAATCCACATAGGAACCTGAAAATGTGTGGGACTCAGCAGACTGCGGAGGGTGAGCAGGAAGCCTTTTCACACTTCTGGTCTGTCTCAGCGCTCGGCTGTGTGTACTAGAACATCACTGGGGCCCCAAGATGGACTGCCCGGGGCTGAGCTCTGGGATGAGAAGGAACAAGGAGGACACGACCCCTACCCTCACAGTGACCAGCCATGGCTAGGATCCCTCCACCCATGGATGGCAGGTCACAGCCTTTGGCACTGATAATTCCAAGCCTATCTCAGAGAAACAAGCAAAGTGATGTCTTATGGGTCACAAGGGAGATTTGCAAGGAACAACTGGCCTCTGGGGCAGACCCTCCCTTTCCTTAGCTCATCCTACACTGGAACTGGCTCCTCTCCCACCTCTGCTGCAACTAGTGTGAAGCAGCTGCACTGGCCAGGAGCTGTGAGGCTGTTGGAACCCCCGAAAGAGTCCCGCTCTGGGCAGGGGTCGCCGCGAGGGACCACTCAACACCGAAATCACAGCAGAGAGACACTTTTATTTCTAGTGCGCTAGGGTCCCCCGTGCACAAAGATGGCCAAGGGAACCCCGAGCGTTGGTGACAAGCTGCTTATAAAGGCAAAACACCACAAATTCGAACAAGGCGCGAAATTCAAACAAAGCTTTAGGGCGCGAGATGACTGGGGCTTGTATGCATGGGGGGTTTTCCTGGAATTGCTTTTCTGTTTGAATTCCGGGAACATTGGGTGTTTTTCTCAATTACCCATGGCCACCTATCACCCATGGCCACCTGGTGTTGGGTGTTTTCCTCAATCATCCATGGCCACCTGGTGTTGTTTTTCTTATTCCATGGCCTATTTCAAGGCTCCCTCCAGTTAAATAGGATTCTGGCCAACACACACCAGCCCCATGCACACAATGCCACCCTACGTAGAGAACGCGGCAGCTCCCAGGGACTGCAGAATGTGCCCATCTCTCCTTATCTGGAGCAACCACTTCTCCCACCACAGCCTGGGTCCTCAGTCACAATAGGAAGTTCAACTCCGGCTGCCTGTCTACAGGAAAGCCAGCGAGACGGTGGCACATTCCTCATCATCTGGATTATTCGTCCACATGGGAGGGACTGCCCCACATATACCGTTCTCCTTGACTCCTGAAGCTTCCTGTAATAACAGAAAGCATATTGCTGTGATCATCAGGCTATGCTGTGTCCTGTGTACCCAGGTCTTTGCTTCACTTGGTGACATTAGAAAACCAGATGAAAAACTGTTAAAGTCTAAGGAACACAAAAGAACAGGACAAACCGCCTCACGCTACAGACACAATTTCCTTGAAGTATGTTTCCTCCAAGTCCATGTGGCTTGGCAATTAAGTAATTTTGTTCCAAGGAAAGAATCAAGCTGCTAAGGAAAAGGCTCACTGCCACACAGTGCTTGGCTGATGCTGTCATTTTATCCTGCTATTTAAAATCAAGCCTCACTGGGAAACAGGCTCTCACTCAGAATTCACCTGACCAAGGACACTGTGTAAGTCGTCTATAATACATACAGTCAGATTCTCATCTCGCAGGCTCATTCAGAAAAATAAAGCTAGGAAAGCAACTGTATTCCTCAGACAAATGCAGGGGTCTGATCTTCAGTTTCCATGGGGCCTCCTTTTTCTTCTCCCTGAGGTGTTCCTCCATTGGAATCTAGGAAGATAACGTGTGACCATCAGCAGGTGCAGGAAGGAGCAGGGAAGAACAGCTTTCTGGCCCCAGGCCGCCTCAGCAAGTAAAATAGCCCATCTTGAACAGGGCACAGCACCCAGGGCAGGCTGGACTTCCCTGCAGCCTCTCAGGGCTCCTGCCTCCTGATCGGACCTGAGCTCACTTGCCCTCCCTTCCTGAGTCCTTCCAAGGTCATTTCCTTCCTAGAATCCATCTGTGGTGCGTCTGTGTGTATCTGTCATTCTAGAATATTTTATACTTGGTAAAAAGAAACCATTGTTTAAGAGAACATTTCATTCTAGCCAAAATATTCTATATATTCACTAATCTTTTGTTTTAAAGACAATAAAACAAACCTTTGAAAATACTAAGTTATCTTCTCATTTAAAGATAACTCCTACTTAGTAAGTGCTATCTGTCCTGGCACTCAGCCTTCTCAATGCAGTGTGTGTGTGTGTGTGTGTTGGGAGTCCGTTGCTCCTCACATGCACAGGGGCTCTGACACTGGGACAGCCCATCATGGGGGCAGCAGGTGAGGGTGCGGACCCTCCCCAACCCAGCCTAGCAGGGGAGATGGGTGGTAGGCTAACACCCAAGTTGTTCCTTGAAACCATATTCAGTGCTGGGTCTTCACTGTGTTTACTCCTCAACTAAAGCATTTATTTTTCCTCTTTAGTTTTTTTTTGAGAGACAGTCTCTGTCACCCAAGCTGGATTCTAGTAACATGATCTCTGCTCACTGGAACCTGCGCTTTCTGGGCTCCGGTGATCCTCCCCACTCAGCCTCCGAGGTAGCTGGGACTATAGGTGCACCACCACACACAGCTGATTTTTTTTTTTTTTTTTAATAGATACGGGGTTTCACCATGTTGCCTAGGCTGATCTCCACCTCCTGGACTCAAGCCATCCTCTTGCCTCAGCCTCCTGAAGTGCTAGTATTACAGGCGTGAGCCACCCACCTGGCCAACTGGAGCATTTCTGAGGCTTGTGATGGTCCTATTATTAAACACAATAGAGCACGTCCCTGATTATTCTCTGCTTTTGACCACGAAATGAGCAATGACCCCACCACTGCTGCCGACAGCCTGTGAGCTCTCTGTGTGTTTCACATTAACGATCACACCTAAGTCCACTGGAAAATGTGACTATTCCTACCCTGGGTTAGGGAATCTTTGAGACCTCCCTACGCTCAGTGTTTGGGGCCTCTCTAGGCTCTCATCCTTCCACATCAGACAGATGCTGGAATTCCCTGGCATGACGAGTTATACCAGGGCTGGCTGGTGAGTGCACAACAGTAGCCCATTGCATCAACCCTCCATCCATTCCTGAGTTCACATTCGCCTCTTCCATTTAGGAGATCGAGAGCCTGGGAAACTCATCTCTGCACCATCTCTCAGCAGTGTGGATGTCCCTTCAGGGACAGCTGTGGTGGAAGATCAATGGGTTAATTATGTGAAGTGTGCAGTGGTGATGCAATTTTTTAGGAAAAGTGCTCCCTGGGTTGTGTTCTGCACAGGGAAACATGCTTTCTGGGGAAATGCACATGCACTCCCAAGACATTCCCAATCACTCCTCCCCACCCTGATGCACACCACACTATTCCATCTGCATAACAGTCTTGTCTACCTCCCCACCCCGATGCACACCACACTATTCCATCTACATGACAATCCTGCCTCCCTCCCCACCCCGATGCACACCACACTATTCCACCTACTTGACAATCCTGCCTCCCTAGACTCCAGTGGATGGTCACAGTTCTTTATTGGACTCAGTGTTTTTTATACCGAACTGTCCAAACCTCATTTCTGTCAGGAAGCTCAAACTGAAGTGGCTCTCCAGCAAAAGCAGGCTAGGAAGTGCTACCTTTGGCAACACTAAAGACCTCTCCTTAGAAAGCAGCGCTTCCAGAACACATACCTTTTTCTTTGGCGCATTTGTCGGCCTGCATTTACAGAAAGCCACTGTGAGCTTCAGACTATCCTGTGTCCTGTGTGCACAGGTCTTTTCTTCACTTGGTGACATCAGAAAACCAGATGGGAAATCGTGTTTCAAAGGAACACAGAAGAACAGAAGGAACCGACTCATGCTAAAGTTTTTCCTGGAGGATGTTTCCTCTCAAGGTCATGTTGCTTGGCAGTTAAGTGATTTTGCCCCAAGGGGAGAATCAAGCTGCTAAGGGAAAAGCTTACTGCCACTCAGTGTGTGGCTGATGCTGTCATTTTCTCCTGCTGCCTTAAGTCAAGCCTCAGTGGGGAACAGATGCTCATTCAGAATTTCCCCCACCAACAACACCGTACAAGTCACCTATGATACATATGATCATATCTAAAGAAAGTAACTTTCTCTCAGATAAAACCAGGTGGCCTGACCTTCAAATGCCATGGGCATCCTCATCTGAGCTCACTGGCGAGGCCTTCCAGGGGATCCTCAGCAGGAACTAGGAGAACACAGAGTGGCCGTGAGCACCTTGGCGGTGTTGCCCATCAACAATTCAGAGCCACTGGTTGACATGGGTGTGGGCCACTCCACACTTCACTCGACCTGGGTGGAGAAACCAACTCCAGTGAAACATGTAATTTTCTTTAAGACTGGAAGGATCTATTTCTATGTTTACTCAAAGAAGCAGTAAACTTCTTCCAAGGGAGAATTTGGCTACTTTCAGCCTCATGGGGGAAGTGTGAAGGGGGTGCCCTTGACCCCTCTACACAGGAGAAGTGCGATGTGCTACTGGTAGCCTAGGAGAACCAGCAGCAGAGAGGAACTGGAGCCCCAGAGAAGCCAATTCTTCCACCAAAGAAATGATGCCCAGGATCACATTCACCCCTAACAAGGGGAAGTCATGGACCTATGCTGGGAGGATGGCTATGAACAAACACCTCAACGACCCCAATATGGATGACTCTTGACAGACATCTGGACTCACCCCAATGAAGACCACTGGGAACTGGGCTAATCCCACTGAGGATGATTAACACCTGGGCTGAGCCCCCCTGGGGACAACGTCAGTTGGACACAATGAGGATGTCTATGAGAACTTGGGTGTTCTCAGAAGAGGACGGCTATGAACACATGGCCTGGGCCCACTGAAAACTGCTGCTAGGCTGGGCCCAGGAGGCAGCTTTGAACAGATGGACCGATCAGGACAAGGATAGCTGTGAATACTTGGGCGGGCTGGCCCATATGAAAAGGGTTATTAACTTCTGGGCTGGTCCCCAATTAGGACATATGAGAAAACCTGGACTTCCCCAAGTAATGATTGCAACGAACAACTGGGCTCAGTCCGATGAGGATAGTTGTGAACACCTGTGCTGTGCTCAATGAGGATGACTGTGTACAATGGGGTCTGGCCAATGACAGGGGTGTGTGTGCGTGTGTGTGTATGTGTGTGTGTGTGTGTGTGTGTGTGTGTGTGTGTGTGTGAACAACAAGACTGTTTATTTCACCTGGGTGCAGGCGGGCTGAGTACGAAAAAAGGAGTCAGCAAAGGGTGGTGGGATTATCATTAGTTCTTATAGGTTTTGGAATAGGCAGTAGAGTTAAAAGCAATGTTTTGGGGGCAGGGGGTGGATCTCACAAAGTACATTCTCAAGTGTGGGGAAAATTACAAAGAACCTTCTTAAGGGTGGGGGAGATCATAAAGAACCTTCTTAAAGGTGGCGGAAATTGCAAAGTACATTGATCAGTTAGGTGGGGCAGAAATAAATCACAACAGTGAAATGTCATCAGTTAAGGCTATTTTTACTTCTTTTGTGCATCTTCAGTTGCTTCAGGCCATCTGGATGTATATGTGCAGGTCACAGGGGATATGATGGCTTAGCTTGGGCTCAGAGGCCTGACATTTCTGTCTTTTTATATTACTAAGAAAAATAAAACAAAATAGTGGTAAAGTGTTGGGGTGGTGAAAATTCTGGGGGGTGGTATGGAGAGATAATGTGCAATGTTTCTCAGGGCTGCTTCGAGCGGGATTAGGGGTAGCACGGGAACCTACGGTGCGAGAGATTCAACTGAAGAAAGATTTTGGGGTAAGGGGTGATACTGTGGGGTTGTTAGAAGGAGCATTTGTCGTACAGAATTACTGGTGATGGCCTGGATGTGGTTTTGTATGAACTGAGAAACTAAACGAAAGACACAAGTTCCGAATAAAGTAAGAGGAGGAGAAATATAGGTATTAAAGGACTAAGAATTGGGAGTACCCAGGACATCCAATTAGAGAGTGTCCAAGGGGGTTCAACGTTATTGTTTGCTTGACTGGCGAGTTTTTGGGCTCTATCCTTGAGTTTTATGTTGTCATGTAACAGGCCAGAATGATTTAGGTAAAAACAACACTCGTCATTTAAAAATATACGGAGTCCTCTTTTTTCAGCAGTAAGTCAAGGCCTCGGCAATTTTGGAAGAATTTTTTTGTTAAAGGAGGATTAGAAACGGCTAGGAAAGAGTAAGTTTGATAGTGTGGTGGAGATGGCTGGGGAAAAGTAGAGGGTGGCATAGGAACGGGAACCAGAATAAGAGTAAGTATAAAAGTAAAGAATAGGACTTCATCAGGGTGAAAGTATTGGAGGGTACCTTGCCACTGAAGATCTTCTATCCACTTCAAGAAAGTCTTAAGGGTGGCAGACTGAGGTAAAACCAGGAGCCACTAAATACCAAGAGCCTGAGAAACTGCTTGGGTGATTTGACTAATAAAGGCCAGTCTGTTATTGGACTGTATAGAGGTGGGACGGCCAAACCGAGGAATTATGTCTGACAGAAGGGAAGAAATGACCATGGCGGCCTTCTCAGACCCTGTGGGAAAGGCCTCTACCCATCCAGTGAAAGTGTCTACCCAGACCAAGAGGTATTTTAGTTTCCTGACTGGAGGCATGTGAGTAAAGTCAATTTGCCAGTTCTGGGCGGGGACAAATCCCTGAGCTTGATGTGTAGGGAAGGGAGGGGGCTCAGTAATTCTTGAGAAGTAGAAGAACAGCAGATGGCACACTGAGAAGTTATCTCCTTGAGGACAGATTTCCACGATGGAAAGGAAATGAGAGGTTCTAAGAGGTGGGCCAGCGGCTTGTAACCTACATGGAAAAGGTTATGAAATGATGACAGAATAGAATGGGTCTGTGAGACTGGAAGGAGATATCTTCTTTGGTCCAAGAACTATTTGCCTTGTGCAGGAAGAGATAGGTGGAGTTTCAGTGAGGGAGTAGGTGGGAGTGGCCAAGTGAGAAGGAGAAAAACTGCCCTGAGGGACAGAAGTTGGAAAGCTTGCTGCTGTTTTTGCTATCTTATCAGCATAAGCATTGTCCTGAGTGATGGGATCTGATGCCTTTTGATGGCCTTTGCAATGAATGATTCGAGCTTTCTTTGGAAATGAAGCGGCCTTGAAAAGTTTTTATTAAAGAGGCATTAATGATGAAGGACTCTTGCATAGTGAGGAAACTTCTTTCTGCCTGTATAACAGCACGGTGGTGCAGGATATAGAAGGCGTAGTCAGTATAAATATTGACGCATAGTCCTTTTGCACGAGTGAGGGCTCCAGTTAAGGCAATGAGTTCGGCTTGCTGAGAGGTAGTGGAGGGGGCAGAGCGGTGGCCTCGACAGATGTGGAAGATACTGTAGCATAGCCTGCCTTTGCTGGTGAGTGGCGATTAGGCCTGGTGGAACTGCCATCAATAAACCAATTGTGATCAGGGTGAGGAACAGTAAAGAAGGAAACATAGGGAAACAGAGTGAATGCCAGGTGGATCAGAGAGATAACAGTCAAGGAGGTCAGGTGTGGTATCAGGAATAATGTGGGGGCCAGCCTAAAACAGCAAGGTCAAGTTGTTTGGACAGAAAGGCTACAGGGCACGGTCCCGGCTCTTGTGTAACAATTCCGACCACACAGCCCTGCAGCTTCGGCTGTGTGTGATGAAAAAGGGTTGGGATGAGTTAGGGAGAGCTAGTGTGGGGGCAGCTTCTAGGGCTGTTTTTAAGAAATGGAAAGAGAAGTGAGGAAAGGATTTAAGATCAATGGGGTCAGCTAGGTTTCCTTTTGTGAGTTTATATAATGGTTTTGTTAGGACAGCAAAACCAAGTATCCAAAGGCGAAAGTATCCAACCATGCCTAAGAAGAAAGGGAGTTGTTTTGTAGAAAAAAGGTGTTGGGGTTTAAGAGATTGGTTGGACATGATCGGCAGGGAGAGCATGGGGTTCTTATGTAGAATTATGCCAAGGTAGGTGACG
Organism: Colobus angolensis palliatus; assembly: GCF_000951035.1. Classification (NCBI taxonomy): domain Eukaryota; kingdom Metazoa; phylum Chordata; class Mammalia; order Primates; family Cercopithecidae; genus Colobus; species Colobus angolensis. Next base: position 162,753 of record NW_012116822.1, on the reverse strand, counting down.
GATGGAGAAGAAATTTGAGCTTTGGAGGGGAATATCCAATATCCCTTGAAGAATAAATGTTGAAGGAGCAGAGGGTGTCTTGTTGAGAAGATTCAAAGGATGAGCTACAAAGTACAAAGTCTTTGACTACAAAGTCTTTGACTATAAAGTCATCAATATATTGAATAAGGTGAGAAGCAGAGGGGTGGAAAGAAAGTAAATCATGGGAAAGAGCTTGGAGGCTGAAGTAATGAGGGCTGTCCCTGAAGCCTTGCAGCAGTAGAGCCCAGGTAAGCTGCTGGGACTGATGGGTGTCAGGGTCAGTCTGGGGTAAAAGCAGAGAGGCTGGGACGAGGGGTGCAGGGGGATAGTGACAAAAGCATCTTTAAGATCAAGAACTGAATAGTGAGTTGTGGAGGAAGGTACTGAGGACGTTAAGAGTGTACGAGTTGGGCACTACAGGGTGGATAGGCAAAACAATTTGGTTGAAAAGGTGCAGATCCTTAACTAACCTGTAAGACTTGTCTGGTTTTTAGACAGGTAAAATGGGAGAATTGTAAGGAGAGTTTATAGGTTTTAGAAGGCCATGCTGTAACAGGTGAGTGATAACAGGCTTTAATCCTTTTAAAGTGTGTTGTGGGATGGGATATTGGCATCCAGTGGGGTATGGGTAATTCGGTTTTAATGAGATAGTAAGGGGTACGTGATCGGTCGCCAAGGAGGGAGTAGAGGTGTCCCATACCTGTGGGTTAAGGTGGGGAGATACAAGGGGAGGATGCGAAGAAGGCTTTGACCTGGGGGAAAAGGCAGCAATGAGGTGTGGCTGTAGCCCAGGAATAGTCAGGGAAGCAGATAATTTAGTTAAAATGCCTCAACCTAATAAGGGAGCTGGGCAGGTGGGATAACTAAAAAAGAGTGCTTAAAAGAGTATTGTCCAAGTTGGCACCAGAGTTGGGGAGTTTTAAGGGGTTTAGAAGCCTGGCCGTCAATACCCACAACAGTTATGGAGGCAAAGGAAACAGACCCTGGAAAAGAAGGTAATATGGAGTGGGTAGCCTCTGTATTGATTAAGAAGGGGACGGACTTACCCTCCACTGTAAGAGTTATCCAAAGCATCTGTGATGGTCCGGGAGGCTTCCAAGACAATGGGGCAGTGTCAGTCTTCAGCTGCTAAGCTGAGAAGGTGTGGGAAGGAGTCAGTTAGAGAGCCTTGGGCCAGAGTTCCAAGGGCTCTGGGAGGGGGTGCCGGGCGAGTTGGACAGTCTGATTTCCAGTGGGGTCCCGCACAGATGGGACACGGCTTAGGAGGAATCCCGGGCTGCGGGCATTCCTTGGCCCAGTGGCCAGATTTCTGGCACTTGTAGCAAGCTCCTGGGGGATAAGGTTCTGAAGGAACCCCTGACAGCGGCCAATGACAGCTTTGACAAACTTAGTAGGCACCAGTGAGGAAGGGTGTGAAAGCATGAGCTACTCCCGGTAATTAAAGCATTGCAGACCTTGGCTTGGCCCAGTGAGACTGAATGTGAATATCTGGCCTGGGGCGAAGGAGGATAGCTGTGAACACCTGTGCCCGGACCAATGAGGATGGCTGTGAATACCTGGGCTGGGCCCAAGGGGACAGCTTGGAATAACTGGGATGGGCCCAGAACATATGGCTATCAACACCTGGGCTGACCCCAATGTGAACAGCTAGAAACATCTGGTGTGTGCTCAGGAGGACAGTTCTGTTCATTTTGGCTGAGCCGAATGAGAACAGCTGTGAACATCTGCACCGTGCCTAATTAAGACGATGGTGAACAGATGGGCTGTCCCCATGGGGGACATCTGGGAAGCCCTGGCCTGGGACCATGGAAACTGCTGGAACCAACTGGGAGAAGTCCTGTGAGGAAAGCAATGAACACCAGGGCTGGGCCCAGTATGGATGGCTGTCATTACCTGGGATGGCCTCTATGAGGGTGGCTGGAACCAATTAGCACACGTGTGAACAAACTAGCTGGCTGGATCAGGACAGCTGTGAACATCTGGGCTGGCTGTCACGTGAAGGACAGAGAACTCCGTGGCTGGCTTAGATGAGGACCACTGTGAACACCGGTTCAGGCTTGGATGAAGACAGCTGGGAAACCCTGGGCTGGACATAATCAAGATGGCGATGAACAGGTGGCCTCGGGCCAATGAAAATATGAAAATGGCTCTTACCCTAGGCTTCATGTCATTGAGAGGAAGTGTGAACATGTCATTGAGAGGGCTTGCTTTGATACTGATAGCTATGAAAAACTGTTGCTATAAAGAGCTGAGCTCACACAAATGAGGGAGGCTGTGAACACCTGGGCTGACCTGGATGGGGATGACTGTGAACACATAGCCTGGGCCCAGTGAGGACAAGTACTAACACCTGGGCTAGATATCAAGGAGGACAGCTGTGAACGCCTTGGCTGGGCTCCATAAGGACAACTTGGGAGTGTTTGGGCTCGGCCCTAAGTAAATAGCTGTGAACCCCTGAGCTGGGCCCAGTGAGGGCTGCCATGAAAACCTGGGCAGGGCCAGCGAGGACAGCTGTGAACATCTGGCCTGGGTCCAAAGAGAACAGCTGAGAACACTTGGGCTAAGCCAGTAAGGACAGCTGTGGCACCAGGGATGATTGCCATGTAGACAGCTGTAAACACTGTGGCTGGTCGCATGAGCACAGCTATGAATGTCTAGTCTGGGCCCAGTAAAGACAGCCAAAAACACCTGCCCTGGTTTCAGTGAGAGCCACTGTGAGCGACTGAGCCTGCCCCCATGAGGATGCCTATGAACAGCTGGCTGGGCCCAAGACGAATGGCTCTCGACACCTAAACCCACCCCGAGAAAGATGCTGTGAACAACTGGGCTAACCCCACTGAGGACGACTATTAACACCTGGGCTGGGTCCAAGTGAGGGTGACTTCGGCTGGACCCGGAAAGGACAGCTGTGAACGCCTTGGCTTTCTCTGATGAAGACGGCTATGAACCCATGGCCTGGGCCCAACGTGCAAAGCTGTGAACACCTGCGTTGGTCCCAGTGAGGGAAGCTGGGAAAACCTGGGCTGGGCCCAGTGGAAGCAGCAGTGAACAACCAGGCTGGCCACAAGAGGACAGCACACGGAAACGGATCATGATGAGGACGGCCGTGAATGCCTGGAAACAAAGCTACCTGAAGTCATTGCACTTCATTTTCATAAAGGGAGTACTATTTCATCTGTTCACAGCAAAAACTGGCAGAATCATCATGCTCTGGCTTTTATGAAGCTGATCCCCATGAGTAGAAAAATCCTACGAAGCTGAACTCAGAGATAACTGTTTAAAAAGCTGACTCCAATGGTTCACATTAATGAGCTCTTGTAAAGAGCCTTCTGGATAGAGCATTCCATCTGATGTCTTTCCTGAAAAAAAAAAGGGGCGGCTCTGGGCAGAAAGGGGCAGAAGAAAGTGGAAGTCCACGCCTGGGCTCGCATGCCAGCTGTAGCTGACCCCTGGCTAGGGCACTGCAAAGCCAACCTAACCTGTGTTTCCTTTCAGACCCCAGCCCCCCAGCAGGCTGGCTCCTTCTCTGGAAGCTTCCTCCCTGCTCTGGGAATGACACTTCATGGATTCATCTGTTTGCCATTTTCCAGATGACATCACACTCAATTTTTTTTCTTTTTTTGCCTTTCTCTCCCTCTGTTCACCTCTCGCCTCTTAAAATCCTGTTTGTCCCACTTCCCTGTCCTTTGGAAAAGTAGTAACACCCGCCGATGACCATCCTCTGCAGTCCCCAGACTCCCTTTCCCTGTCATCATTAATAAAGGTGACACCGCAGCTTGGCGTGAATGCAGGTCCTCCCTGACACGCCCTACTCCCCCATCTCTTGGAGCGTCTAGTTCCCTGACTGCAAAACCCCTGCCTTTGAAGGTTTCTTCCTGCACCCAGCTCCCGTATCTATATTCTGAGTCACACTCAAAGAAAAATCAAGTGACACAGTGAAAAATGCCATTCGGAGAGCTGGCCTGATGGAGCCCAGACATCAGATCAACTTATTAAAGCCCCATATCTATTAATTCCACCTAGAAAAAAAAGATGTCAAAGTTGTTTGGACTGATTTGTTCCTCAAAATCTCCCCTGACTGTCACCCTGGCAGGGCCAGAGAAATCCCAGCAAAAGTCTAATCAAAGTTAAAGCTCAGAGTTGGAGAGCTGATGGGGTGGATGCTTCTTGGGAACGATCCTGCAAGCCAGCCTCCCTGCCGCACAGATGGGGAAACCCTGGACCAGAGGGGTTAGGTGGTTTCCCCACAGTCACATTACAACCCAGGCACGTGATCACTGTGTTGAGTTGACTTTATCACCCTCCACCACCTTCAAACAGCAGTCCCCTGAACCTCCAAGTTTCCCACAAAGGGATTGTTCTCTCCCAGCCTTATTTTGCCAGAGGGCTGTCCAGGTGCCCAAGATAAATGAACCTTAAGGCTGATATTTGAAAAATACATTCTTATTTTTCTGACCAAATAGGTTTCCAGATTTGGGGCATAACAAACCATTCAGCAATTATTTTATCTTTCAAAACAAATGGAATGCATGTCCCTATTACCACTATTCATTGCCGCTTTGTCCATCACATTCTGTGCACAGCATCCAAATCTGGTTAGGAACATCAAATTAAAAACCAAATGACTGATCACTGAAATCACTCTGCATAATGAAAATTGTCTGGATGTGGCTTTAAGGAGCCTCAGGGCAGGAACAGGGTGGGACATGTGAGGCTTCACTTTCTTTTTTTATTTTTTTTTGAGACGGAGTCTCACTCTGTCACCCAGGCTGGAGTGCAGTGGCCGGATCTCAGCTCACTGCAAGCTCCACCTCCTGGGTTTACGCCATTCTCCTGCCTCAGCCTCCCAAGTAGCTGGGACTACAGGCGCCCACCACCTCGCCCGGCTAGTTTTTTGTATTTTTTAGTAGAGACGGGGTTTCACTGTGTTAGCCAGGATGGTCTCGATCTCCTGACCTCATGATCCTCCCCTCTCGGCCTCCCAAAGTGCTGGGATTACAGGCTTGAGCCACTGCGCCCGGCCGAGGCTTCACTTTCATCACTGTAGCCAGAGATCTTCAAAAGGGCAGACTGCAGGCCTCATGCAGCCCACAGAAATGTTTGGTTTGGCCAGCATCATGTTTCTAAAACATTTGAATTTGTTGTCAATATTTAAAAACCAGAAGAATTTGCATTAAATTTTGGATATTCAGTTTCTCTTGGACATTTGGAAGATCCAGCAATCCCAGTCTTTCCAAGGAGCTGCTCCATGGAGAGAGCAGGCCCTTTCTAGGCAGGCAAGGCCTGGCCTCATTCTAAGGTGACCAACTCATCTTGGTCAGCTGGAGGACGTTTCCTGGGAAACCCCTCAGTCCTAGGTACCAGGACAGTTGGTCACCCCACCTAGTTCTCTCACTGATGTTATCTGCCTGAAACCTGTGGACACTGCACGTGTGACCTCTTCCCTACAGCCTCCGCCACTCCCCTCCAGGGAATGCCTCTGCAGAACGACATGCAAAGCTGTCCGCTCTGAGAATTCTCCCCATTCTCCTACATACCACCTACTCTCAACTTCTCTTCACTCCTTGGCATTTGCAAAAGCCATGGATGCTGACACAAATGAAGTCCAATTTTTTTTTTTTTTTTTGAGATGGAGTCTTACTCTGTCACCCAAGCTGGAGTGCAGT
>NW_012116822.1:145883-156299 GCF_000951035.1 Colobus angolensis palliatus | reverse complement strand
CTGACCGCCAGTGTTTCTTCTGCCTGTAACGTGGTATCTTAATCCTACGTTGATGTGTCTGCCCCAGTGGCCCTGGAGATACTCAAGGGCAGCAACCTTCTTCCCAATCCTGTATCCTCGATGCCTGCAACATAGAAAGCACTCAGTAAAAATATACCAAGGAGGGGAGTGCTGGACTCCCATCAAAGAGGTTAAGAGGACTGCCTTATTTGCTGTGGTTTTAAAGGACAAAGATCTTCTCAGCTGTCCCAGTGCTCACAGGGATGCTGAAGCTTAGCCGAGTGCCCTGAGCCGTATGACAAGCTGAAACAGCCAGTCTACAATTGGGGTCAAGTTCTAATTCTTTCGGCCATTGATCATGAGATTACAAACTGTTGGCAGAGTTGGGGTTTTTTCTGGTAAGTAAAGAGGATTCTAGGAAGATTTTCTCTCCTTCAAGCTTCAGGCATACGCATCCAGCATCCAACTTCCTCCTGGACATTTCCACCCCATGGGCGGCTCGTATTAACATGTCAACATGATCCTTCCCCTCTCAGACTTTTCTTCCTCATTCCCGTGCTCCTTCTCAGAACCAGCCACTTTGGCCAGGGCAGAAATCCAGCCATAGTCCTTTGTTCCACCCTTTCTTTTGCTCCTCCCACATTCAATAAATCACTAAGCCCTGGGGATTTAGAAATTTGTCTTGAAATTAAAAAAAAAAAATCTTGAATTTATTCATTTCTCTCCCCACACTCTTACTGCACTGATTGACACTACTGTCATGACTACCTGGATGATTGCAGCAGCCTCCTAAATGCACCCCCTGCCTCCCACTCCGGCCCCTCTAATCGATTCTCCCTGTTGCAGTCAGTGTCTCTACAATGGAAATGAGACTAAGTCTCACTCCTACTTAAATGGATCCCATTTACTCATAGAGTCAAAATTCAAACCTCTTAGCATGGTGTTCAGTTCCCTGCATGACCTGGTCCTTCTTCTCTTTCAGCCTCATTTCTTCCACTCTTCCTACTCTTCCCTTTAAATTTTACCATCCGGCCACACAGAACTTGTACAAATTCCCCTCCAATCTGCACATCCAAATCATATTCTGATCACCACTGACAGCCTGACCACATGCTGTTCCCTTTACCAGAAGCATTGTTCTCCATCTGAGCCAACACACACATCTACCTACCTTTTAACGACTGACCTAGTCACCTCTGCTGAACTTCTGGGCCCGTATTTGAAATCACTTCATTTGGAAAAGCTTCTGGGATTTCCTCCATCCCTAGCAGGGATGGGGGCCCTCTTCTGAGCTCTCATGTCCCTGTGCATATCACTTTCATGGCACTGATGGCGGTTTTCAGGAACTCACCTTATCTGTTGACCTCAGGACTCGGAAGGCAGAGACTGGCTCAGTGTCCTACTTTCTCCTTATCTCTTTATCCCCAGCACCTGCACAGTGCCTGACACACAGGAGTTACTTCACCATTGCTTGCTCAATGAATGGATATAAAGTACGATCTCGGAAGATTCAGCGGGACATAGACTGGGAAAGTGTATCTACGTAGCATGTGTTCATTTAAGTTCAATTTGATGGGACATGGATTGGTGAAGGGCTGTCTTTAATCGAGTAAGTTCCTCAAAAAAAATTAGACAAACCTGGTCTGTATGGAAAGTGACTTCCTCATCGCATGATGGCTTGAGCCTGAGCAGAAACGGCAACAGCTTGTGGAGTACTGGCCATTCTTGCCGGCCGCATTTTCCATGGACATAGTAGGAAACAACACTGGTCCCAGAGTGAGGAGCCCACAGTCTCAGCTCCGTCCTGCCACCTGTTGTCCCTGTGTCCCAGGATGGGTTGCTTTTCCTGTCTGGTCCTCACATGTAATATAAGAGTATGGAGCCAGCTCCTATGCTGAGTGTGGTGATTTGAATTCACCCACAGCTGAATTTGCATCCCAGCTTCTCCAATTACTGCTGTGCAGGCCTCTGTAAGTAATGCTGACTTCATGGGGATCGTACATAGATTAAATGTGATTACATTCCTTAAGTGGATAATGCCACTCTGCTCACAGAATAAGTGCTCAACAAATGGTTACACTGAAGCATACCAGCTCACCATAGGGCTAAGTTATCAATGGATTATATGGTAAAGCTACACAGGCATAGCTAAGATTTGGGGCTGTTTAACTCTGAGTCATGCCTTTTCCTTGACCCCCCCCCAACAAAAAAAAAATCTTTTTGTACACATTTGCAGCCCATTCTATCTTTGTAATGAAGCAACCAACCTGTTGGGAAAAAGCTGGTGAGTACTGGGAGAAGCTGAAGTAGGGCTTGCACGTAAGACTCCAGGGCTCAGGGCATAAAACCCCTTGTGGCCTTTAGAATGTGTCTGGACTTGCTGGCTCCTTGCTTCTTGCCCTCCTAAGCGCCTAGATCGATTGTATTCCCATTATCTCAAATAGTTGAACATATTCCGTATAAATGGGCAACTGCCACAGCTGTAGATCCTGCACCTGCTCTTTCAACCCCCACATTCTCACCACCTGTTTCTCTGTTTGATCAACCATAAATAGTCTGGGGTTCCTGAGCTCCGGGCCTTCGCAGCCTCCACACCCGCGACGGCCCCCTAGAACCTCACGTTTCTTTCCAATCAATAAGTTTCCTTTTTATTCCATGTTATCTTGAGTATATGAGATTTGAGCCAACTCACTTCCCAAAAGATGTGAGATGAATGACAGGCTGAAAAACAAGACGTATTAATATCATCAATAGCCTGGAAAGAGTTCATCTGCTACAAGCAGCAGAAACAGCACCTTTCAGGCACCATAACTAAGCAGATATAAATACCCAAGGATCTGTCTCTGAATTCTCTAACAGGTAAGAAAATAAAAGGTACCAAGGTACACAGTTTTTATCTTTTGACATGGAAGGCATAGTTTTCTGTAGGAACCACATTATTTTCTTCTCTGGAACTACACACTGGTGGAAATTTATCATGGGTCCTTATAAAAGAACTTAAGAGAGGCAGGGCAGACCTTGCCCTAATCAGTTTCACAAAAGCATAAAATGCTGCTCAACCTGACCCCTCCCTCATCTACCTTCGATAAAGACAATTCTTTGAGGGACTGATAGCCTGAGATCTGACACTCTGTCTCTGATGATCTAACTTTACATTGGTTAAATTTCATTTAACCTATTTACTCTTATCTGGACCTCAACAGAGACCAAACAAGCTGTTTGCACTCCTTCCAATTATTGCAGGCTCAGCTCTCTAAAATGCTTCTGTGTCCTCTTTTCCTGGCCAAACCTTTCCATCCTACTGTATTTCCTATTTTGCCCTCTGAGCATTCTACCTGGTCTCCACAGAACTACTTTCAGATCTTTCTGTATCTACAATTACTCTAAGGATGTGGAATAACTAGGATGGCACCTGTTAGTAAAGTATCTAGTCAAGGCCAAGTAACATACAGTCGGGGGCCTCAGAACTGGACAGACTCTAAGATCTTTAGTCCAACACTCACCCTTACGCATGATCCTCTCTGAAGCATTCCCAATAAAAGATCCAGTGACCTCTGCTTGCAAGATTCCACAGAGGGAGAAATCTCTACCTAATCAGAAATTCCCTCACCCTGTGGATTATCAGAATGGTTGGAAGGTTCTTCCTTATGCTGACCCATAAACTTGTTTTTAATAACATCAAGCCATCGCACCAGTTCTGCCTCTGCAGAATGATCTTCCGATTCCCCTAAAGTTGTTTGGATCTTCTGATTCCCTAGAGTTGTTTGAAATAGTACGTGCTTTTTTTTTTTTTTTTGAGATGGAGTCTCTGTCACCCAGGCTGGAGTGCAGTGGCGCGATCTCGGGTTCAAGCGATTCTCCTGCCTCTGCCTCCGAAGTAGCTGGGACGGGCTAATTTTTTCTATATTTAGTAGAGACTGGGGTTTCACCATGTTAGCCAGGATTGTCTTGATCTCCTGACCTCATGATCCGCCCGCCTCAGCCTCCCAAAGTGCTGGGATTACAGGCGTGAGCCACCATGCCTGGTCAGTTTGGGCTTTTTGTACATGATTTCTACTCATCAGAATATTCTGCCGCGCTACCTACATTTTCATATATTGTTTCTGCCCAGTCCTAGGCCTAAATATTTTTTTTTTTTGAGACAGAGTCTTGCTCTGTCGCCCAGGCTGGAGTGCAGTGGCCGGATCTCGGCTCACTGCAAGCTCCGCCTCCCGGGTTTACGCCATTCTCCTGTCTCAGCCTCCTGAGTAGCTGGGACTACAGGCGCCCGCCATCTCGCCCGGCTAGTTTTTTGTGTTTTTCAGTAGAGACGGGGTTTCACCGTGTAGGCCAGGATGGTCTCGATCTCCTGACCTCGTGATCCACCCATCTCAGCCTCCCAAAGTGCTGGGATTACAGGCTTGAGCCACCGTGCCCGGCCTAAATATTTTGTAAGTCAGTAATTTACTAATGGGAGCTGTTTGATTTGGATTCTAGGAATCTGCCTCATTCCTTAACCAACCATGAGTTGCTAAGGCTAATAAAACATTATCTTTCAGAGGAACAAAGCATACTAGATTTTCCCCCATTATCTTAAGTATTTTTGGCAAAACAGAGAAGCATGAAAAGCTGAGACCCCTTTGCCCTCAACCAATTATGAGGGTGACTGGGCAGCTGACGAATGACAGCCTCTCCTGTCTGAATGGCCTCTACTGCTGGACACTGCTGCACACCAGCTTCTTTCCTGGCATTAATTCTTTCTTAACAATCTTTGAGAGCTCCATGCCTAACACTGAATTTTAAAATGTGACATTGTTCCTATAAAATCAGTATTTAAACCACATTTTGTAAATTCATACCAAAAAAGAAACCCAGGGAAAAAAAGCACCCCCTTTGCCCTATTTTAATAAGAGGGAAAGGGAGCTGGGCTAAAGGGAACAGCTGCCCTTTCTGTGTATGGAAAGCTGTAATTTAAATATGCACACAAGCTTTTCAAGCAGAACACTCTAAACCATCGGCCCTGTTATTCGGATGATGGAATTTGCAGACTTCGTTTGCCCTCCTCTTGCTTTTTCCCACCTTTGGGGCTTTTCACTGTCCCCAGAAATCCAAGCTGAGAATCGCGAAAGGCAGCAAAGACCGTATCTAACAGACTCATAAGCTCCTTGTTAATACTAGTGCAGTAAAGTGTCAATGGGGTAGATACCTCTTTTTGCAAAACAAAGTTTCCAGGTTCCCTGTGTTCCATTCAGCCAGGCCCTCATTTCTCACCACAGGGCAGATAATCAAGTTGACAAAGACTGTGTTTTGTCCTTCTATGTCCATATGGACGTCACGTTTCACACCTGCACTCATGTCTGCTCGATTCTACAAAGGGAGAATACCCACTGAGTGAATTTTAAATGCTCTTGCGCTGCTTGTGTTTTCCAAAGCACAGCATACGAGCATCTCGGTCAGGATGAGCTGGTAGGACCTCTCCTGACACCCTACTCCCTCACAGTGGACTTCCCACTAGAAACCTCCACTCTTGCTGCTCAGCTCAGTGTGTCTCTGCAAATAGGCATGTTTAAGGAAACAATAAATGCGTAAGATGATGCAGGTGGGGAGCAGGGGAGAGTCAAGGAGACAAAAAGACCAATAGCACCACATGCAGCTCTGCCAGCTTTGGGCTAACAGGGTCATGAACAGATCGGGAACCTGAGACAATCAAAGGACTTCACCCCATAAAGCCAGGGTACTCTTGGGAGCTGGAAAACCCAGGAGAATTTCCACATATTCCTCAGAGTTCCTCATGCATTGCCTTTAGTGCCCCATTAGCAGGAATGAGTCCTTCTGTGGTTTCACCAGACTGTTGAGCAGTAGAAAGAGGACAGACCAAGGAGCCCCAGTCCCACCTGTGACCTCGGGCAGTCACTGACACCTCTGAGCCTCGGTTTTCTCATCTGTTCAGTGGGGATAGTATACTTCCCCTTACAGGGCTGTGGAAAGGACAACATAATCTTACACAGAAAAAGTAATACTAAGCTAACACTGGCTGAGTGCCTATTACACTCTAAACAATGCGCTAAGTACTTCATATATTTTGTCTCATTGAATCCTGATGACAATCATGCGAAGCAGGAACTCTTACTATCCCCCATGCTACAGATGCAGAAACTGGGGCTCAGAGCAGTTAAGTACCCAGCCAAAGGCCAGAAAGTCAACTAGAATTGATGTGTCCATTTTCATTCATTCATTCATTCATCGAGTACCTGTTCCGTGCCAAGCAATGTGAAGCAAACCACACATAGTCCCTGCCCTCATGGCACTGACAGTCTTGTTACTACAAAGTACAAGGTGCAGAGTAAATGGAAGTCAAATCAGATTCCAGCTTCTACTCAATACCCAGCAGGCCCCAGACGAAACTCTCCAGAACAGGGGTATTGCTCCTGTGGTTTGGTCTGGTGCTCACGATTGAGACATACTCAAAGAAGAGACGGCTAGCTCTGCAGGTTCTCCAGGGACAGAAACCAGGAATGTTGGCCAATAAACATCATAAACATTTTCCTTATATTTGATGCATTCCTGGACCCATAGATCAGAAAGCAACGTTGAGAATGAACTGAATTTATTTCTCAGCCTCTGAGAAAGATTACATTTGAACTTTTTGTGAGAGAGATCCAGCTAGGGAACCTTCACCTTAAAAACCAGGCTAAACAAAGCTGTATTTATAAACAGGTGAATTTAAGGGCAGCCCCATGCCTCTAAATAGTGAACACTCCGATGCATTTTAGGCAGGACTGATTCAATGTATTTTCTTAGCACACAGCTTTTCAGGAATGCAAAATATACCCGTGCCCAGCATCTTAAGGCTTCTAAAAAGTAGATGATGCCTTTCTCTCTGTTCACGTACAAGCTCATCCTTCAAAAGCATTTGTTTGGAAGGCCCTCCTTAAATCTAACCTGAATCCAACCTGTTGTGCTTAAGGTCACTTCAGTGATCTTTCTAATACAACCCAAGAGAGAAGGACTGGAGGGAAGAATTTAAGACCCCATGAGACCAGGGGCAGACTCTTAAGTTAGTAGTATCACTCACGGCTGAATCTTGGCATCATTTCCCTAATTTTTTCTAGCTGCTCCCAGGCACTCCAAACGTCTCTGAGAATTTTCTTCTTGGACACACTTAAAGAAGCATCTGAAATTTGTGCCATGCAGCTTAGCACTTGCTCAACCAGGATGAATCTTAGAGACCATCAAGTTTTGCCCTTGCAGGAGAGAAGAGGAAACTGAGATTCAGAGAACTACTGAGATTCAGAGAACTACTGTTACTTCATCAAGGACACTTAGCAAATTAGTGGCAAAGCCGGGAAGATAACCTAGACTCCAGAACTCAAGCCTGGTGCTCTTTTTTTTTTTTTTTTTTCCTTCAAATCTATGTCTCCCCCACATCTGACTGTTTCCCTGAAGTCCAGAGCCATGCCTTGTTCCTTTTTAGGACTCTCACGACTCAGGCTTAGGTACATTAGTTGCCCAAAGCACACTTGGCTTGCTCTGATTTGAACAGTACAATGAGCTATGTCTTAGTTTCAGGCAAGACCACTTTGACCATGAGACATGAAAAGGAACTCTATGGGGCCTCTGCTACGATGTAGCAGGAGCTGTGTTAGCACATTGCTATAGCCCTGGGAAGCAGGAATTCTTAGTGCCCATTGCCCAGATGAAGAAACTCACTTTCAGAGAGGTTAAAGAATGTCTCTGTGGTACCACAGCTATACAGTGGCTAGGCTGAAATTCGAAACCAGGTTTGCCTGCCTTCTTCTCCTGTATGACACTGCTTCATACACAGTCCCCAGAACCTTAATGACCAGGTGGAACGAACCAACCAGGTCATACTGAAATTGTGCATCAGTGCCCTAATGACCAAGAGAAAATACATTTCATCCAATTCAAAGGTATAAAGATGTAAGGTAGAAGCCACCAGCTGTAGACATGGAGGAGCCTCAGAGCGACAGACAGCATGTGCTGTCTAGGTGCTCCTACTCCTTTCTTCCCTCACAGTTTCTCTCTCCCTTCCTTTAACACTTACTGAATATGCCAGCCACACAGAGGCACTCAGTAAGTGTCTGGGCCCATAACCTTCCTATTGGAAAGGCCCTTCACTTTCTGAACATGGCCTGGCACTGTCCAGACGCCCTTCTGTCCTGTCCTCCAGGACCACTCTGAATCCTAACTTAATGGCAGCTGCCTGGCGATCTCTTCATCCTCCTGACATGGCCATGTAGCTCCTCAGCTTCCATCATTCCCAAATCTCTGCAAGTTATGGGGTTGCCTTGCTCCAGAGGGCACAAAAGTGCTTAGCTCTCTGCTCGGATTTGCTCTTGGCTGGTGGAGACCTGTGACTGCTCTTCCCCTCCCTTGAACCTTCCTCACGGAGGTATGCCAAGTCAGAGGAGGCACAGTCTGCAATTGAGTCCTAATGCCCCTGCTAGGTTTTAACAGCTGGTGGAAACGTCTGCTCGTATTTCACCCACACTCCCCTGGCTGTGGGTTCAAGTCATTTGGTCACTGGGTTACACACACGTGCAGCCCGGGTGGACCTGTATGTGCCTTCCCACATTAGCTACCTTCATCTCTCATGAGGTCACTCCCCTGGGCTTTGAGAGCCACTCCTTGAATATCATCTTGGAATGTGTAAAACAAACAAACAACAACAACAAGTTTGAAAGGGCTCACGACTCTGCATTTGAAGAAACAAATTACACTATCTTCTGGGCAAGTCACTCCCCTTCTTGGACATGAGTTATTCCATTCATAAGATGGAAGAACAGGGATGGATAAGGTTACAAGTCCCTTCTGCACCCAGGCTCTGCCTGGTTCTGCCGAACCACAGCTTTAGGAGTGTGGCCAAGAGTTCTTTCTGGTCCCTGGCTCACCGCTTTCATCTATTCCCTTACCTGAGGTCTGAAAACACATTTTTTTTTTTAGGCTTCAAAATACAAAAAGAGAAAACTGAAAAATCGAAATAGATAAAAGTTTAATTAAATGTCTACATAATGGAATGTTATGTAAACATCAGTAATTGTTAAGTTTGATGTCCATAAAAATTGTATTACACTTAAAAACAATTTGTTCCTTAGAATTCCCCACTTTGAAAGGGATTTCAAAGGGATTTCCAGCGACTGCTAAGGCCTCATAGCTATGAGTTAGTCACAGCCAACCACTTCCACAAGCAAAATCATTGAAAACTCTTTTAAACATACCACAGCAAGTAATAATAATAATTAACATGAAATGTGGGTGACTTTCAGTATGTTTGATAAAATGTTGGGTGAAATCTCCAAAAGGAAGAGTGTTCAGGGTCTTTGAAAGTCTTAGGATTACTCTAGAACCAGAGTATACAATATAAATTCATATTTATAAATCACTTACTCTGTGCCAGGCTCTTCTGAAGCCTTTCCCATGCATTAACTCACTTAATGGGTGAGACAACTCTTGAGGTAGATACAATTACCATTCCCATACTACAGGTGAGGAACCTGACTAACAGCAAGTAAGTGGCACAGCTAGAATGGAAAATCAATGGAGCCAGGGCTCATGCTGTTAGCTACTTTACCATATACAAAGCTTGCCATCCTGGGTGTTTCCCGAGGAGAAAACAAGTGCATGCAGGTCGAGAAGGGAGGGAGGTGCATCTCCCTAATGAGGGGGCACTTGACACCGCATTCAATGGAACCCATTCCTTGCTCTTGCTACCTACTCTGTGGTTCTCTTCTGCCCACAGAGGTCTCCTCTGTAGCTGACTCTCAGCCTCGTCTACTGCTATTAATAATTAATAATAATAAAGAGCTGATGTTATTGACAGCTTCTTCAGCATTTTATACAGGACTTAATCTCATTCAATCCGCATGACCTCCATTTCATAAACAAGGGAACTGAGGGTTTAGAGATCTGAAACCATTTGCGCACAGTCACGTAGCTCTCAGAAATAGTGGAAGCCAGGCTTCCCACTCCAGTTTTACTCTAAAGCCCAAACTCTCTTTTTTAGTTTAGTTTAGTTTTGTTTTGTTTTTGAGACAGAGTCTTGCTCTGTCACCCAGGCTGGAGAGCAGTGGCGCCATTTTGGCTCACTGCAACCTCCGCCTCCTGGATTCAAATGATTCTCCTGTCTCAGCCTCCTGAGTAGCTGGGATTACAGGCATCCACCACCACACCCAGCTCATTTTTTATTTTTTATTTTCTTTTTGAGATAGAGTCTCACTCTGTCGCCCAGGCTGGAGTGCAGTGGCGCGATCTCAGCTCACTGCAAGCTCTGCCTCCCGCGTTCTCCTGCCTCAGCCTCCCGGGTAGCTGGGACTACAGGTGCCCACCACCTTTTTGTATTTTTTTAGTAGAGACGGGGTTTCACCGTGTTAGCCAGGATGGTCTCGATCTCCTGACCTCGTGATCTGCCCGTCTCGG